>NC_086200.1:19454460-19757491 GCF_035770615.1 Melospiza melodia melodia
TTGTTTTTCTTAAGTAAGAGGTTTTTTGTTTTTTTTTTTCTTTTGTGTGTTTTGTTTGCCGTTAACGAGAAGGCTTTTTTCCTGAAGAAGAGGCTGCTGTAGAGAAAGCTTTTAGCTAAACCCAGAAAGTTTAGAAGGAAAGCGAATCGTAAAAGTTAATGCAGTATTATCTTTCTTTTATTATCTATGCTATTAAGAAGTCCTTTCCAGGTACTACTGAAGCAACAACCAAAATCACGGAAAGAGAGTGAATTCATGCCAGCAGAATCAAAGGACTTGTGAAGAAACTTGAGGAACGGACTATCATATTTAAACCGGGTGATACTGAACTGACTTTCCAATGGGGACTGAGTGGTAATGGTTTGAGAAAACCCAAATGATCCAAGAAATGTACAAAGAATAACACTGAATTAAGAAATAAGATAATGCTTATATCACTGGATTTGAGCACTGCCTGAATAAAACATCTCCTTGGGGGAGGAATACCTCAGATAGAAAGATCAAGAACGTTTTTGTATTCTGACCTTAGCCCTAGAATTGTACAAGGGAGAAGGGGAATTACTATTTCCATTAGTAAACTTTACTTGATTCATTCCAATACTGGACATGCTAGGTGGGTTATAAGTAAATGCTTAAATTGTAAGAGTAATTAGTGTTGTGATTCGCAAAATTTATGCTCTTATTGCAAAAAGTGTTAAAGTACTGACTTGGTTTTGTGGATGGGAATTATTAGTGCCTGTTAAATGAGAGCTATCTGAGGAACAGTCAGAGACCACAGTTAAAGAGTGTCAAAAACAATTTGCCTAGCAATTAGTTAAGAGAAAGTGACAAGAAAATAGAGGGCAAGACCAGATTGGCCTCTGTATTTCACCACCAAGAAGATCAAATAAACCTGCTGTGGGTTGCAACCTCACAGGCATGGGAGGTGGGAGTATAAGCCATACTGGACCTCTGTTATTCCTGTTTCTGGCACTCACTTGTTGTCTTTTCCCTTTCGGGATACCAGCAGGATTGTGTCACAAATGCTACAGAAAGCATCACATAGAAAGAAACCAAAGTTCCTCCTTTATTACACACACCTATGTCAACAGCCACTGTTATAACCCAGCCAAATTAAGAACTTGTAGGCAAAACAGAGTAAATTATTAGATTACAAGAAACTTAAGAAAAAGTGGCAATAGATTTAGAACTGAATGTCCAAAAGGAGAGAGAGGGATTTGTTTTAAATTTAATCTTGAAGATGCGGTTCAAGATTTGGAAAAAAAACCCCAAATAATAAAGGAAAAGGTAAAACCAGCACAGCAATCTAACTCTGTATTGACTCCAAATTATCTGTTGAATTGTATTACAAGACTCCAAGCAGTTATAGAAATGATAGCAAATAAGGCTGCCCAGGCATTAGAGTTAACATTAAGTCAGCTAAGCCAAACAAAAACTGTAGGGTATCAGAAAGGTTCGCTTTAGACTATTTATTGGCCAAAGAAGGGGGTGTTTGTGGAAAGTTCAATATATCAGATCGTTGAAAATTGATGACCACAGAAAAGTCATTCTAGCAAAAGCAAAAGAAATCAAAAAGAAAAATATATACGCATATAACAACCCAGGTACCAGTCCAAAAATTAGAAAACAATGTTAAAATCTAGCTGGTGGGGTAATGTATTAGAAGAAATTAAGATCTTTCATTTGTGTTACAACTGTTTTTATATTTCTTTCTTGTGTAATCCCGTGTTTTATTTTACCAGCATAGTCCAGAAGATATAAGTAGAAAAAAAATATTGCTCAAGCCAAATGATTTACAAAGAATAAGAGTGGGGATTGTGAAAAATGCATGTATTTTATGATTGGCTTTTCGCAAATATTAAAATGAATATTATATGTGTTGTGTGAGAAAGCAATGCTGTATTAATTTTCTTAAGCACTGTGTTAAATATAGTTTTAGGTTATAAAAATAGAAACTATGCTATGTAAGATGCTTTGTTTAACAGAAAGGGCTTGCAGCGAGATAGCAGCCACAGGACATCTAAATCTTTCAGAGAAAGGGAATTTATTGCCTTCTTATCAGAAAAAATGAACTTCTTCTCACCTTGGAGGCACTGTTAGGATTAGAAGGAAAGAAGCTGACAATGACCAGACAGAATCCTGTATTTGAATGGAATTTATGCATCATGTATGAAGTATATGAATATGCAACAGGCTATTGTTCTTAAGGGTTAATCCTTTGTTAATGGGTGTCCTTTTTCAGGCTCCTGATGCCCAGAAAAAGGTACCCGGACATCCGTAACTCTTTGTTTTTATTGTCTCATATTGTCTTAATTCAATTTATCCAAATTGTTATTACTCTAATTGTGTTACTATTTTTATAACTATTTTATTACTATGAAACTTTTTAAAATTTTAAAAACAAGTGATTGGCGTTTTTCACACTGACTGTTCACCGCTGCCAATGCTCACAGTATTCTCCTAACACACTTGAGCTTCCTGTCTTTCAGTGAGAGAAAGATTCAGCTAAAGTCAAGGAAAGAGGGCAGGGGAGATGGAAACCTTCCCTTGAGATGCTTTTAGGAAGGCCTGAAGGGACCCTGCCTTTCCTTGGAACAGAGGTGGTCACCATGCATGGTGTTGCCTGACCTGCCCTAGGTGCTCCTCTATTCCAGAAGGACTTTTGCCCACTTCATCACTTGTCTGTCCCTCCAATTCCAGGGCCTCAAACCTGCTCTGTGAGATACTAAACCTGTAAGTCAGCTGTAAGTTTTCAGAATATGGCACTGACCATGGCTCTAAGTAAGTTTTTTTAATCAGGCTTGCAATATATTTTGAGAAGAAGAAGGAACAGAAGGGGTAGATACCACACAAGAATCCAGCAGAGTCTTCCCAGCTTTTTTGTCTGGGTTCTATGAAGCACAATGCCCAGTGCTTGCATTATGCTGTCTTTTCATGTGTTCTGGTGACCAGAACCATCCCATGGCCAGGCCCAGGATAATTTGGGTGCCAAAGTCCCATTGCCTGCAAACATCACACTCTTTTTTACCCAGCTGGTGCTCAGCTCAGCATATTTGCTGAGACAACTTTAGGACTGTTTTCCTTAACTTGGCAGTTCTAGCAGATGTCCTTATGGCCCCTAAATTCTGCATCCTTTGTGTCCACTATCAATGGGCATCCTTCTTCCCAAGCTTTGTCAACCTCCCTCTGGGTCTGAGATCAGTGAAACGGGCCCAGCCCTGAGTCTTAAAGACAATTCTAGCAACAACTACTTTGCTTTTCTAATACCTGGCCATCACTTCGAGCTTGTAGGCTGCTATGTGTGTCACAGGTTAAATGTCTCTTCCTGTTGATCAGGCTTGGAAGCGTGGACAGCCCAGGCATGACAGGATATGTTTTCTTCAGGAAATGGGACGTAGGGCCCAGCTTGCACCAGGTCCAGGCCCGCGCCTTCCAGAGCGCCAGAAGGTTCGCGGCGCCATTGCAGGGCTCAGGGCGCCTCCTTGTGGGCAAGAGTCGCCTCGACAGCGCGGGCGCCGCGCGGCGGGGCCAGAGGCCGGGAAAGGGCGGGCGGGTGTGAGGGGCGGGGCGGTTCGTGCCGAGAGCCGAGCCCGCGCTGGGCCTCGGCGCCTTCCCGGCTCGGTGTTGGGAGCGAGCCGCCGCTGCTCGGGCTCTGGGAGAAGCGTGCGGCCGCTGCGGAGTCCCAGCCCGCAGATCTGGCTGCTGGCCGAGGCTGCACTGCAGAGCTGCCATGCCAGAGCTGCCGTGCGCCGTGGCACTGCCAGAGCCCCTGGCAGAGCCGGGCTGGAAGTGCCGACAGCTGAGGGAAGCCCTGCCATGGCAGCGCCCCAAGCTCTTGTTTATCCCACAGAAAGAGAGGATCAGCACCTGGAGGTGACTGCGTCATTCCTGGAAAGGGACTATCTGCTTACAGTTGCGATGTCTGGCAGCAAGCAGGACGGCGCTGGTGCCAGGGAGCCAAGTGAGGGCAAAGCAGCCCTGTGACAGCCTGGCCCAGGGGCTCTTGTGGCAGCAGGCAGCGTGGGGATCAGAACAGAGGCAGGGGGAGGCAGGAGCTGCTCGGCCATGCCAGGGCTGGGAGCCTCCTTCCTGCCCAAGTGGGGCCCAGCTGGGCCAGGGGGCAGCTCCAGGGACAGCCGTGCCCGCAATGGCCCCTGCTCTGCAAGGCCTCCAGCGCTGCCCATCAGCCAGGCAGGGACAGAGCAGCCTTGGGGCCGATGCTGCTGCAGGCTCAGAGCCCCGCACAGCTGCTCATGCCCGGTGCCATTGGCTCTGTCCCCTGCAGCCTGCATGCTGTGTCACCGTGCAGAGGCTGAGCCCTGTGCCTCCCCTGGCCCTGGCAACTGTTCCTGTGCTGCTCCTGCACTGCCCAGGGCACCCACGGGCCCTGCTTGGGCCGCACGCAGACCAGAACCAGCTGGGGCTGTGACAGCTCTGCTGCTCTGGGCCCAGCCCTTGGGCAAAGCACCCGCCTGTCCCTGGGCTGGGGGCAGTGCCCAGGCTGGGCTTGGCAGAGCCCGTCCGCTCCTGGAGGGCTGGGGGCACTGCTCTGGCCTGGCCTGGCCCGGCCCTGGGGTCCCTTGGCATTCCTGCTTGCCCTTGCATCCACCAGGGATGGGCTGCAGCTCAATGGCCCCGGCCTGGCCGCACACTCAGGCCTGGAGCCTTCCCATGGCTCCCCAGGGCACGAGAGCCTCAGCCCCAGCTCCCAAACACGACCTAACAGGGTTTGCTGATATTGATCCCTGTTAGACCTTTGAAAGCATGTTGAAAGTAACCTTGTTTGGCAACTCCTTCAAGGAACAAACGTGATTCGCTTCTAATCAGTAAAAACTTTATTGGTTTGCTTGCACTTCCTATAGGGTATCCTAATGCTTCCTTTGGCGTTCCAGAAAATAATGAAAATCTAACAAATTCTAAAGAGAAGTTCTTGAATCCACTATGAGGAGAAGTCTCTACATTCACTATCCTTACATACACTTAAGTAGCTGCTCCTGTAACACACAAAGATGTAGTGGTTTACCTGACTGGACCACACAACAGGATGTTATACACACCGCTACACTAAAAAACTTCTCTTCCCTGTTCATCACAAATTTAAAGCTCTTCTCGAGGTCCTGGCTTAATTTTACATGCACATTCATACCTGCAATCCCTCCCCATGCTCAGTTTTCACCTAGACTTACCAGGGAACAGATGTTCCATACTCACCTCAAGCAATAATCTACGTCTGTCTTCCTAACCCTCTTTTTCTTCACTGACTTCTACTAATCTACAAAATAACTTGGACCCTCTGCACAAAAGAAACATCCAATTAATAGCCTTAAACACTTGTGATTGTGCTGCTACTTCTAACAATCTTGACCACCACAGCACTAAAATCAGAAATCAATTCTTCACATCCTTCCTGTTCTCCTGCCCCCACCACGCCTTGGCTCCAGCAGAAATGTTCCCTACTGCAGCCTGGTGTGCTAAGAACAATCAAAGGCAGCAGCACTTTCCCTCAACATGCTGCAATCTGAATTGCAGTGAAATTGCAGCTGTTGCATTAGAAGCTCAGCACCAGCACCCCACATCTTCCCCCAGAACTGAGGCCTGCTGAGGCCTGAGCTCTCCATTTCAACACACCCTGTAAATCAGGCTGCCTGGAAGATTGCAGGCTGGTAACTGTGTGAACACAGCAGTGCATTTCAGCAGAGTTATGGAATCAGTCTCATGGAAGGCACATCCTTTAAGCTTAAGACTCTATTCTACAAAATCTAGCCAGCAATTGTTTTGGTGGCCTGTGCAGGTTTTGGGGACTGTGCATGTTTCCTTTGGATGTTGTTTTCTTTGTTTCTAAATACAAAATTCACTGGATTCAGAAGCAAAACCCCAGATTCATTAGAACAAAGAACCACAGGGACATATGTGGCTGACAAGAACACTCCTCATTTCTAATGGTAACACCAGAAAGAGAGGAAAAAGATAAAGATGATTTAAATACCCGAAAGGATCCGAAATGTCTACATAAGCTGTCAAGTGACTAAGTTTTTGGTAAACTCTAAAAGTCCAGATTCCTATTCGGTAATTGTCTGAAAGAAAAGAAAGCCAGAAAATCTGGTTGACCTTTATTTTGCCAGGACTTTCTCAAGGGATTCTACCACAACTTGGATCACAAGTGAGGGTGGCAAATTTTGACTAGAAAACTTTGATAACTAGGCAGCATTTTTTCCTCCTCACTGAATTACAGGAAGGGTTTAAAAGGAAAAAAAAATATAAAAGAGCGTAAAGAAATTCTATCATACCTCTTAGGCGTTCATCATCTTTGGAGAACAAAAAAAAAAAACTCTAGCACTTCCTGTGCATGGTAAAGAAAGAAACCTAGAAAAGGACAAAGGGATTTGAGCATCCTAAATTGTACTATCAAATTTCATGAACACAAGTTAATCCTGTAGTGCTTCAGAGAAATGCCATACATTGAAAAGCTTTATTCCCTAGAAACCAAATAAATCTTTTTATTTTCCAAATCCTCTTTTAAAGAGAAAACTGACTGTGTCTTTGGCTTTTGGCCAAACTCAGTTTGGAGTTGGTCAAACCAAAATGACCCAGTTAATTTCCTGTGCTCTGCTCTTTCTTTCCATATTCACATTCACATCCAATGGGTTGCTGGGAGTTTTGACTCTGTGCAGCACAAACGGTTTTCTAAGATGACTTTCATTGCTCAGAGGTGTGCAATGTCAGTTTCCCATTCCCTGAGTGCTGCTATTAATATTCCCACAGCATCCAACTACTACAGCCAAGTAGACAACAAAGAGAAATGGAACTTGCATTTCTTGGTCCTGTTCAATTTCTGACATCTCAGGCTCATCGTCACCCTCAGAACTGCTGTCCTGGAAACGTGGATCCTCTTGCCATGTGGCTTTTACTGGCTTTATTGTCCCAAGCGCGTGAGGCTCTGCAATGACAGCACCAATAGAGAAAAAAAGCCAAAACCAGATTATTCCTCTAATCATCAGGAAGAATTCCTCCTTTCACGTGAAATACTTACAGTGGAGAAGAGAGATTTAGGAAGGACAGAATCTGACCCTGCCAGATTTTCTAAGCTACATTTCTGCTCCACTTTGTATTTTCCACTTTGTTCCAGGGAGCCCTTATGTATTCTTAAACATTTCTCATTGCATTCAGAAGACACTGAATACCTTTTCAGTTCAGCGCAAGTCTGGGGGGCTCATTGCTTTGTGCTGTTGCGTTGGGTTTTTTAATATTTTGGGTAACTTCACGGGGTTTCTTTTCTCTCCTACATGACTGGGACTTGAGTTAATGTTGTTTCATCTTCATTTCAGACGGCCTCATTTTATCTAAGGTTAGGACACCCCAATGATCATGTGTCATTCCATTTCCTTTTTCTAAAGGTCCAAGAGTAGAATTCAGTAACAAACAGAATGTTCATGGATCTTGGGGCCAGCTCTCGGACTTTGCTCCTCCCTCTACATTAACGCACATTTCCTTAAAAGCCTTGTGAGTTCCTATGAAACTTGATATGACTGGTGTGTCACCTTTTTCCCTGTTTGAGGAATTCAGGGCATGAGAACAAGCTTTTTCACCACTCAGCAAAAACCCCCAATGCCTTCTCAAAGCATGCCTTTCAGAATTCCTGAGATGCAAGCATGAGGCACCTCTCAATAATCACAACCCTAGCAAGCAGAAATGAAGATCAAAATGCTTCTGCCTAATTACTGACTTCTGTTGCTGAAAATCCCCTGCATCCTGACCTTTATTACACCATATTGCCCTACAGTGCCTGCCAGAAGCTCTTCCTTAGCAATGGCACTGTTAGAAGGGTTCTGCTGTTACCTTCTTTGATGCCCAACTCCTCTGTGCCTCCAAAGAAAGAAAACTTGAAGTAACTCGTCTCCTGAGCTGCATCATCCTCAGGCAAAGGTCCCAAATGGTCATCTGGGGCAGAGTCCTGTGCATCCTCTTTGTCCCAGGGTATTTCCTCAGTCTGGTTTGCTCTTTGAAGGTCTTTCAAACAATAAACCAGAATAGACGGAGGAAATACCGTCTATTCTGGTTTGTTCTTTGAAAGGCCTCTTTCAAATCCGCAGCAATGGTGTAGGAGTTGTCTTCAGACAGTGAGGCAGTGTCTCATCTCTTTCTTCTTTTTTTGGCTTTACTGAAATGAGATTGTTCAAGGATAGCAACACAGCACACGTCCTTTTCGGACACAGCTTCCCTAAGAGCCACCTTGCTCTGAATGTCTCCCTAAGCATATCCAAGCCCATTAAGGAGTGGTTCATTATCAAGGGTAAGCAGTGGGGAAACATCTGAGGTTGAAGTCTAAAGGCCGGAACAAGAGTCCTTTTTAATTAGCCACATCCTTAAGTGACTTTTCACTGAATACACAGTTACACAGAAATCAAGGTATTTAGCCCAGACTTCTTCCTGCCAGTAGAAACATCAAGAGCTAATAGGGTTTGCCCACAGAGCTGCACATCTCAGGGTCCCTGCACTGACCGTTCTCACCTTCACTTCTGGCAAGGAACACACGGCCTAGAAAGAAAAGATGACGGCACTACGTGCTGCTGTTGGAGGTCCCAGTTGAGGTCCGACGTCGCTGGTGGGAGCGGCTGCTCCTGCGGGATTTCCCCGACCATGTCCCCCTACGCCTGGGCCTCTCAGCACTCGCTGCTGTCCTCCTGCTCCTGTCCTGGCGACTCCTGGACCGCACAGTTTGAGTCGAGGCCCGGCGCTGCTGGCGGGAGCGGCTGCGTCTGGGGAATGGCCCTGACCATGTCTCCCTTCGCCTGGGCCTCTCAGCCCTTGTCCCTGTGCCACTGCTGCTGCCGCGGCGACTCCTGGAGCGGACAGGTGGACTCTGGGCCCAGCCTTGCTGGCGGGAGCGGCTGCGTCTGGGGGATGGCCCGGACCATGTCTCCCTTCGCCTGGGCCTCTCAGCCCTTGTCCCTGTCCCACTGCTCCTGTCACAGCAGCTCCTGGAGCGGACAGGTGGACTCCGGGCCCAGCCTTGCTGGCTTGAGCGCCTGCGTCTGGGGGATGGCCCTGACCATGTCTCCCTTCGCCTGGGCCTCTCAGCCCTTGTCCCTGTCCCACTGCTCCTGTCACAGCAGCTCCTGGAGCGGACAGGTGGACTCCGGGCCCAGCCTTGCTGGCGGGAGCGCCTGCGTCTGGGGGATGGCCCTGACCATGTCTCCCTTCGCCTGGGCCTCTCAGCCCTTGGCCCTGTCCCTCTGTTCCTGTCATGGCAACTCCTGGAGCGGACAGGTGGACTCTGGGCACGACCTTGCTGGCGGGAGCACCTGCGTCTGGGGGATGTCCGTGATGGTGTCTCCCTTTGCTTGGGCCTCTCAGCCCTTGGCCCTGTCCTACTGTTCCTGTCACGGTGACTCCTGGACCGGACAGGTGGACTCTGGGCGCGACTTTGCCGGCGAGAGGAGCTTCGCCTGCGGCTGGGCCCAGCATGTCTGGAATGGACCCTGTCCTCAGGGTCAGGGGACGTGCTGCGTGTTGCCCTTGATCTGCTGATGCTGCTGGTGTCCAGTGAGGAAGATGGCAGCGCCTGCTGCCATGCTCCGTGTTGGGGCCTGCTGTGGCTGCCCATCTCTGGAGATGGAGGTGGGGAAACCAGCACCAATGGCACAGGGCTGTGGGAGCTGGGGCTGATGGCCTCAGATTCTGACCAGCCACGAGCAGATTGTAGTCCTGACTGTCTGGCCGGCCTGGGGCCATTGAGCTCTGTCTCATCCCTGGAGGCTGTAAGGGCAAGCAGGAATGTCAAAGATCACCCAGGCCCCGGCCAAGCCAGGCCAGAGCAGTGCCCCCAGCCCTCCAGCAGTGGATGCTGCGCTCTGCCAAGCCCGGCCTGGGCACTCCCCTAGCCCAGGGACACCGGGGACTTTGACTCATACATGTTCCGAGCCCAGCACAGCTGTCACACTCCCATCTCTGTGTGCTGTTCCTCAGGCCAGAGCAGCGCCTGTGGGTGCCCTCAGCAGCACAGGAGGAGCACAGGAGCAATTGCCAGGCCCTGGGGAGGCAAACAAGCTCATAGCACTGAGAACAAAAAGTGTACCAGCACGTGGTTGTCTAGCCAAGCGCTTCTGCTTCTTCCTGCTTTGAGCCCTTGTCGAGACACAGGTTCCCTGCAGAGCCCCAGGTGCAGCTTCCCAACTTACCCCTGTTCCTCTGCCTCCTCCCTGCCCCCAGGGTAAAGGCAATCCCTGGCATTGCATTGGCCGTGCCTCACTCCTAGATCTGCGAAGGCATCGTTGTCCTCCCACGTTGGCTGTCTGATGGAGAAAGGAAGAGATGATGAATTTCTGCTGCTCTCCCTCATGGAGGTCCAGGGTGTCCCAGCTCTTTCTCCAGCACTTTTCCAAGTTGGGGGTGAAGCTGAAGCCCAGACTCACAGGACAGGGCAGGGCCAGGGCTCCTGGGGCAGGGCCTGGCACAGCACAGCACTTGCACCCTCCTGGCTGGTGGGCCAGGCAGAAGGACACCAACCTGAAGGGGACTCGGATCCCCAAGATGAACATTTCAACAGGGAATTCCCCACTGTCTCTGCACAGGGGGCACTGGAAATAGAAAGCACCAGCGCGCAAGGCCTGTCCCTGCAGGGCAAACACAGGCAGGGTGAGCGAGGCCCTGCTGCTGCTGCTGCTGCTGCTGAGCACCTGCTGTGCCCCAGGGCTCAGGGGAGGGCTCCTACCTGGATGCAGTCCCTGTGGAACCAGGCCTTTTTGCACGCTGGGCACACCAATGTTGTGAAGGTCTTTCTGTCCTCCACAGGTTCCATGCAGATGAGGCAAACGGTGTCCGGCTCAGGAGTCACATCCACCTCCTGCTCTGGACGGTGCTCAGGGCAGAAAGAGCTGGGGGCAAAGGGATGGGGAAAGTGAGAAATGCTGGATCATTCCCCAGGGGTGGCCATAAAGAGAGATGAGGTACCTGAACGGAGTAACGTATAGATTGACACAGCCGCCCTCCTTGGTACAGGGCAAGTGGAACCATCTGTCACAGTTCTCCCTGCAGCACATGATGGTTGCCCCGCTCTGGCCGCAGACGCAGCAGCGCTGGAAAGAGCCAAGCAGCTGCATCAGCAGCAGCAGCAGCAGCAGCAGCAGCCTCGAGGCCTCCCCAGGCAGCCCCAGGGCTAAGGGCAGGGCGCAGGACGTGGCCGCTGCCGGCTCCCAGCCCACAGAGCCGCCAGCTGGAGGAGGGAGGCTGCTGTGCCAGGGCCTCTGTGCCAGAGCTGCTGGGAGCCAGACTTTGTCCCGACTGTTGGGCCGGCCTTTCTTTCCTGCAGTCTGGGCTAAGCTCTGGCAAACCTCGCCAGGCACAAATCTCCCTGCTCTTGTCAGGCTCTCACCTTCTGTGCCGCCCGCCGCACTGCAATTAGGAGATCTCGAGGGAGAAAGTCCATGAGTCCCCCGCGGTCCGTCTCTTGCCGAAATAGTAGAGTGGCGAAGAACTGCAGCCAAGGGGAGAAGCTGATGAGGAGGGGGCGGGAGGAGCGGCCCATTGCAAAGGTGGAGGGAGCGCCCGGAGCCACTCACCATGCAGAACACGTGGGCACAGAGCCCACCCTTCTGCAGTTTGTCACCGCACATGTCCGGGTCAGCCTCGGCACGGCGACACAGCATGCAGGCTGCAGGGGACAGAGCCAATGGCACCGGGCATGAGCAGCTGTGCGGGGCTCTGAGCCTGCAGCAGCATCGGCCCCAAGGCTGCTCTGTCCCTGCCTGGCTGATGGGCAGCGCTGGAGGCCTTGCAGAGCAGGGGCCATTGCGGGCACGGCTGTCCCAGGAGCTGCCCCCTGGCCCAGCTAGGCCCCACTTGGGCAGGAAGGAGGCTCCCAGCCCTGGCATGGCCGAGCAGCTCCTGCCTCCCGCTGCCTCTGTTCTGATCCCCACGCTGCCTGCTACCACAAGAGCCCCTGGGCCAAGCTATCAGAGAGCTGCTTTGCCTTCACCTGGCTCCCTGGCACCAGGACCCTCCTGCTTTCTGTCAGACATGGCGGCTGTCTACGCTGAGTCTATCTCCTCGAAGGACGTGGTCACTTCGAGGTGCTGTTCCTCTCTGTCTATGGGAGAAAGAAGGGGGGGGGGGGAGTTTGCAGAACAGGCCCAGAACCACGAGGCTCTACTCCCTGCTCAGCCCTGCGTGAGCCCTGCTCCTGTCTGTTTCTCCTCCCGTCGTCGCCTTGAGTAACACTGCAGTGTCCTCTGGCTGTTCCTCTGCTGATTCTGTGATTTTGGGAAGGGAGAGGCAGGTGAGCCTGCAGCACAGGCCCAGAGCCCCGAGGTGTGGGGCCCCTCTGGTCCCTGGGCAGCCACATCCCCGCCCTACCTTCTCCTCCCGTTGTCAGGTCGCACTGACACTCGGCTTGAGCCCCGCGTTCCCTTTTGTGGCCTTGGTGGCACAGGTCACAATGGCCACTCTGACATCAGCACCGTGTACCCAAAATCGGGGCAGCCATGGCCCCAGGTCCCTGGCAACCACTTGTGGCGGCCCCCTTGGGCACCGAGCTTCTAAAATGGTCCGAGCGTTTGCTCAGGGTGGAAGCACGGCCGGGAATCCGGCAGCAAGTGCAGAGTCAAATGCCAGGCCCTGGGGCAGCCATCCAGGGTGGCACTGTAGGCAGGGAGGTGCTGTTCAGGCACTGCCACACTAGGGCTCCGGCCCCGGCCAAGGGAAATTTCTGCTCCTGCCCCTGGCAGGCGGTGGCCCAGAGAGCCCGTGCGGAGTCAGCTGCACTACAGGGATTCCATCCCTGCTCTAGGTGAACTGATGTTTTCATCAAGACCTGTCTGCAGAAAACTAAGATGAACCTGATTTGATGCTGCTGCTGATCACCATTGGGTACAGGAGATAAACCTGGACACCACCACAGCTGCCTCCGTTATCCTGCCATCATATGAACTAACAACTTTGACTTTCCATATAAATGGAAAAATTAGTATTAAGCTTCTGAGAAGCGTCATCTTTTATACTGACTCAGCAGAAAGACAGAAAATTCACTGAGAATTTTCTGTGTACATTTGACAGGAGAGCTTGCAACTGTCCTCAACTCAAGTCAAATACAGGAGGATGCTTTTCCTACATTATAGGAACTTTGCCAGTTTGGTCCATGCTTTCCTACTAGAAAATACATTGGAAAAAATTAGGAAGAGAAGCACGAACAATTCTTGTCAATTTTTCTCTTTCGTGTCTTTGCAAACATGCTCCTGGAAATGCAGATCCATGACTTGTGGAACAATCAGTGGCATCTCTGGGAAGCAGGGCAGGGACTGACAGGCAAGGACACACTGCACCTGCCTGATGCTGGGGCAGCAGGAGTTTGCCCATTTTCCTGTCTCCATGGGAGAGCCACCTTGGCTGGGAAACGATCCCTTCACTGGTCTAGGAGGGAGGCACAGCCAGTGCAATGCCAGGGAGCGCCTTTACCCTGGAGGCAGGGAGGAGGCAGAGGAAGAGGGGGGAAGTTAGGAAGCTGCACCCGGGGCTCTGCAGGGCTCCCGGCTAGGTCTCGAAGCACAAGGAGCCAGAAGAGCTTGGCCGGACAATCCCGAGCTCTGGACACCTTGTCCTCAGCACCGGGAACCCGTTTGCTTCTCCAGGCCCTGGGCACTGCTCCCGTGCTGCTCATGCAATTACACACAGACACAGAGCTACCTGCTCTGTCTCAACCCTCTTCAGCACTGAACAGCACAACACAGTAACATGTTCTCTTCAGTACATGGTCTAATTATTAATAGTCCTGCAAAGACTCACATTCAAAGCACACACAAAAACCCCAAACCCTGGTACAAACCTTGCATCAACACAAAATGCATGTTGCTGTTCAGAAACACAGGGCAGCACTTTTGGCCAATGCTTTTTCCTATAAGATCTTTCAAAGGATTGCAAAAGTGACATTGTTTGGCAACTTCTTCAAGGAACAGACAGGAGAGGCTTCTGAGTTTTTAAAGATTTATTGGTTTGCTTTCGCTTTCCTTTTGGCATCCTTACACTTCACCCAGCATTCCAGAAAATCGTGAAAATCCAAAATAATATCAGGGGAAGTTTCTGAATCCATTCATGTTTCTCCCAAAGACTTTCTTGACATACATACAAGTGACTGGTCCTATGACATACAGAGACGCAGTGGTTTCCCTGACTGGACATTACAAGACAACGTTATAGACTCCACTATACTAAAACACTTCTGTTGCCTGGTAATTACAAAGCCTGAAGCTCTTCTAGAGGCTTTTCCCAGTGCAACTTCATTAGGTTCCTCTCTGCCCAACTCTCGAGCCTCTCCAGGTCTCACTGAAGGGCAGCAGAGCCTTGTGGTGCCTCAGGCCCTGCTCCCAATTCTGTCCCATCAGCAAACACTGAGGGAACACTCTGTCCCTTCTGCCAGGTCACTGGGGAATAAGGCAAACAAGGCTGGGCCCAGCACGGCGCCCTGAGCTCACAGCTACCTGAGTTTGGAGCTCCCCTGTCCACTTCTCTGCCCCACTGTCCCTGAGCTGCCTCAGGGGCCTGTTATGGGAGGCAGGGACAAAGCCTTGCTGAAGTCCCAGCTGGCAACAACCACTGCTCTCCCCTCACAAGCCCAGCCAGTCACTGCAGCACAGGTGGCTATGGGATTGGTCAAGCATGGTTTCCATTCCTGTTATTCCACAGGCTTAGAGATGGCATCCAAGAGGAGCTGTTCTGTCACCTTTCTGGGGATGGAGCTGAGGCTGATGGCCCTGCAGTTTCCTGGCTCTTTCTTGGTGCCCTTTTGCAAGACTGCAGTGATGTTGGCTTTCCTCCACTGCTCATGCCTCTCTCCAGGGCTGTCTCCTTCCCTGACCTGCTGGCAGAGCACCCTGTGCCAGAGGCAGGAGCAGAGATTTCCCTTGGCCCCAAAAGGGAACACTGGGCTCAGGCCGAGTGTCAGTGTGACCTGACAACGGGAGGAGAAGGCATGAAGGAGCAGAGCTCACTCAGGGCTGAGCAGGCAGTAGAGCCCTCGTGGCTCTGGGCTTGCTCTGCAAGCTCCTTGGCCTCTACTTTCTCCACAGAGAGAGAGGAACAGCACCTCAAAGCGACCAGGAAACCCGGCCATGGAGCGAGGCTGGGGCTCTGACACCTCAGGGAAACCGGACACGGAGCGGGACTGGGGCTGTCAGCCCTCAGGGAAACTGGCAATGGAGTGGGGCTGGGGCTGTCAGCCCTCAGGGAAACTGGCAATGGAGCGGGACTGGGGCTGTCAGCCCTCAGGGAAACTGGCAATGGAGCGGGGCTGGGGCTGAGACACCTCAGGGAAAGCGGCCATGGAGCGGGACTGGGGCTGTGACACCTCAGGAAACCGGCCATGGAGCGGGACTGGGACTGTGACACCTCAGGGAAACTGGCCATGGAGGGGGGCTGGGGCTGTCAGCCCTCAGGGAAACCAGCCATGGAGTGGGACTGGGGCTGTGACACCTCAGGAAACCGGCCATGGAGCGAGACTGGGACTGCCAGCCCTCAGGATACCCGGCCATGGGGCTGGGGCTGCAGCTGTGACACCTCAGGGAAAGCAGCCATGGGTGTGGCTTGGCCTTTGACACCTCAGGGAACTCACCATGGCAGCCACCTCCAGGGGTTTTGAAGTACTTGTTTCTTGGTTTAATGCCCTTCCAAGATCAATTTTCCTGATCCTTATCCATGTTTTGGACAAGTATTGCCTCCTGAACAGGCCACCTCCTGGATGTGCAATGATTCCATCTGATCCAGCTGTGCCTCTTCCTTTCTCAAGGGATGGACAGAGGGGCTCTATTGAAGGTGGCATTTCCTGCAGGAAGGGAGGCGATGCCAGACACAGCCACAGGAGGTAGTTGCTGTGCTTCTGGGCCTGAGCCCTGCTGAGGCTTGAGCTGCCCTCTCTGCTGCTTGGCACTGCGGGCACAGCCCGGATAAGATGGGCACAGCCCAGAGGAATTGTCCCGAGCAGGCTCAGGGCACTCGGGTACTGAGCTGTCCTGCTGGGCTCCCTCCGTGGGAGACATGTCCCGAAACCTGGGAGCGGCTGCACAGGGTGCCCGTGGTGGGGAAAGGGCGGAGGGGGAGAGCAAGGCTCCAGTGTGTCCTGAGAGGGCCTGGCTATGTGCCCATGTGATGTGGGAGCTGTTCCATGGGCAGGTGGGCAAGCAGGAGGGAGGGACGGAGGTTGGGAGTGACAGCTGTGGCACTGCAGATTTCCCCAAGCATTTAGTGAGGGTTTCCTGTGTGGCAGGGAGAGAGCCCCAGGGCCCTGGGCTGCTCCAGCTGCCCCTCCAGGCATGTTGCACAGGACCTGCAAAGAGCGTGGAGAGTGACCAGGAGCCACAGGCTCCCACAGCCTTACCCCACCCCCTTGCAGTCCCCAATTCCCCAAGGGAGAAGGGGATCCCAACACACCATGGAAATGGTTCTGTAGCATCTGTGATCCCTCCTCGACTGGAATCATGACTTGGATTACTTGGAAATGCTGGTGAATGGTGCTTTGAAGACCTTGTCAGATGTTGGAGGCATGTTCTGAATGTACCTTTCCTGACAGAATAATCTGTGTCAGTATGCCAAGAGCTTACCATGAGCCAGTTCGCTTAAATTTCACTGAAGGTAGATCAGTTCTGGAAACCTTACCCTGCTCCCTTCTGGAGCCCTGAGGGATCCCACAGGATCACTGTCAGTGGGAGGAAGGGGCATTTAGCTGTCCATCCTCCTCCCGTGTGCAATGCCACTGTGTCCTTCTGTGTGCTCTGTGCAGCCACAGAGAAGAGCAGAGAGGGAAGGGGCTGGGCCCAGGGCTGTGCCCCAGGGCTGAGCCTTTCTCAGCTCCTTTGCAGCCCCCAGGGAGCCCGAGCTGCTTCTGCTGCCACTGCTAAGCCCTGGCCCTGCCTGGGGCTGGGTTTCAAGCTGCTGGCTGCTCCAGGGAGTCCTTTCTGCCCCGACTGCCCCGCAAGGGGCTCCTTCCATCCCAGTGTGGGGCCACTGCAGGCACGAGGTCCCCCTGGCCCTACTCCTGAGTGGAAGGAAGAGCCAAGGGAGTGCCTTGGAGGGCACCAATCACCCAGATGCCCTCACTGCCACTCGGGCCTGAAGGAGAATCTTCAGCAGTGCCATTGGAGCTGTTGTGTCCTGCCTTTCTTTGCAGCTGAGCCTGTTGCTAAAGTTGATCTGGCTTCCCAGCCCACATTCAGGATTGAGCCTCTGGGAGATGGTGAGGGTACGCCAAGGCCTTTCCCCTGTGAGACCTGCCAGCTCAGAGCCCAAAGCTCGGCCAGGGGGGCATCGCTGCAGGTGCCAGGACAGAGCCATGCATGTGTGTGCCCTCACCCTGCACGATCCACTCACAACTTCTGCTCAGCACTGGCAGGTGTTTGAAGGACGGTGGGCCATGGCCCAGCTGAAAAAGCCCAGATGATTTGTTGATTTTATCCGATTTTGCATAAGCATGACGTTCTGAACATGCCATTAAAGAAATGGAGAATTTCTCCATCTTTTAAGGTGTACTTTTTGTTTCTCAAGTGATGGGCCAAAAGTTAGGACAGAAGGAGGTGTTTCCCCAACAAAGCAGAGGCCGATTGGCAGCCCCTGCTGCAGGAAGGAAGTCCGAGCCAAACACAGGCATGGGCACAGGCACAGAAGGTAATTGCTGTGCCAGGCTCAGCAGGGCTCAGCCATTGGCAGAGCTGTGTGGCTGCAGCTCTTCTTCTTCTACCAGGGCCTCCCTTGCACAGCCCGGCAAAGCTGGAGGTGCCTTTGGAGCTCGTTCACAGCCCGGGGAAAGGGGACTCGTGCACCAACGTCCCTCCCGCTGCAGCTGCTCTGGAGCTGGCCCTGAGTGCCCAGAGGCCCAAGGCACAGGAGCAGCCCGAGCGGGAGCGCTGCCGCGAGCCCAGGGCCAGAGCCAGCCTTGGCTCCCGACTGGGCAGGGGCTGCACTGGGTCCTGACAGGGCCTGACTCTGTGCCCTGGGGCTGGGGGAGCTGTCACAGGGCAGGGAGGGCCAGGGCTGGCAGGGGCTGCTCAGGGATGGCTGTGGCCCGTGTCCCTCCAAGCAGCGACTGCCCAAAAAGCTGCGCTGCCCCCGGGCTCTCCTCTCGGCCTGCTGGGCTTTGTTGGGTGGCACAGCCTGTGCCACGGGGTGGCAAGGTCCCTGCAGGCCCCAGCTCTGGGGGAAACGGAGAATGTCCTGCCCGCATCCACCGTGCTGCCAGCTCAGCAGTGCAGCACAGCACGGGCTGACGCTCCCCATTGCTCCCACAGGTGCAGCTGGAACCACAGCACATGTTCCTGATTCCCAGAAGGGCCTTGGAAGGGGTTTCTGTCAGGGAACAGGCTTCTGGCTAGGGTTACTGGCAGGCCTGCTTGTCTTGGAGCTGATCTTCATCTTATGCTCTGTCCGAAGTTGGACTTGCTGGAAGAGAAAAGGGTGAGTGTTTAGTTCACCTTTCCCTCAAAGAGCTTCTTTTGAAAGTCTACGTCAGACAGAAAACATTCCCAGTGAGGTTGCAGTGTAGGGGTGGCCAGTCCTTGATTGTCCGAAGAACTCTGCTGAGGGTTCTGCTGCTGCCCAGAGCTTTCATTGGCCTCCTAATTGCTGGGCCTTGTCCTGGGGGGGCCCGCTGGGGCTGCAGCCAGTGCTGGCTCCCACTGAGGCTGCCTGGCCAAGAGCAGCCCCAGGGGCACAGGGCAGAGGCAAAGCACGGTGGGGAGGAGAAAGAGCAGGGACGAGATTGCCCTTGAAAGGCAGGGGAAGGGAGAATGTTGCTTATCGGAAGAAGCCCCAAAGAGCGGCTGGAAGGGGTGCTTCCTGATCAAGGACCCCCGAGAAGCGGAGGGAGGGCGTATCGGCTGATGGGGTGTCCCGAGGAGCGGCTGTGGATAGTGGGGGTGTCCCTTAGTGGGGAGGAGCAGCTGGAGCGCTTGCACGGTCCGGTGGTGGGGAGGCCGGCGGGGCTGTCGGAGTAGGCTCAGCCCGGCCGGTGGGCACGGCTCACCCTGCCCGCCCGCAGGACCACGGCGCAGTTCCTGTTGGAGGCGGACCTGCACGGGCTGCTGAAGCTGGACACGCTGATCCCGAACGCGCCGCCTGCGCCATGGCAGCGCAAGGCCAAGGAGAGCGGCCCCGGGCCCAGCCCTGTCGGCGTGTCCCCCATAAAGCCGGCATGTCGCTCCCACAGCCCCAGCAAGACGCCGTCCAAGACACCCGGTGAGCGCCGGCCACCGGCGGCAGAGGTTGAGTGCGGGAGCCTGGCCGAGGCTGCTTGTCCGTAGCCATGGGGCCCTGGGCTCCCTGCCACGCTGCCCTACCGGCTGCTGCTCAGGCAGGAGGAGGTGGGCTGTGCTCCTGACAGCCACCCACCTCCTTGCCAGCATGAGGGGCAGAGCTCTGAGCACTGGGGCTGGCGAGCTGCTGTTCGGCCAGCTGAGCCTTGCTGGCACAGCTGGATGCTAGGACGAGTGTGGGCAGGACTGTCAGCTGACAGCTTTACATCCTGTGAGCGTTTTTGTATCTTCCCCTTATCTCTGGACTCTGGAATTGTTGCACTAGACCCAAGGAGTTGCACCACACAGTCCCTAACCAACTTGGTGGCAGGGAGGAAAATATAAGTTAGTTGGGACTGGGTGGCATGAGACCTCAGAGTCCTACTTGTCTGGTGGGTGTGATGTGGAAGAGTGTTGGGTTTGCTCCCGTGAAAGCTCTAATACAGGCTGTTAAATAGCTGTAAGACAATATTTTCATATGTGAATGCAGGTAAATCTGGATCCAAAATTCAAAGCACCCCCACAAAGGCTGGGGGGGATCGCTACATTCCCAAACGCAGCACTATGCAGATGGAGATGGCAAATTTCCTCCTAACCAAAGAGAATGACCCTGCTGAGGATTCCCCTACCAAGAAGGTGAGCATGTTGCTAAGTTACAATTACTTAAACAACCGCTACTCCTTCCTGCCCCTTTACAGAGCAGTGAACAATAGGTTCTATCAAGGGGGCACACGGCACTGACAAGTCCCAGCCATCACTACTTGCAGCTCTGGGCTTCAGGAGCCTAGGATGAGACTGAAGCTGTGGAGACTGCCATGCACTCGAAGCCTATGCTGCTTCTGGTAGCAAAATTTAGCTTTTGACTAACGAGGCTTTAAAATGTAGCAGGCAACAAAAACACAAAGCTGTAAGCCTATGCAAAGTGAAACTGCTGGTGGTAGCTATTCTAGGACAAGGTCTCCACAGGGAACACTTCTGGAATGTTTTACACTGTGTTCTGAAATCTGTTTATGAAGCATTTGGTCGCTTTGTGGCTGTGGCTTTTCCCTCTGGCAATGACACTGAATTTGCCATTGTTTGAAAATGTGAGCAGGACAATGTATGAAAGTCTGAGGAAAACTGCTTTGACCTGCCTCTGTGTGACTGACCCTTGCAGCACAGTCAAACATCTTCAGATTCTAAGAGAAGGGGACTTAGATGTCTGTTTAAATTGTACTGTGGGAATTGTTTTAAATGCATTGCACTGAGGGTGATTTGTCTCTGTAGGAGCAACAGAAAGCCTGGGCAGTGAATCTGAATGGTTTTGATGTGGAAGAGGCAAAGATCCTCCACCTCAGAGGAAAACCACAGAATGCTCCAGAAGGTATGATACAGGCTCCGTGTGAGCTGAATCAGCAGGAGGGATCAGGTCAGGGGAACAGCAACACAGAGGCTCTGTGTGTGGTCACAGGAGAAATCAACTGGTTTCTGAGAGCTGTACAGGCTGGAGTCTCCTTTCTTAAGGTTCCTGAGGTCGAGGGAGGGCATAACAGTTAAAGTGAATTTATTTAGGAGAGTTGCTATGACTGCCAGTTGGTCACCTGTCAATGGGCTTGCAAGGGTCTTCAGGGTGGAGAGAGAGATGAGAATCTTGACCTCATGTTCAGAAGGCTTGATTTAATATTTTATGATATATATTACATTATTACTATACTAAAAGAAATAGAAGGAAAGTTCTCAGAAGCTAGCTAAGCTAAGAATAGGAAAAGAATGAATAAACAAAGGGCTGTTTCTCAGCAGAGGGTGAGACCCAGCTCCGCTGTGAGTGGTCAGTAAATCCAAACATTCACCCAAGACTGATCACGCATCCACCTGTTGCATTCCCCAGCAGCAGATAACCATTGTTTACCTTTTGTTGCTGAGGCCACAGCTTCTCAGAAGGGGGAAAAATCCTAAAGAAAGGATTTTTATGGAAAGATGTCGGTGACAGCTACCGGTACTGCAGGTTCCAAACGTTCATGAAGTCTGTAAGAGCATCAAACCCTCTGCTGTGCACTTTCTAGCTTAAACTGCAACTAAATATAATGGGATTCAAAAACCCAAGTGTTTGTTAAATTTGTTTCCATGAATGAGGAAATTGTAGCTCACCCCTGCTCAGCAGTTCATTCTGCCAGTGATTTTAGTGCACTGCAGGCTTGTGAGTGTTTCTCTTAGGACTTTATTTTCACTCCAAGGGATTCCTAGTTGGGTGAGCAGCACTCAGCTGGGAGGAAACTAACTCAGGTTAACAAACCTGTTCCCCTGCACACAGACTATCAGAATAACCTGAAAGTGCTCTACAGTCAGAAAATGGCACCTGGATTGAGCAGGAAGAAGAGCAGATATATTCCCTCAAAGCCAGAACGGGTCTTGGATGCACCAGAGATATTCAACGACTACTGTAAGTAGGCTACAGGTGTGGAGAGTATTATTAATAATTGGTTAGCTGAGAAAGGCCACACTGATATAATGCCACTGGTTAAGCTGAAGGAGAAAAGTCAGCAGTCAGCAAGCTGAAAGGAAGAGTCAGCAGCGACCTTGCTGCAACATGAGGATAGGGAGTTGAGATTAGTCCTGAATATATCCTAAGAATATGTAGAAAGTATCAAAAGTAGAACCATAGGAATGTAGAAGTAGGCGTAGGTGCTGATATGTAAGCTGACCAATCCTGAGCTCAACTTTTGCAATATGTATGAAGCTCATTATTAACTGTATTTAACCCGCCGTACTGATCAATAAAATTGAGCCTGTGATGATCAAACTGATGTCCTGGTTCCCTTCCGCCGACAAATGGTGGAGAATGCGGGCATAACCGAATCTCTGCCGTTTTTCTCGGATTAAAAGAAAAAGGGATTACGCCACGGTCGAGGAAGTTGGATTTGGGTCCTTGCAGCTGGGACGGTGCTGGAATTTGAAGCACCCTTAAGGTTCACAACTGTGACTTAAGCCAATACGTGTTGCCGGAGCCTGGAGAGCTGCAACAGCGCGCGCTGATTAATAGGTATGGATAGGCAAGCGGCATATGATTTATTTACCGCCTATTTAGAGCGGCGTGGGATAAAAGGGATAGATTTAAAAAAGGAGTTACCAGGGTTATTAGCTATGGCCATGCTAAGGGTATCTTTTCTAATCCTCATACAGTTCATGAGCTAGCAGAGTGGAAGATGTTTGGGGAAATATTGTGGGATACAATACTAGACGATGATAAGTCAGCAAAGAAATTCAGGAAGTTATGGCGGGTGGTGTATAACACGTTACTTCAGCAGGTCTCTGAGAGAAAGGCAGCAGAAACGGCAACAGAAGCTCATAAGAGGAATATAGGGTATGGTCATGAAGATGATCCCCTGGCACCTTCTGTAACTAAGGTACTTATGCCTAAGAGTCCCCAGCAAAGTGGTGTGGAGGATTTCTCTATAGGCGCAGTGGAACCGTCTGCACCTTTCCTGTCAGAGGGGGAGGGCGAGTCGGATGGTGGGGGTAGGGGCAAGCCAGCTTTGCCTCCGCCACGAGCTTCAGGCGGGTCGGATGGTGGGGGTGGGAGCAAGCCAGCTTCGCCTCCGCCGCCAGCCTTGCCTCCGCTGCTTCCCCCGAGTGAGCCGGCTCCGGTTACAGCTTCGGCGGGGGAAGGGCCCATTCCCCCGCCCGAGCCGGCTCCAGCGGGGGGGCTGATTGCCCCCCGCAGGCCGGCTCCGCTTGAGTCGGCTCCGGTTCCACTGTCAGCTCCAGCGGGGGAGGGGGGGCTCCCGCTTCCCCCGTGCGAGCCAGCCCCTGCTTCACTGCCTTCCCCGTGCGAAAACTCGGTGTCTGCACCGAAGCGCCAGCAGCATAGCACCCTTAAAGAGCCAGATCCCATCCCAGGGGCGCACCGTGATCCATGGGGGGAGATGGCTAAACAGAGGAGGGAAGCTTGGGCTGCTTTGGCGAAAGAAGTAATGCAAATGGGGGATGGTGAGGCGGTGGAAATAGCTTCTAGTCTTGCATGTCCAGTCACATACACACCACAGTATGATGCACAGGGAAACCTTACGCATAATATAGCAGAATATACTCCCTTAGATTGGAAGCTGTTAACTCAGCTACGTTCTACGGTTAGTCAGTTTGGAGTAAAAAGTGAACCTTTTAGGCAAATGTTAGATTATCTTTTTAATACTCAGGTTTTATGTCCTAATGATTTAAGAGGAATAGTTCGGTTGATATTCACTCAGCATCAGCAGTTATTGTTTAACGCCCATTGGCAAGCGTTGGTAAATGAATCGGTTGCTGTACAACGAGCCCAGGAAGACCCATTACATGGAGTAACAGTAGAGGAGCTGGTGGGCTTAGGGGCATATTTGCCGACAGAGGCACAGATGATATCGGGAGAAGATAAACTTAGAGAGTCTATGTGGTTAGTGCGTGCTGCAATAGATATGGTTAAAGAGCCAGGAGGGTTACCGGCTTATATGGGCATTAAACAAGGTAGAGAAGAATTATTTGGAAATTTTATCGATAGAACAACTTCACAGGCATTTATAGCAGAAGCCTTAAAGGAATTAGGATTAGGGTTACAAAAGCAAGCAGAGTCCACTCAAAATCAGGTGTTAGCTGCTCTTGCTTCTCTCCGAAATGGCTCACTGGCATTCACGCAAGGAGGCTCGAGACCATTCATCACACAAGTTGCCGCCGTGACATCGGAGACACCAGCAGCTGCCGTGACATTGCTGCTACCTTCTGTCTGCAACCCGCAACAACCGGGAGCCTCGGCTTGGACTTACCAGCAGCAGTAGACGTCGCACTAAGGACGAACCGGCCTGAGAGGATACCCACTGGAGTAAAGGGTCCTCTTATATTAAATGGACGAACATGTGGAGCATTATTGCTGGGACGTTCCTCTATAACTATGTTGGGATTATTTGTTTTGCCTGGTGTTATCGATGCGGACTTTACAGGGGAAATACAAATTATGGCTTACACCCTTTATCCTCCGATTAAAATTACAAAAGGACAACGCATTGCTCAATTGGTACCACTGTCACAAATGACATCAGGAATGCAATCATTTACTGGGCAAGCACGGGATGAAAAAGGTTTTGGCTCTACTGGTGTTACACTTTTAACTGTGGATTTACAAAATAGACCAAAGCAAAAGGTTGAAATTACCTAAGGGCATCAAAGCATAACCCTTTATGGATTATTGGATACAGGAGCAGATACTAGCATCATTTCTCCAGAAGCATGGCCACAACATTGGCCTCTATTTCCTTCATCAAACATGCTCACAGGAGTGGGAGGATTTACATTGGCAAGCAGGTCGCCATCTTTGTCTGTGTGCATTGAGAATCAACAAATATCTGCTGTGTTTTCAATTGTTCAACTGCCTCCTACAGTTTCCTGCTTAATTGGAAGGGACATTTTAACACAATTGGGAGTGGTGTTAACTAATCAGCACCCTTTGGGGTAATTGCCATTGCTTGGACTTTCCCCATTCCACTCACCTGGAAAACGGATACACCGGTGATGGTTAAGCAATGGCCATTAAAAGGGGAGAGTCTTATGCATGCCCATGAATTGGTACAGGAACAATATACAAAGGGACACCTACGACTGTCCACAAGCCCTTGGAATACACCTATTTTTGTAATCAAAAAGAAATCAGGGAAATATCGTTTGATACATGATTTGAGGGCTGTAAATGACCAAATGGAACCAATGGGGGCCTTACAGCCTGGTCTTCCAAATCCAGCTATGATTCCAGAACACTGGCCACTTTTAATTATTGACCTAAAGGATTGTTTTTTCACTATTGGCCTGCATCCTGATGACATGAAGAGATTTGCTTTTACTTTACCAGCAATAAATCGTGGGGAACCAGATAAAAGATTTGAATGGACATCTCTTCCGCAGGGCATGCGCAACTCTCCCACTTTATGTCAGCTTTATGTTGATGCAGCATTACAGCCACTACGTCGTAAATGGCCAGCAACTATAATATATCATTGCATGGACGATATTTTGTTTGCACAGCAACAGCCATTCTCCTCTTTACAGATTAACACCATTAAAAATACTCTTGCTGCATATTCACTTGTTATTGCTGCAGAGAAAATTCAGACTACAAAGCCCTGGAAATATTTGGGATGGACTTTGATGGATCAAATAGTGATACCACAAAAATTGGAATTACAATTGGACATTAAAACTCTACATGATGCACAGAAGTTGCTGGGAGACTTACAGTGGCTGAAGCCTATTGTGGGAATACCAAATCACTTATTAGAAGCCCTACGGCCTTTGTTAAAAGGTGTGGACCCTACTACTCCTGTACACCTGACAAAGGAGCATCGTCTTGCCTTGCAGCAAATTAGTAACTGTGTACAGCAAGGGTATGTGTCTCGTCGACAACTCGACCACCCCATTGACCTTACTATCTGGAATAGCCCTTGCCACTTGCTTGGTGCTCTCTCTGAGTTGCAAAAGAAAACGGGGGAGATACGGGTATTGGAATGGTTATCACCACCACTACAGCATAAGAAAACAATATCTTCAAAAATTGAACAATTGGCTGCATTAATCAAAAAGGGGCGTCTCAGAATTCTTGAAGTGGATGGTAGAGAACCTGCTACTATTAGATTACCTATGGAAAAAGAAACCTTGGACTGGTACTTGATAAATTCAAAGAATTTACAAGAAGCATTATTGATGTCACCTGCTAAAGTAGAGACTAGTAAATTAGTGCCTAGAGTTTTGCAATGGATGACAGAATGGAACTGGATTACTCGACCTTTGAGAGAAGAAAACCCCATAGAAGGAGCTATTACAGCTTTTACAGATGCAGGAAAGAAATCAAGGCGTGCTGCTGTTACCTGGCAAGAAAAGGGACAATGGAAGCATCAACTCCTCACAGCAGACCCTGCAGATAGCTTACAAACTTTGGAATTGTTAGCAGTAGTATGGGCGGTGTCCAACTTACAGGAGCCTTTAAATGTGGTCACAGACTCTATGTATGTTGCAGGAGTAGTCAAACGAATAAAGGAAGCAGCAATTAAGGAAGTGAATAATAAACGATTGTATGAGTTACTGATACAGTTAAGGAAGGCTTTACGGGTAAGAGCAAACGGTACCCTTAAGCAGTATATTGACAAACATCAAGATTTGGCAGATCCACAAGCATGTTTGGCTAAGGTTTTGTATGTGATTAATCATTTATGCATTTTTGGGGAAGATGATACCCCCCCTGCAATGAAACATCATCCGAGGTCAGGTCAGGAAAATACTAAGGAAACAGAGGTCTTGGTTAAGTATAAGAACCCGAGTACAGGATTATGGGAAAAACCTGCAAAAGTATTATATTGGGGTCGGGGGTATCTTTGTGTTTCCTCACCTACAGGGCCTTTGTGGGTGCCTGCTAAGTGGACTAAACCTGTTTTTGATGCAGCCTCTGGTGAGTCGCCTTACGGAGGAGGACAGGGAGCGACTGGGGAAGAAACTGCTTCTAGTCCTACAACCACTACTGTTACAATTGAAGGGGTACTCGGAAGCAGTGGACAGAGCACTGACACGTCACTACCGGATGGCCCAGGAGTTGATTGGTTTCATTGACTCAATATCAACTTTTCACTTAACAGATCCAGCGAAACTACATTGCCTTGACTGTCACAATCCACATTGTGCTGCCTGGATAGCTCTACGTTGTGGGGGTTGTAAAAGAACTTTTTGGATAGAACAATCATTATTACGGGATTTGTGGTGTCATACTTGTGAACACGAGCATACGTGGGGAAAAAGCTGGCAAGATGAATTAAGGAGACAAACAGGGCAAAACGCATATATAGCTTTAAATCGTTATGAGTCTCCTGAACAGAAGGTTCTTGCTTATTATCGATGGGAAATACAATGTATTGTGAATAGAATTAAGGTTCAAAGTAAATCACGTAGAGTTTCTATAAGGTGTAGGAAATTAGTGCCTTTAACACAGCATTCAGTTGTAGGACCCTTCCAAGGGGATCCTGATAGAGCATTAGATTGCTGCATTGATAAGTTGCAAAAATTAAGTTTGAAAGTGGCAGGACCAGTGAAATTAGGAGCAGCAAGATTGAAGACTGATAAGAAAAAGAAGGCAAAAAAGAGAACGGTCTCATTTGAATAGGGGTATCAGTGATTGCTAATTAATTTTCTATGATTAGAACACTTTTACAGTTGTGGGACCCTCAGGAAGATATAGTTGTTGAGGAGGATAACGAACAAGAACTACGATTACGAAATAAGATACACCTTGTGTTAAAGAAAGACCTTGAGCTGTTAGCCTCATATAGTAAAAAGGCTGAAGAGGCTTTGCGATCACCACCATTGAATTGGTTGCTTTGGGTTGAAGAACCAGAATTTTATACTGGTCCTTACTTACATTCGCTTCCTTGTTATGTTTGCAAAAAGGATAAAGATAAATGCTATGCATGGGTAGCTTTGCATTGTGCAGATTGTAATCAGGTTTATTGGTATCCACAGAGGTCATTGGGATATTTATGGTGTACATCTTGTTTTGGAAAGTGGATTCGAAATCATATCTGGGTTAGAGCTCTTGAACAAAGTACTGGCCTGCCAGGACGGACAGGATTACAGCTCTTTGAGAGTGCAGAACAAGTGATTATAGCATATCTTAGGTGGAAGATACAGGAAAACCTTAGAATATTTGAAATTACTAAAGCCTCACGCATCATAGCAGCTCGCTGCAAAGCTGATTTGCCTTCAAACTTACCTCATGCTATATCTGTGAGCAAGGATGCTGATTTAGAATTAGATCAGTATATTCAAAAATTGACTCAGCCTTACAATAGACAATCTAGCAAACCAGGGAAAAGACAGCGAAGAAAGAAAAAACAACGTAAGCAGAAGGAAGAAAAGGAGAAGCAAAGCAAGCAGAAAGAAAAATGAGGTTTGTTTTTGTTATACTGCTCAATGCTGTAGCAAGTGAAGCAGTAGGAGTAACACACTTTAGTCAACCAAGGGAAAATTTATGGGTAACGCTTGCTAATCAAACTAACCAATCATCACTTTGTCTTAGTCTTGGAGGAGTCACTAACCCATTTCGAACATGCCTGGTGGGACTTCCGGTGTGGTCTCCTGGAGAATTTTGCAGTTTGATAAACAATCAAACCTTATGTATGTCTAACATGTCAAACATCACATTGCCGGTGCAACAAGGGTATACTGCAGGTCAGAGTGATGGCTATCGTCAATGCTTACTAATCCAATCACTTAACACCTCTTTGCACTCTCCTCCTGAAGAACTGGATCTTTTTGGAAGTACAAATGCCAGCATATCTAACACTACAGCTGGTGGATGGTTTAGCTTCAAACTTTTGGGTGCTCAGAATTTAAACCAACCTAAAGAAACATGGGCCACCCTAGATTCATCCCTGAATGTGAGTGAATTCTCTCCACAGCATTACAGTCAATGTAACGGCACAAATATCACAGCACCAATGAAATTAGCCACAGGAATATTTTTGATTTGTGGAGACAGGGCGTGGAATGGTATACCAGCTAAACCACAGGGTGGACCCTGTTTTTTGGGAAAATTGTCACTGTTTCATCCTAATGTGTCCTTGCTAATGCAGCTGAGTCAAAATTCAAACAGGAAAAAACGTAGCATCCATGACTTAGACTGCAGCAAGATAGGAGATCCATGGTTTTGGGGCACATTCAAACAGGTGGTGGTTTCAACTATCTTACCAGGAGGATCTGCCAATAAAGCCATGAATTTGGCAAAACAATTAGGATGCTGGGCAAGGGATGAGCTGAACAAGACATCACAAATTCTAGACAGGTTAACTGCAGATGTGCAAAGTGTTAACCATGCTGTTTTGCAAAATAGAGCTGCTGTAGATTTTTTGCTCTCAGCACAAGGACATGGATGTGAAGAGTTCGAGGGAATGTGTTGCATGAATCTGTCTGATCATTCGGTGTCCATTCACACTAAGATAAAAGAATTACAACAGGGACTTCACAAACTTAAGGAAGAAGACGGTTTAGGAATTGACGAATGGCTTAAAGGCCTGGGACTCGGACCGTGGCTGAGGAACCTTGTGATCTATGCTATAGGACTGCTGAGTGTAATTTTACTGTTTTTGCTTATTTTGCCTTGTATCTTTAACTGTATTCAAAACATGGTCAGCCGTACAATAGCAAAAACATGGCAAACTAATCTCCTTGCACAAGAAGAAAACGGGGGAAATGTGGAGAGTATTATTAATAATTGGTTAGCTGAGAAAAGCCACACTGATATAATGCCGCTGGTTAAACTGAAGGAGAAATGTCAGCAGTCAGCAAGCTGAAAGGAAGAGTCAGCAGTGACCTTGCTGCAACATGAGGATAGGGAGTTGAGATTAGTCCTGAATATATCCTAAGAATATGTAGAAAGTATCAAAAGTAGAACCATAGGAATGTAGAAGTAGGCGTAGGTGCTGATATGTAACTGACCAATCCTGAGCTCAACTTTTGCAATATGTATGAAGCTCATTATTAACTGTATTTAACCCGCCATACTGATCAATAAAATCGAGCCTGTGATGATCAAATTGATGTCCTGGTTCCCTTCTGCCGACAAGCAAGATATTAGGAAGGTTAAAGCTTAAGAATGGAGCTCTGTGTGTTGTGTTTTAAGGCTTACAAGCAGGTATTGTATTCGAAATAAGCAAGCATTGTTTTAAGCAAAGGTACGTGTGCTTATGGTGTGTGAAAAATTGTAAAAGTTTAGTAGTAATAAAATGGTTCTAAAAATAGTAATACAATTAGAGTAATAATAATTTGGACAATTTGAATTAGGACAATACAAGACAACAAATACAAAGAGTTACGGACCTCTGGGTACCTTTTTCTGGGCAGCATGAGCCCAAAAAAGGACCCCCACTAACAAAGATTAACCCTTAAAAACAATAGCCCATTGCATATTCATGCACTTCATACATGATGCATAAATTCCATTCAAACACAGGATTCTGTCTGGTCAGTGTCAGCTTCTTCCTCTGAATCCTAACAGCACCTTCGAGGCAGGAAGAAGTTCGTTTCTTCTGGTAAGAGAGCAATAAATTATTTTTCTCTGAAAGATTCAGGTGTCCTGTGGCTGCTATCTCGCTGGAAGTCCTTTCTTTAAAAAAGTATCCTACGTGGCATCGTTTCTATTTTAACAATTTTTATAACCTAAAACTATATTTAACATGGTACTTAAGAGAATTAATACAGCATTACTTTCTAACACAACACATATAATATTCATTTAATATTTGCGAAAAGCCAATCATAAAATACAGGCATTTTCACATTTACCATATGTATTTTGGTGTATTGATTAGCAGTGTGTCGGAACCCATTTTTCTCTTTCTCCTCTGTTTTATGGTTGATTTATGTTTGCTGGTTGTCGGTTTCTCTTCCCGGCTGATTTATGTCCGGAGATAGCTCAGGGATGCCACTTGCTCGGTTTCTCGGCTGTTTCAAAGACTTGGAAAGGCCCAGAGTGGCCTTGGACAGCCCAGCGCTTCAAAGGACGAGGAGAGACTTCTGATCTTGTTTCGGTCTCAGTGTTTATTAATTGTTTATCTAAAAGATTTTCTTTCAGCCCAACAGAGGTCTGCACAGCAGTCAGCCATGGGCACACTCCGAGCCCCCGGGGCGGTCACTTATCTTTATACTCGAAGTTACGTGTACAATATTTATGATTTTTCCCCAATACCTTCTATTCTTATTAACCGGTGCACCTTTAGTAAAGACCAATCCCAAAGTGCCACCATCACCACAGAAGATGGAGGCCAAGAAGAAGAAGAAGAAGGACAGGACACGCCCCAATTCCTCCATCTTACTTCTTTAGACCCCCCTGTACAGAAATCCTAAACCCTGTGTATTATACTCTAACTAACTTATCCCTTCACCATTCACCCCAGTGAAATCCTCCCAGTCCTCATACAGATGTTATCTCCTGTGTAGGATCAAAGTCCAGCCACCAGACACTTCTGGCAACATTCCAGGACTCCCGAGCCCCCCAAGGGTGGTCTTGGTTGCTCTGCACCCTCATCCTGAGGTGCTGAGATCCCACATCTCCCCCTTCTGTTTGCACTAGGAAAACTTCTTTCGCTATCCGATTCATAGCGTGTTTTAAACATGCAAATATGCATGGGATAACAAGTATGAGGACTAGTAGAATTATTAAAACATAGAACTCTACCCTTAAAATTCCTCTCCAAATAGGAGAGATGTCAAAGGAGTCTACCCTTCAAATTCCTCTCCAAATGGGAGAGATATCAAAGAATTCTACCATACATTTTGCTTTTGCTGACTAATAGGTATATTACCCCCATTGCTTACTGCAATGAATGAAAGAATGATGCAGATAAGCATCATAAAACTCATGGCTTCGCTTCTATGTGAAATCATTGTTTCGCTTTTCTTTTCAGGACCTTAACAGAGAATTCCCCCAAAGTCCTTAGTTTCTTTTTATTTCTCTTCCAAGTCGTCTTGTGCCATCTGAGTCTCGACTCCTGTCTGAGTACTCGTCTCTTTGTTTCTTGGATCTTGTTTCTCGGATCCGCGTTTTCATGTTCTCGCACTCGAAATAGTTTCACGTGTCGTACCGACACCCACGTCAGATCTCGCTCTGTGGAGACACAAGCGAAAGCCTTGCCCCCCTCTAGGTGGCGCTGTCACCGGCCTCCCCAGGTCGGACAACAGCATGAGCTGGACTGCCCCTCGTCCTGTCAACTGCCGTGTTCGTGATCTCGTTTGAGACCGTGTCTGCCTGGCTTTTAATTCAGCTGGAAATGGAGCTTGAACACCAGAACGTCTCCCTTGAAGGGAAGGGACTGGGACTCCGAGGGTTTTCATCCAGAGGTACCAAGTCTGAAGAGGGTGTGGAGCCGCTGGGACATAGGAACCCGAACACGGCCCCTCCTCGCCCGAGACGTCACGGGCCCGCCCCCGCCCGCGCTCTACTCTGCGCATGCGTGCTTTCCGAGCCTCTCCCCGTCTCTCCTGGGCTGACGTCACTCTCCCCCCCTTGTTCCACCTCCCAGGTCTCCTCCCTCGGTCTGCCCCTGACTCTGTGTCCATTCCTCCCGCCGGTGTGTACGGCCCGCCCCCCGCCGGCACCCGGGCCCGCCCCGCCCCGCAATTCGAGCCGAATTTGTCCGCGGGTTTTTGCGAGTTCTGCCCGCCGCGCGCGTCTCCGGGGCGGCCGCCACCCCCCGGCGCCGTGCTGACAAAAGCCGCACCGGGACATGTGTCTCCCGGTATCTCTTCACCCGCGCTCCCCGTCTGCTCCGCCGCTACCGCGCCCCCCCCGATCCCTTCTCTGTCCCCCCTGCACCCCCCCCTCCGATCCTGACTCCCCTGTACTCTCCGGAGTTTCAGGACGCTTTAGGAGTTTCCTGGGGTTTCTGGGTTTTGGGACCGGGGCTTTAATATTTTTCCTGCTCTCTTTCTTCGAGAGCCCTTTCCCCCTGGCTTCTTAAGGCCAGAAATAATTTTTTTTTCCGGAGCTTTGCTCCCCCACCCTTCTGCTGAGGATGCAGAGCAACTTTTCGTTGCTCTCCCAGTCTTTTCGACTGAACCGGTATGCTTTTCTCTAGCATTACCCTTGCCGGCGAGAGCAGCTTTAACGCTGTCTCGTCTTTTTTTGTCATTAAGAAATATCAGTGCCTCTTGATTTCCTGCCAAAACCCCACTTCGAATAGCAGGCATGTTTCGGCCAGTGGGTAATTAAGCCTTGCCCACAACAATAGCTGTTTTAATACTTTCTTTGGGATCTCTTCTGTATGTGTTTGAGCCACGCCTTGTAAGGCGGACAAAATTTCCCGCTGTTCTTGGGAGAGTGTGTGCAATTATGTTCTTATATTTTGACCTTCTCACCGAATCTGTCGTCAGAGCTGTCCGAAGCCTCCCGTCTCTGTCCAGCAGGTCACAGGAGAAGGATCCGGAGGCGCCTTCCGGTTCCGATCCGGGCTGCTCTGCCACGAACTGTCTTCGGTAGAAGCTGAGAGATGTAATTCTCAGTGACTGCTGTTTTTTGCAGACTCCTCTGGCTGTTTTTCTTTCTCTTCTTCTTTTTCTTTTTTCTTCAGGCTTCTCTCCTCAGGAGCTATCAGTGCTCTCCTGGGAATTCGTCCTAGATTGGAGCTGCCCTCTTTGCTTTTCAGTTCTTGAGCTTCAGCTCTTCAGGGCTGATCCCCCCCCCCCGAAAGGGTTGGTGGGGAGTAGCCCAAGCAGGGAACGCCAGATGTTGGGTTCCGACAGCAGTGCTGTGTTAACAGTTTAATAATAAATGTAGTCTTGTAATTAAAAGGTAACTTTTGTAGTTAAAAGAAGAACTATGTCAGTGAGGTTTTTTTAAAGGAAGGAATGAGGCACTCGCATCAGATAGCAGCCACAGGACACCTGAATCTTTCAGAAAAAAGAATTTTTTGCTCTCTTACCAGAAGAAACGAACTTCTTCCCGCCTCAAAGGGGCTGTTAGGATTAGAAGGAAGAAGTTGATGATGGCCAGACAGAATCCTGTGTTTGAATGGAATTTATGCATCATGTATGAGGTGTATGAATGTGCAACGGGTTATTGTTTTTAAGGGTTAATCTTTGTTAACCGGTGCCCTTTTTCAGGCTCGTGCTGCCCAGAAAAAGGTACCCGGACATCCATAATTCTTTGTATTTGTTGTCTCGTATTGTCCTAATTCAAATTGTCCAAATTATTATTACTCTAATTGTATTACTGTTTTTAGAACCATTTTATTACTATTAAACTTTTAAAATTTTAAAAACAAGTGATTGGCGTTTTTCACAGGAGTTGAGTCCCAAATATATTTTGGTGTCGCTGAGAGAGGTATTTTTAATTCATTTGATGAAGGGGGTACTTTTGGATCTCTCAGGAGTGCAAAGGGGAGCAGGGGAAGCGCTGAGTGCCTAGAGTGGGGGGATGCTGGAGAAAGGGGACCCTGGAACACCTGATGTAAAATTTCAATAGCGAATGTGAATTTTACTTCTATACCTTTTATTTTAAAGCAAGCACGCAGCGCTGGGTGGCTGGGGAGTCACTGCTCCACTCATAGCACACACAGTTCAGTAAATTATATATACTGTTTTTAAGCCTACAAAGCATTTTCCAATATGCTTGGTTAGTCCAAATTAGCAAATATCAATAAGCTGGGAGCAGTAATTTCACAATATTTCTAGGTGGTCATTGATTGCTATCCTTCTTGTGATTGTCTGGAGGGAGGCCTTGCACTGGTGTCTGCTACATGATTTGTCAAGTGCATCAAGCTTTTTATTATACATAAGCTTTTAATTGCTTTGTTACAATATCTCTTAGCTTTACCCCAACTTCCTCTATTTTATTCTAAGCATCAGTCGTCTTGCTGCCTCATCTCTTTTGCTCTACTATACTTCTTTGATTTTGATGCTTTATTTGTCTATTTGGTCAGAAAGTTTCAAAACCTTTCTTTGTGTCTTGTTTTGGACACAGCAGATAGAAGCATTTGCTGATTCCATTCCCAATTGGCACGTGTCACAAAAACAATTTCCACAGAATCAGGGGAGGGTGAGCCCTGGGACCCCCAAAACCCCCTCAGCATGCCTGAGCAGGACCCGGGAGAGGGGGAATGCCCAGGACCCACAGGCCCCCCATCAGCTGTGAGAAGAGGGACCCCCATAAGCCCAAAATAAGGACACTGGAAACGGGGCACTCCTGGGAGAGGTTTTTGGAATTCCTGATTTTTGTAGGTATTTCTGGCCACCAGACACTCAGTGACTTCTAGAGATGGACTTGGCCAGTGGGACCTTCAAAGCCAATGTCCTGGCTTAGGGCAATTTTGGGAGGAAAAACTCTAAAGGTGTTTCCTGTAGAAGAGCAAAGTCAAGTGGCCCCTCCTCCAGCTGGTTCTGGAAAAGTATTTTCTTTGAGAGAAGTGGAAAAAACTGTTTATTGAACAGGCAAAGCACTCACCAGCCCCAAAAATGAACAGTATTAAACAATAAAATCTCTTGCTGCTCCAAAAGAGATGACAAACTCACAAAGTCCCTCCGTGAGCTGTAGCATGGCTTGCTCAGTCTCTTATCAGTCTCTCTGGTGCTGGAAATGCCGTGGCCCAGCCCCGGTGGGGCACAGGTGTGAGCACCTGGTGCTCTTCTGGGTGTTCAATCCAGAGCAGGTTTAGACAGGTCCAAAGAAAAGGATAAACCAAAAACCACAGTCCAGGGAGCTTCTCTTCCTCTGCTAGCTCAAACTGACTAACAGCAAAGGAGGGCTCTGTTCCGCTGTCTGTCCATCTGCAGACAAGAGAGGAGCAGGAATGTGGAGGAGTGAGAGAGGTTCTGAAAACAAACTCCGTGCTTCTTCTTCCTCCCTCTCTGCTCTCAGAACCAGTATTAAAGGTGCAAAGCTTATTTCAGACAAATGGGGATACGAGCATCATAATTTCACCCCTGGGACCCCCAAAAGACCCTCAGCCTCTGTAAGCAGGACCCGGGAGAGGGGGAATGCCCAGGCCCCACAGCCCCCCCAGCAGCTCTGAGAAGAGGGACCCCCATAAGCCCAAAGTGAGGACACTGGAAACAGGGAACTCCTGGGAGAGGTTTTTGGACTCCTTGATTTTTGGAGGTATTTCTGGCCACCAGATGTCCGGTGACTTCTAGAGATGGACTTGGCCAGTGGGACCTCCGAAGGCAATGCACTCACATCTTGTTTTTCCCCCAAATCAGGATTTCCCATTCCCAAACCTCATCTGGATGGAGAAGGCTGTGAGGAAGAGGAAGATGCCCCAGGGCACTGAGGCAGGTGAGAAGGAAGTCAGTGCCCCTTTTCCCCTCTGTCCTGCTCCGTCTCCCAGCCCAGCACGGCCCCAGGTGCAGCACAGCCCCACTGCTGATGCTGTCCAGCCAGGGATGCACTGGGGGGATCTCCTTCCCCTTCCCTGTGGCACGGAGGCGAATCCCAGCCTCTCCTTGTCCTTCCTCCCCCAGGGAAGGAGCTGAGGATGGAGACCAGGGAGGACAAATCCTCACAGCAGAACCTGGTGGAAGAGGCCATTTTGAGCGGCTCCAGGGCACAGGAATCCACTGGGGAGGAAAAGCCCCGGAGATCCCTCAAGAGGAGGGGCTGCAAACCCAGCCCAGGGTGCTCCGAGGAGGAGAGACTCAGCCTGTGCCTGGAAGGCAGCCAGAGATCTGGCCAGAGCGCTGAAGTGGTGGTCCATCAGCAGCTTGATGATGGCAAGAAGCCCCGCCAGTGCTTGGAATGTGGGAAGAGTTTCGGCAGGAGCGACCACCTGCTCATCCACCAGAGGACCCACACCGGGGAACGGCCCTATGAGTGTAGGGAATGTGGGAAGAGCTTCAGGATCAGCTCCCACCTGATTGTCCACCAGAGGATCCACACCAATGAACGGCCCCACAAGTGTGGGGAATGTGGGAAGAGCTTCAGGATCAACTCCAACCTGATCGCCCACCAGAGGATCCCCACCAATGAACGGCCCTATAAATGTGGAGAATGTGGGAACGGCTTCAGGAGGAGCTCCAGCTTGAAACTCCACCAGATGATCCACACTGGGATACGACCCTTTGTGTGTGGGGAGTGTGGGAAGGGCTTCCGTGACAGCTCCCGCCTGATCATCCACCAGACAATGCACACTGGGGAGTGCCCCTGCACGTGCTCAGAGTGTGGGAAGAGCTTCATTGAGAACTCCAGCCTGATTCTGCACCAGAGGATCCACACTGGGGAGAGGCCCTACAAGTGCAGGGAATGTGGGAAAAGCTTTAGGCAGAGCTGCCATCTGAATGCCCACCAGAGGATCCACACTGGGGAGAGGCCCTATAAGTGCAGGGAATGTGGGAAAAGCTTCATCGACCCCTCCGGCCTGAGTGTCCACCAGAGGATCCACACTGGGGAGAGGCCCTATAAGTGCAGGGAATGTGGGAAAAGCTTCATCGACCCCTCCGGCCTGAGTGTCCACCAGAGGATCCACACTGGGGAGAGGCCTTACAGGTGTGGGGAATGTGGGAAAAGCTTCAGTCAGAGCACTAGGCTGATTCTGCACCAGACGATCCACACCAGGGAGAGGCCTTACAGGTGTGGGGAATGTGGGAAATGCTTCAGGCAGAACTCTAGGCTGATTGCCCACCAGAGAATCCACACTGGGGAGAGATCCGATGAGTGTTCTGAGTGTGGGGAGAGGTTTCAGAGCCGATACCGTCTCCTCAAGCATCAGCAGATTCACACAGAATAGAGGCCCTTCTGCTGCCCTGACTGCAGGAAGGGCTTTTAGAAAAACTGCACTCTCGTCACCCACCAGTGGATCCACACTGGGGAGAGGCCCTGACAGTGTCCCAAGTGTGGGAAGAACTTCTCCCAGAACTCTGCTGTGACCCAACACCAAGGGAGGCAGCAGTAAGGGATGCCCAACAAGTGCCCTGTGTGCAGGAAGAGTGTTGCCTTGATTTTTAAAGATTTTCTGAGCCTTCTAATGTTTACATTCTTGTAGCAAACTTTCTCAAACACTTTCTGTAAATAACTTCTTGTTTGGCATTCTTTTATAGAAGAAGAAAAATATGATGGACTGTTAGTTTGTCCAGTGTCATTGGAGAGGTGGCACTTTCACCCTCCAATCCACGGTCGCTTTTAGAAAACTGTAAATGTTGGAATCAGGAAATAAACTTCCCTTTTCTTCCCCTTGAGAGCAGCAGTGTGTGCGCTCGTGTTGTTTTGTGTCCTACAGTGACAGGAAGAGCTTTGAGTGCTGCTTCAACTCCATCCCCCATTGGGGACCCCCACTGGATGGTCCACAGTGACCCTCGCTGGGCGGAGACTTGGTCATCCATGATCCTGGTGATCCATGTTGGGAAGACGCCTGGCTGGTGGTCCCCACATCTTCCTGGCTCTCCTTGGGCACTTGGACACGGCCAGAGAAAAATCCATTGGGATGCAAACAGACATCAGAATTTCATAGTGGACAGCACAGTTTTTTACTTTCGACCCCAAAACAGTCTCACCTTTTGCATCCAGTCATTGCTTCGAGTGGCATCCAGAATTCCAAATGGTGTTGGAGGTCTTTTCCAACCTGAATCATTCCATGATTCTAATTCTCTCTGGCCCACCAGCATCTTCCACAGCCAAATGGTGATTGACTGGGGCAAAACCCAGGATTTTGGAGACAATGGAGTGGAAATCTTTCTAGAAAAGGTCCTTTCTACCCGCCCAGGCACACGGATACTCAGCCAGCATGGACACATAAATGCTTTTATTTTGGCCTTTATTTTCTTTCATTTTTCATTATCCTTCACCCAACATTGGGGTAAATATAAAGACATTCAACTAAGACGTGGATGGTGACATTGTGGGACTTGGGTGGGGACATGGTAGGGATGGGGACAAGGACGTGGGTGGGGATATGGTGGGGATGGGGACAAGGACCTGGGTGGGGATGTGGTGGGGATGTGGACAAGGACCTGGGTGGGGATGTGGTGGGGATGGGGACAAGGACATGGCTGTGGATGGCGATATTGGGCATGGGGGGTGTCACAGATAGAGATGGTGACATGGGGCTCTATGGCCATGGATGAGGAAATGGGGGACATGGCCGTGGATGGTGACACAAGTGGCCTAGAGACAAGTCCATGGGTTGACATGTCCATGCCATGGGGTGTCCCATGGCCAAGGACAACACATCCCCACCACCACCATGATACTGTCCCTTTCATGCTGCCATTTATTCCCTGCTCCTCCCCATTGTCACCCCACTGTGAACCCAGCCAGGGACAGGGGTGACATTTGGGGACACTCCTGTCCCCACTCCAGCACATACCTGGGGCCAGCAGAGAAGGGGATGAAGGACGACGGGGACCGTTCCTTGCTGTTTTCCAGACTGAACCTCAGAGGACTGAACACCTGGGGTGACACCAACACAGTCACACCGAGGGGACACAGCTGTCACCACCATGGTGACAGGGACACCTCATAGGGTGGCCCTACCTCACGCTTGGGCCAGAGGTCTGGGTTGTGGTGGGTCCCATAGATGCTCATCAGGCAGATGACCCCTGCTGGGATGGGAATGGCCACTTTAGGGACAGCAGATGAGGGTGGGTGGTGACACTGGGGACACCCTGGCCATGCCATACCCTTGGGGATGACACAGCCATCACACAGGGGGATGTCCTCGGTGCAGCGCCAGGACACAGCAGTGACAGGAGGGTGCAGCCACAGGCTCTCCTTGATGCATATGGTGGTGAAGGGCAGCTGGGACAGGTCGTCCCTGGGGACAAGCGGGGGTGGCATCGTGTCCCCAAGCCACATGACCGGGGTGGCCCTGGGGACATCTCACCATTCAATGTCTGCAGTGTCCCGGCCAGCCAGGAGCTCCTGTACCTGCTGGCGGCATCGCTCCTGGTGCTCAGGATGGCCGGCCAGGTTGTAGAAGAGCCATGCCAGGCCACTGGCCGTGGTGTCATGGCCTGTGGGGACACTGGGTGAGTGAGGGGACACTGGAGTGGCTCCTCCCCAGTGGCACCTGGGAGCTCGTGCTCACCCTCAAACATGAATGTGTCAGCCTCAGCCGCGATGTCCTCGTCCGACAGGGTGCGGCCATTCTCGTCCTGCAGAGGCAAGATGAGCCACGGGCCACTGGGGCCACCAGTCTGTGGGCCACCTGGGGCCAAATCCCATCCATGGCCACCACCCTATGGCACCACCATCCCACTGGCCACCAGCTCTATGGTCAATGCTGCCCATGGCCACCACTGTTCCCCTGTAGCCACCAGTCTATGTCCAAGCTTCCCATGGCCACCAGCATCCTACTGGCCTCTATGGTCAATCCTTCCATGGCCACCACCACTCTCTTGACCACTTTCATGCCCCATGGCCACCACCCCAGCCCCACCTTGGTGAGCAGCAGGATGTACTCGCTGGGCTGCCTGTACCAGGGACCATGTGGGGACACTGTGGCCACCAGCATGGATGATAGCAGGACCATTGGGGCCACCAGAATGGCCAACAGGGACAGGGATTGGACAGGATGGCCAGTGGGGACCATGGCAGAGCCAGCACAGCCACCAGGATGGCCAGCAGGGACAATGGTAGGGCCACCAGGATGGTGTCATGATCCGCTCGTACAAGCGAGGGTCATGATGGTTTGTTAACTGATCTGAGTGCAAAAGCAACACGGAAGGGGATTTTGGTATTAATCAAAACAAATGCACCTCTTGTTGAGTGCCCACAGCAGATGTGATGGAAGGATTAGAAAGGAGAATAAAGGAGAGAGAGAGAGAGAGAGAGAAAGAGGGGAGGAATAGCTGCCAGTGGAGAGATGAAACCCTCGTGGTCCAGCCAATAGATCCGTCTTGTCACGTCAGGGAGAATCTCAAAGTCTTGGTTCTGTTATAGTCCTCCACCAAGGGGGGGAGCAGGTAAGTCTATTGAAAGCACCGAGAGGGAACAGGTGAGTTTACAGACAGTCCATGTTCTCAGCAGTGAGTGAGACCAATTGTTTTCTTGGTCCAGGGAACACACCTGCAGGCAACACTTGGCAAACATCTGGCTTCAGTTCGGCCAGCCCCCTGTGTTAGAGTTATAGGGGTCTCAGTCTCAGCCCTTGGGAGGGGGCTTCAGTCTCCGTCACAGCGGTCGTGAGGCAGCTGAGGGAAACCTCAGAGTGTCTCTTACAGATGATCAGTGGGGACAGGTGTCAATCACTCCTGGCCGTGGGTCTCATAGCTGAAGATGCACTTCTGGAGCGTGTCCAGGGTGAGGAGGCTCAGGGGCTGCAGCTCCTCCAACTCCACCGGCCCCCACCAGCTGCCACTGCTGCTGCCGCCCACTTGGCCTGCGGGGAAGGGCTGGGTTGGGGAGGGAACAGGGAGGGGATCAGGGACATGGGATAAATTTGGGGGTGGGACAGGGGTGGGAGAGGGGGAGGAGTTGAAGAGAAGGTGTGGAACAGGAATGTGGTGATAAATGAGGGGTGGGGTTGGGGTTTGGGGGCAGCTTTGAGTTTGGGGTATGGGACAGTACAGAATTTGGGTACAGGACGGGGCTCGGGGTGCAGGACAGGACTCAGGATGCAGCAGTGGGTGCAGGACAGAATTTTGGGTGCAGGACTGTCCTATGGTGACGTTATGATGCTTGTATCCCCATCCATGTGTTCTGTTTATGCTGGATATTATGTTCTGTGCCTTCAAGACTGGCTCTGAAGAGCGAAGTTTTGTTTTGGTTTTGTTATCAGCCGCTCCCCCACGGCTGGCGGGACACAGAGACAGGGCAGTACATGGTGCTGCTTTTGCTTTTTGCTTGGCTTTTTGCTTTGCTCTTGCTTTTGTTTCTGCTCATTACTTAGTTTAGCTAAGCACTCCGAATTTTTCCCTGGACTGTTTTTCCTTTCTCTTTTTTGGAACCACTCAAACCTGCTCCAGACTGGGACCTGGGAAACACTGAGAGTTTGCACCTTGTGGCTGCAGCAGCTGCCCCAGCACCGGAGGGACTGATAACAGAGCGACCACTCCCAAGAGAGACTTTCTGAATTTGTCATCTTTTTCAGAGTGGTGAAAGAGTGTTGTCACCTGGTATTGTTCATTTTGTGTGCTGGGGGTGCTTTGCCTGTTAAATAAACAGGTTCTTTCCACTTCTCTCCAGGGAATCCTTCCTGACCCAGTTGTGGGGAGGGGCAATGTGCGTTTGCTTTCTGGAGGAGCCCCTTTGGAGGTTTTCTCCCAAATTTGCCCCAAACCAGGACAAAATTTGGTGCCCAACGTGTGGGGCTTGAGAGAGAGTGGAAAAAACCCTGTTCTGACTGCATTTTGGTTGCCATTACTCTGTGTTGGTATAAAGCAGTTAATGGCCATGTTTTTTGAATTCATAATGTCTCTTGGGGTGGAGGCTTGCATGCATTTCTGGTCCCCAGGTGCAGAGGATCATTAATGGGACATCACACCATGATTAATATGATAAGGGAAACCAATTTATTACAAAAAGCAAGCCATATTTATATTGTTCTCTATTGTTCACACCTCAAGCTGATACATGATTGGTTAAATCCTTTTTACGCACGCATTTTGATATTTCAGTTAATTTTAGTTAGTCTTTCTTCTTCATGCATCTCGCTGTGGTTTTCTTGTCTGCCTTTGCATCCTGAACCGTCTGCTGCTGAGCGCGTTCTCCTTCTTTTGTGTCCTTCAAGGGCATGGTGACCTTACTCAGGTTCTATGAAGGCTGGATTGTGAACATGTTACATATGTCCATTGTCCTCCAAAAAACCCTCAGCAATCCTCCCGGTGCTTTCTGGTCATTCAAGTGCCCTTCAGCTGACTGGTTTCATGCTTTGAGCTTCAGGGAATTGCCCAATCTTTCTGAAGCTGAAATAAATATCATATTAGTCAACATCTTAATTGTGTTTATATCTCACAGAATTGCCTTTTCTTTTGCCTTTGTCTAAAACTGTTCCTGTGCGGAAATCTCTGGGGGATGGTGGACATGTCAGATGCTGCTGGGACATCCCAGAGCACTTGGACCTTGGCTCTGCACAGGAGAGCTCTTCATCCCCTTTCTCTCTTTTCCTCCCTCTGGGCATGGAGGGAGCTCCTGACTTCAGTGTGTGACTCGTGTGTGCAAAGAGCAAATCTGGGCAGAATTGGGGCAGGGAGGGTTTGGGGGGACCTTGGGATCTGTGCTGGGCACAGAAGGTGCTTTCCACTGCTCTGAGGCTGTCTGCTGTGGAAAGTGGATTTAATATCCAGCAGAGGAATGACTTTTGCATTTGATGGAACTGTGCCTTCCCTTGGCTTTGTTGGCTGAAAAGATACAGAGGAGCACACACAGAGTTACCAACTGCTGGATTCCAGCAGTGTTCAGATAGAAATTACAACAGGAGGCAGGGTCAAGATGTGTGCTTGCCTTGTGGTCAGCCTTCAATACCCCTTGGTCTCTCTGGGCCCTTCCCCCAGGTGGGCCTTGGGCTCATTTGGTCCCTCAGGAGCTGGGCTGGGGCTGCAGAGGTGGCTGTGGAGCATTGCCTGTGCTGTGCCAGGGACTGGCAGCCACTGCTGGGCTGGGATAGAGGCTCTGGGGGGATTGGGGCTCCAGGGCAGGGCAAGGCTGGACCTGCCCCTTCCTCCCCCCCACACAAAATGTTTAGAGCCAACAATCTCCTCCAGTCTGTCACAACAGGGAATGCTGGAAGTGAAATCCCAGTTGTGGCCATGGGCACCTGGCTGAGAAGGACAGTTTTGTTCCATAGGAAGGAAAGCACAGAGCCTCAGTGTTTGGAAGGCAGGTGAGAGTCTCACTAGGCCAAGGCCAGCCAGACTTGTCAGGAATGGCAGATTTTTTTTGGGAGCAGTCTTTGGATTTAGGGAATTCTGGAGGTGGAAGACCAATCTCAGCCATGCATGCCTGGAGAAGTAGGACAGTTCTTTCTCATAGGGAGGAAAGCACGGAGCCTTCCCCAGTGTTTTGGGGACAGATGGGAGGTGACTCTCCTGAAAACACTGCCTACCACACTTGTCCTGGCAATATTCCTATGGGAAAAATCTGGAGTTGAAATCCCAGTTCTGGCCATGAGTAATTAGAAGAGATTGACAGTTCCTTTCCTAGCAAGGAAAGCACAGAGCCGCAGTGCTCCAGGAGCTGATGAAAGGCAGCCTTTGACATTCCAACATCAGCCAGAGCTGTCCAGTGGCCCCTGGGAGGCCAAGCCAGCCAGGCCTGTTCCACGTTCCCTCAGTTCCATGAGACCCAATGGTCCCTTGCTTCCATGTGTCCCTGAGGTGCCATAATGCCCCCTTGGTGACACCAGGCCCTGAAGGGTCCCAATGGTCTCCATGGTTCCATCAGGCCCCACAGAACCATAATGGTCTCTGAGTCCATGAAGCCCCGCTGTGTCACCAAGGCCCCTTGGTTCCATGGGCTCCAGGGGTGCCACAATGATCCCCTTGGTTCCATGAGGTTCCATAGTGCCACCACGGTGTCCTTGGACCTGCTGGGACTCTCGGTGTGTTCCCAGACACCCCCAGCATGGTTACAGACACTCCCAGTATATCCCAGTTGCCTTCAGCACACTCACAGTCATTCCCAGTCCCACATCCACTTGGCCCAGTAAGATTCCACTTCCCACCAGTATGATCCCAGTCACTCCCAGTGAAGGGAACGGACCGGGATGGACTGGGACAGGCTGGGATGGACTGGGACACCGGGATACACCAGGCAGGATACACTGGGATACACCAGGATAAACTGGGATACACTGGGACACACCGGGACACACTGGGATACACTGGGACACACTGGGATATACTGGGATACACCGGGACATACCAAGACACTCCAGGATACTCCAGGATACCCCAGGACACCCTGGGATTCACCGTGCCCAGCACTGGGACCCACTGGGAGCAGGATCAGAGCACACTGGGACTCAGCAGGGCCAGAACTGGGGCAAAAGGGATCATAGTGGGACCCACTGGGATATACTGGGAGTGACTGCAACCATACTGGGGATGACTGGGAACACACTGAGAGTGACTGGAGTCACTGAGTCTACATTGGGGGCAACTGGGAAGACTGGGATCACAGTGGATTCCTACCGGGGTCATACTGGGAGTGACTGGGTCTGTGCTAGGGTGTCGTGGCTTTGGTTTGCTAATATAAGATCTCTTTAATTTTGAGATTTTTTTTGGCTAATGCACTAAAGAATGTGGTGGGTTTGGTGTTGGTTAATTACTAATACACTTATTTTTGGTTGTGAGATAGGATTAGGAGAAAGGTAAAGCAGGCTCAAAACTTTAAAAGGGTAGAAAGAAAAATTTTAATAATAGTAAGTAAAAAGAAAAAAAAAGGTAGTAAGAATCAAAGCAAACTTTTTAGAATACTTCTCCCCACAACTTTTTCTTTCTCACTGACAATGTAAAGAAACTAAACTTAAGATTTCTAGTCAGTTTACTACCTCTCAAAGAGTCTTTTTTTAGTTCACTTAGGGAGAGAAGTCCCTCTTGATAAAGTTATGGAGACTTTTCTACAAAAGGAAAAAAACAGTTTTCTCATGGTTCTCAATTTTGTCATGAATAACAACTGCCAGGGGAACCTTGCTATCGTAAAATCTTTCTTATTTCTACAAACCTTCCCACAGCTTGGAGATGGGCTATGTTGATTGATGGGGTATTGTTTTAAAGATGAGCTGTTCAAAGGCAAAAGTTCTCATTATCTATCTCTAAAATCATCTTCATCTCTGGGAGCACAGATCTTCATTTTTAGAAGCACAAGCCTGTGCTCTTTCTTTGTACAAACTTCTCATGAGATTACAGCTATTTCAACATCTGCTTACTTTAACATAGAAGCCTTTACCTAATATCAATTCAAACACTTTCATTTCCTTATAGTTTTATGTGTTATAAGGGAAAAGAGTCTTTTCTTTATAGCTTACAAGAGGATTTCAGCTCTAAAAACAAAGCATCTTCTCCCCCTCCCATCTGGGCCTTACTTACCTTCTTCTTTATTACCTTTAATATCTTCATCTTGTTTTTAATATACGTGCATGTTGTTCTTTTCTCTCACTCAGAATAAGACTGAAGCACTGAAAAAGTTAACATCACGCCTGAAGCCTACCTAACCCACCAATAACTACTAACAGAAAGCTGTGGCTCAGTTGTGTTCAGATCAGCTTTGTAGTTAGTGTTTAGTTTTCTACACCAGCCACAGAAGTCTCTGGTCTCAGCCACGCTAAGAAGAAGAAGAAGCAGCAGCCTGACAGCGAGATCTTCGCAGCCACAGCCAGCCCTGCTCTGGCTAAAGCTCCGCAGCCTCCCCTGTCTCCTTGCCCGGCAGCTGCTGAAGCCCAGCCCGGCCAAACCAGAGCCCATGGAGAGAGAAGCCAGCAAGCAGCCCAGGAAATAGAAAAGAAGCCCAGCCTGCAGCAAGACGGCCCAGCCCAGCCCAGACACAGAGCTGAAGCCCAAACCGAAACCCAGCACCTCCCTGCCGACCAACAAAGAAAAGAAAAGTTTCTGAAATTTTTGGTCTTTAGCATGTGTGTTTCACAAAAGCGTGTCTAGCTTTTCAGCAGCTCAACAGACTGTCAGATACACAAAAAACTTTGCATCACTTCCCTACATTTCCTCCCATTCCCAAACGTAACACAGGGGCCACTGGGAACAACTGGGATCAGACTGGGAGCAACTGGGAGCAGCTAGGACCAAGCTGGGAGCAACTGGGATCATCATGGCATCAGAGTAGGATCATACTGGGAGGGACTGGGTCTGTGCTAGAGGCAACTGGGATCACACTGGGAGGAAATGGGGACATGCTGGGGACCAATGGGATCATACTGGGAGCAACTGGCACCACACTGAGGGTGACTGGGATCCTTCTGGAATCATACTGGAAGTGACTAGGGGCAGGCTGAGGGCAATTGGGACCATGTTGGGGCAACTGGGATATACAGGAAATGACAGGAATCATGCTGGAGGTGACTGGGAGTGGCTGTGAGCAAATGGAATCATACCGGAAGCTACTGGGAGCAACTGGGAGTGAGTGGAAACACATTAGGGACAACTGGGATGTACTGGGAGAGACCAGGAGTGACTGGAATCACAAAAGAACCATAAAGGAAGTCACTGGAATAATACTGGGAGTATCTGGGATTGACTGGAATCCTACTGGGCGTGACTGGAATCCTACTGGGTGACTTGGAGTGACTGGGACCATACTGGGGGCAAATGGCACTGTACTGAGAGTGACTGGGTTCATCCTGGAATCATACTGGGAAGGACTGGAACCATACTGGGAGTGTCTGGAACTATAGTAGGGCGGAATGGGAACACCTGGGATCATACTGGGAGTGACTGGGATGATACTGGGATCACACTGAGTGTAACTGGAAGTGACTGGGACCATCCTGGGGGTGACTGGGAGCCACAGGGCCCATGCTGGGAGTGACCTGGGGGGAACTGGGGGAACTGGCCCGGCTGGGGCTCAGGGTTGTTCTCCCCCAGGGCTGCCCTGGCTCCTGCTGCCACCCTGGGCCCCACAGAGCCGAGGGACAGGGGACAGCTGAGGGACAGGAGACAGGGGCAGGGATGTGGAGAGGTAGAAGGGAGTTCCAGGGGGTCCTTGAGCCCAGGAAAGGGGAGTCCAGGGTTTCCCAGAAAGGGGGGACAAGGGTGGGGACACCAGGGATGTTCGAGAACGAGCAGTTCAGGGGGTCTCTGGTTTTGCACACAGCTGGGGCTGGGGACTGGGAAAGGCAGGAATGGGGGACCAAGGCATTCCAGGGCATCCCAGGGTCAAGCCAATGGCCAGTCTGGAGGCTGGGAGCCATGGGATGGCCGGGGAAAGGGGAGCAGAGAGCCCTGATGTCCAGGAATGGAGTGTGAAAAATGCATGTATTTTATGATTGGCTTTTCACAAATATTAAAATGAATATTATATGTGTTGTATTAGAAAGCAATGCTGTATTAATTTTCTTAAGTACTGTGTTAAATATAGTTTTAGGTTATAAAAATTGTTAAAATAGAACTATGCTATGTAAGATGCTTTGTTTAAAAGAAAGGACTTGCAGCGAGATAACTTGAAGCCACAGGACACCTAGATCTTTCAGAGAAAAAGAATTTATGGCCTTCTTATCAGAAGAAACAAACTTCTTCCCACCTTGGAGGTGCTATTAGGATTAGAGGGAAGAAGTTGACACTGGTCAGACAGAATCCTGTGTTTGAATGGAATTTATGCATCATGTATGAAGTGTATGAATATGCAACGGGCTGTTGTTTTTAAGGGTTAATCCTTTGTTACCAGGGGTCCTTTTTTGGGCCCGTGATGCCCAGAAAAAGGTACCTGGACGTCCATAACTCTTTGTTTTTATTGTCTCATATTGTCTTAATTCAATTTGTCCAAATTGTTATTACTCTAATTGTGTTACTATATAACCATCTTATTACTATTAAACTTTAAAAATTTTAAAAACAAGTGATTGGCGTTTTTCACAATTTGGTAGCAGAGGATGGTTACTAACTCCTCGCTGCCGGTGCTTTGGGAGAGTCAGAGTGGGGAAGGCGCGCCCTGCCCTCTTTGGCAGCCTCGCTCTGCTTCCCCTGAAGTGACCGACAGACGCAGGTTACGATCTGTGGACAAAAGGAGACAACAAAACAAAGAGAACGGGAAAAGGGTCCCTACAACTGCTGTAATTTGCCCCCTAAGAGTAGTAGTGCGCACGAAGAACCCGGGAAGGAAAAAGGATTGGTAAGTATTTCTCGGGGGGCAGGTACGGGGGGATGAATGTGTGTGAATGAGAGGCGGGCTGTTTGTCCCAGACCTGCCAAGTGAGTGCGGAGTCTCCCACGCTGCGTTTCCGACTTTTCGCTGGAAAAGCGGCCAGTAAAGAGACAAAGCGACTCATAAGAGAGTGAAAGAATCCCCGGGGGTGACTGGGACTGGGTCTCAGGGAGGGGTTGGACCCCTCGGTGGTGGGGAGCAAGGTTTCCTAGCCCAATCCACTAGGAAACAGGACAGGAGGGGCTCCTAAAACCTGCTGGGTTGAGGGATTTATATTCCAAGAGCATCCAAGAGCAGGGTTGAGCAGAATTCTGTCCGAGTGAGGATATGCCCGAGAACACTCAGGGTGGGACAACACAGCTAGATTGGGGGATAAAAAAATGCCCAAGAACATCCAGGGTTGGACAACACAGCAGAACAAATGAAATGCCAAAGAGCATCTGTAGTTGTACCACACCGCTGGGTTGAGGGACAGAAAATGCCCAAGAGCATCTGAGGTTGAACAACACAGCTGGATTGAAGGAAAATTACCCGAGAGCATCTGGGGTTGGACAACACGACAGGATTGAGGGAAAAATTGCCCAAGAGCATTTGGGGTTGGATAACACAGCTGGGTTGAGGGATATCCAATAGCACCGGGACTGGCCAGTAACACCTAAACTTGTAATAGGCGATGTGAAAGTAAAAGGTACCTTATTGTTGTTTTGTGGTGTGTGAGAGTGACACACACACAGAGCCAGCCTCAGCTTCCTGGGCAGGTGGGAAGGGGGAGGTGTGGAAAGAGCGAGTGACCTGCACACAAGGCTGCAGCTCCCGGCTGGGTGGGGGCTTCTGGGCCCAAGAGGAGCGAGTGACCTGCGAACCAAGCTAGCGTTCCCTGGGCGTGTGAGGGGCCGTAGCTGAAGAGTGTGAAAGACACGCAGACAGCCTCACAGGGGAACGGGCACCAGAGGCAGCCAGAGTCAGGGCCCTTCTAGGGGGCCTGGTGACACTGAGACCTGGAGGTAAACCCCAAAGCGAAAGAGGGGGCCACAAGGACCTGTGATTTTCTAGCAATAAGGATCCCCTTTGTGTCTTGAGAGTGTGAAGGAATGTGTGAAAGTGAATGAGAAATAAAAGTGAGTGAATGTAGACGAATGAAAGTATAGGTAATGTCGATTGTGCATTTTAAGCCTTACCGTATCTCCTTGGAGGGAGTTGGATTGTATTGAAAAGCAGTGTGAGAAAAAGGGGTTTTTTTGGGTGTAAGTAGTTGAAAGAAAAGTGGTATTTAAGTTGTTAGTAAAAAGTGAAAAACAGAAGCAGGGGACGAATAGATAGAAAACTGAAAAATGAGACAGAAATTCAGTAAGGTGGATACAGGAAAAGAAAAGCAGAAAAAAAATACCAACAGAAATACCCCAAGACAGCACTTTGGGAGTTATGTTAACAAACAGAAATACAACTCATTGCAAAATACAGGGTATGCAGAAGTTGATGAGAAAAAACATGCAAACTTGTGAATTATATACTTAAAAACAGCATTAGAAAATTTAACACAAAAGAGTTATATATTGATTCAAGGTATGCCTTTAGAGTAGCACATACCTTAAGAAAAATTTTAAAAGGGAGATTGCTTAATTAAAGAAGAAAAAGATTAGTACATGAGAAACTTATTTCCGAGGTTTTAGAGGCATTACAATTACCTAAGAGAGATAGCAATAGTACATATTAAAGGACACCAAAAGGTAAAGACCTAGAAATAAGAAGAAATAAAATAAATAACTGGCAGATCAAGAAGCTAAAGATGCAGCAGAAAATAGAGCTGAAAGAGTTAATATTAACTCCAAATGAAGAAAAAAAAAGGGGGGGGATTAAAACAAGATTGTGGCGAACAAGATAAATCGGGGAAATAGAAACATCTTGATATGGAAGACAATTAGATAATAAAACGCTTACGAGGGAATAGCAGAGGACGTGTATCAAAAAGCCCGGTGGGATACACAGGCTAGGTGTGATCATTTTTTTAAAAGAACTATGGGTGCATTGAGACCTTCAGAGTAAAAAACAAGTACCTGAAACATGTATAATTTGCCAAAAGATAAATAAAAGTGTGATGAGAAAAACAATATGAGAAGGTCGTCAGTTAGCTCGTCGACCATTTCAAAGCATCCAAAAAGCAAAACGGGGAAAGTATAGAGCTGAGAACAAATTACCTCATCCATTCCCGTTCGTTCCCCGACTCGTTCGCACCAGCCCTCCCAGCCCCTGTGCCGGCTCCGGCACAGTCCGTCTGTCCCGGTCCGTCTGTCCCGGTCCGGCCGCCTGGCCCGCGTTCTTGCCGGGGGTGGGGGTCTGTCCTGCCGTGTGCACCGCGGTTACCGCGCTGATCGCACCGAGGGGGTCCCGTCTGTCCCATCCCCGGCTGCCCTGACTCTGTCGGCTCCCGCCGCTGCAGCCGGGGTCAGTCCCGGCTTTGTCTCTGCCGGATCAGCCCCCGTGAGCCGAGTGAGGGCGATCCCCGCTCCAGCTCGGTCTGCACAGGAACAGCCCCTCGGGCGATCCCAGCCACAGACCCCGCCTCTGGAGCCCCCAGACCCTGAGCTGTGCCGATCCCCTCGGGCGATCCCAGCCACAGACCCCGCCTTTGGAGCCCCCAGACCCTGAGCTGTGCCGATCCCCTCGGGCCATCCCAGCCACAGACCCCGCCTTTGGAGCCCCCAGACCCTGAGCTGTGCCGATCCCCTCGGGCGATCCCAGCCACAGACCCCGCCTCTGGAGCCCCCAGACCCTGAGCTGTGCCGATCCCCTCGGGCCATCCCAGCCACAGACCCCGCCTTTGGAGCCCCCAGACCCTGAGCTGTGCCGATCCCCTCGGGCCATCCCAGCCACAGACCCCGCCTCTGGAGCCCCCAGACCCTGAGCTGTGCCGATCCCCTCGGGCCATCCCGGCTGCAGACCCCGCCTCTGGAGCCCCCAGACCCTGAGCTGTGCCGATCCCCTCGGGCCATCCCGGCTGCAGACCCCGCCTCTGGAGCCCCCAGACCCTGAGCTGTGCCGAGCCCCTCGGGCGATCCCAGCCACAGACCCCGCCTCTGGAGCCCCCAGACCCTGAGCTGTGCCGATCCCCTCGGTCCATCCCGGCTGCAGACCCCGCCTCTGGAGCCCCCAGACCCTGAGCTGTGCCGAGCCTCCCCGTCCTGCCCTGAGCTCCATTCCCTTGGTAACCACAGCTCCGGCTGCTTAAGGAAACTCTCTAAAGGAATCACTTTATTGAAACACTAAAAAATCAGTTAGAAGAAAGCCCTCTCCTGATTCTTCCTAAAAATACGTGAGAAAGGCTGTAGAAGATAAAAATCCAAAAAGAATGGGATAAAGAGATTGGTCTATTTCCATTAAGAGAGGTTCTCAAAGGGGGGTGATGGATCAGAGTTTGTAAATGCTTCTTTGACTTTGTCTGAGGTCTGAAATTTTAAGAAATAAATAAAAGAGATATTTGGAGAATCCCATAGGCATAGCTGAACAATTAGACCAACTTTTAGGTCCAAACATGTATACTTGAGAACAGATGTGGTTGGTAATGAAAATAATATTTTTCTCAGGAAGAAAAGCAATTAATCAGAGCAACTGAAATAAAAGCTTAAGAAAAAGATAATCTGCAGGGACCCCCAGAGAAGACAAAATGCCAACTGTACCTCCTGAATGGGGTTAAAATAATGAGGAGGGGAGTAAACACATGAACAGTTATTGTAATTACATAACCAAGAGAATAAATGAGACAGCATATCAAAGGCGAAATGTGAAAACAAAAGATTTTTGAGAGACAGCTTTTAGAGGGGAAAGAAAAAACTCCAACTAAATAGATAAACAAACTTTAGAGAAAAAGGAAAATGGTCCTAAGTAAGCAGAAGATCTGAAAATCTTTAAAGAAATGGGCCCATTAAAAAAAAAAAAAAAAGTCATAGGCTTTAATTTTTTTGGGGGGGAACAAATACCATCAGGAGCCTGTGATAACTTTAAAAGTGGGTCCCCAAGAAGAAGAATTGGAATTTGTTATAGACACAGGGGCAGAGAAAACCTGCCTGTTAAACGTTCCAAAAGGTTATAGTGTGAGCAAACATATAGTGAAAGTAACAGGGGCAAAAAGAGGAAGTTTTACATTTCTGGTCATTAAAGATGTGGTAATTGAGGGAAGAAACTAAAATTTAGGTGGGAGATGTGTTATTGGTCCCAGGGGCAGGTAGCAATTTATTGGGAAGAGTCTTACAAGTGCAATTAAGAGTAAGAGTTATATCAGAAAATAAGAAAATGACAGCTAGAGTTTTGAAATTAAGCCAAGAGGATGAAGAAAAAAAAATCAACAAAGAAGTTTGGGCTGGAGAAAGAAATAGGGGAAGAATAAATATCGACCCCATAAGGGTTACAACTGAGAGAGGAGAAAGAGAGAAGTTGAAGTAGAGAAGTAGTTAGGAAACTCTGAGATGTTAGAATGTGAAGTGATGACATCTTGGTGCTAGAAGAGAGCAGAAGTGTGAATGCAAGTTTTTTGCATGAAAGGCAGAGAAGTATCTTAACACATGGTTGTTAAGAGGTTATTCAATGCCACACTGGGGTCCGGAAAAGCCTTAGCAGAACGGGCCCTCCTTGAAGAGAAAAGAGGATAAGTTGACGAGAGAAAGAGAAAGAATGTCAGGAGCACCTGGGCACGCCAGGTTTGGGGTTGTCAAGGCTGGGAGGTGTCTGAGCGCTCCCTGCGATCGGCGGGGTCTCGGGGGCTGCGGCACGGACCGATCCATGGAGGTGCCCCGGGCGGGGCTGGCAGCAGAGGACACAGGTTTGCGGCCAGGAGCGGGCTGGCTCCGGGGCAGAGCTGCCGGGGGGCTCCCAGACTGTCGGGGCGCCGAGCCCAGGATGGCAGCGTCAGCCTGGAAGTAGGCCGAGAGAGAGAAGGGGAGAGAGAGAGAGAGAGAGGGAGAGGGAGAGGGCAAAAGAGACCCAGGGCAGCCCCCAGGGTCCCCATGCCCGGGGCTGCTCTCCCCTGCCCCGGCCCTGCAGCCAAGGGGCCGCACCGGGGGAAGGGCCAAGAACAGCACTGACAGCAGGGCTGTGAAAAGAGGGGCAGAGGGGACTAGCACTAAAAGATAAAATCAAAACAGAGATTGCTGACTCTCCAAACCTCACAATGCGGTTTGTTTTTCTTAAGTAAGAGGTTTTTTGTTTTTTTTTTTTTTTTTCTTTTGTGTGTTTTGTTTGCCGTTAACGAGAAGGCTTTTTTCCTGAAGAAGAGGCTGCTGTAGAGAAAGCTTTTAGCTAAACCCAGAAAGTTTAGAAGGAAAGCGAATCGTAAAAGTTAATGCAGTATTATCTTTCTTTTATTATCTATGCTATTAAGAAGTCCTTTCCAGGTACTACTGAAGCAACAATCAAAATCACGGAAAGAGAGTGAATTCCTGCCAGCAGAATCAAAGGACTTGTGAAGAAACTTGAGGAACGGACTATCATATTTAAACCGGGTGATACTGAACTGACTTTCCAATGGGGACTGAGTGGTAATGGTTTGAGAAAACCCAAATGATCCAAGAAATGTACAAAGAATAACACTGAATTAAGAAATAAGATAATGCTTATATCACTGGATTTGAGCACTGCCTGAATAAAACATCTCCTTGGGGGAGGAATACCTCAGATAGAAAGATCAAGAACGTTTTTGTATTCTGACCTTAGCCCTAGAATTGTACAAGGGAGAAGGGGAATTACTATTTCCATTAGTAAACTTTACTTGATTCATTCCAATACTGGACATGCTAGGTGGGTTATAAGTAAATGCTTAAATTGTAAGAGTAATTAGTGTTGTGATTCGCAAAATTTATGCTCTTATTGCAAAAAGTGTTAAAGTACTGACTTGGTTTTGTGGATGGGAATTATTAGTGCCTGTTAAATGATACCTGAGGAACAGTCAGAGACCACAGTTAAAGAGTGTCAAAAACAATTTGCCTAGCAATTAGTTAAGAGAAAGTGACAAGAAAATAGAGGGCAAGACCAGATTGGCCTCTGTATTTCACCACCAAGAAGATCAAATAAACCTGCTGTGGGTTGCAACCTCACAGGCATGGGAGGTGGGAGTATAAGCCATACTGGACCTCTGTTATTCCTGTTGCTGGCACTCACTTGTTGTCTTTTCCCTTTCGGGATACCAGCAGGATTGTGTCACAAATGCTACAGAAAGCATCACATAGAAAGAAACCAAAGTTCCTCCTTTATTACACACACCTATGTCAACAGCCACTGTTATAACCCAGCCAAATTAAGAACTTGTAGGCAAAACAGAGTAAATTATTAGATTACAAGAAACTTAAGAAAAAGTGGCAATAGATTTAGAACTGAATGTCCAAAAGGAGAGAGATGGATTTGTTTTAAATTTAATCTTGAAGATGCGGTTCAAGATTTGGAAAAAAAACCCCAAATAATAAAGGAAAAGGTAAAACCAGCACAGCAATCTAACTCTGTATTGACTCCAAATTATCTGTTGAATTGTATTACAAGACTCCAAGCAGTTATAGAAATGATAGCAAATAAGGCTGCCCAGGCATTAGAGTTAACATTAAGTCAGCTAAGCCAAACAAAAACTGTAGGGTATCAGAAAGGTTCGCTTTAGACTGTTTATTGGCCAAAGAAGGGGGTGTTTGTGGAAAGTTCAATATATCAGATCGTTGAAAATTGATGACCACAGAAAAGTCATTCTAGCAAAAGCAAAAGAAATCAAAAAGAAAAATATATACGCATATAGCAACCCAGGTACCAGTCCAAAAATTAGAAAACAATGTTAAAATCTAGCTGGTGGGGTAATGTATTAGAAGAAATTAAGATATTTCATTTGTGTTACAACTGTTTTTATATTTCTTTCTTGTGTAATCCCGTGTTTTATTTTACCAGCATAGTCCAGAAGATATAAGTAGAAAAAAAATATTGCTCAAGCCAAATGATTTACAAAGAGTAAGAGTGGGGATTGTGAAAAATGCATGTATTTTATGATTGGCTTTTCGCAAATATTAAAATGAATATTATATGTGTTGTGTGAGAAAGCAATGCTGTATTAATTTTCTTAAGCACTGTGTTAAATATAGTTTTAGGTTATAAAAATAGAAACTATGCTATGTAAGATGCTTTGTTTAACAGAAAGGGCTTGCAGCGAGATAGCAGCCACAGGACATCTAAATCTTTCAGAGAAAGGGAATTTCTTGCCTTCTTATCAGAAAAAATGAACTTCTTCTCACCTTGGAGGCACTGTTAGGATTAGAAGGAAAGAAGTTGACAATGACCAGACAGAATCCTGTATTTGAATGGAATTTATGCATCATGTATGAAGTATATGAATATGCAACAGGCTATTGTTCTTAAGGGTTAATCCTTTGTTAATGGGTGTCCTTTTTCAGGCTCCTGATGCCCAGAAAAAGGTACCCGGACATCCGTAACTCTTTGTTTTTATTGTCTCATATTGTCTTAATTCAATTTATCCAAATTGTTATTACTCTAATTGTGTTACTATTTTTATAACTATTTTATTACTATGAAACTTTTTAACATTTTAAAAACAAGTGATTGATGTTTTTCACACTGACTGTTCACCGCTGCCAATGCTCACAGTATTCTCCTAACACACTTGAGCTTCCTGTCTTTCAGTGAGAGAAAGATTCAGCTAAAGTCAAGGAAAGAGGGCAGGGGAGATGGAAACCTTCCCTTGAGGTGCTTTTAGGAAGGCCTGAAGGGACCCTGCCTTTCCTTGGAACAGAGGTGGTCACCATGCATGGTGTTGCCTGACCTGCCCTAGGTGCTCCTCTATTCCAGAAGGACTTTTGCCCACTTCATCACTTGTCTGTCCCTGCAATTCCAGGGCCTCAAACCTGCTCTGTGAGATACTAAACCTGTAAGTCAGCTGTAAGTTTTCAGAATATGGCACTGACCATGGCTCTAAGTAAGTTTTTTTAATCAGGCTTACAATATATTTTGAGAAGAAGAAGGAACAGAAGGGGTAGATACCACACAAGAATCCAGCAGAGTCTTCCCAGCTTTTTTGTCTGGGTTCTATGAAGCACAATGCCCAGTGCTTGCATTATGCTGTCTTTTCATGTGTTCTGGTGACCAGAACCATCCCATGGCCAGGCCCAGGATAATTTGGGTGCCAAAGTCCCATTGCCTGCAAACATCACACTCTTTTTTACCCAGCTGGTGCTCAGCTCAGCATATTTGCTGAGACAACTTTAGGACTGTTTTCCTTAACTTGGCAGTTCTAGCAGATGTCCTTATGGCCCCTAAATTCTGCATCCTTTGTGTCCACTATCAATGGGCATCCTTCTTCCCAAGCTTTGTCAACCTCCCTCTGGGTCTGAGATCAGTGAAACGGGCCCAGCCCTGAGTCTTAAAGACAATTCTAGCAACAACTACTTTGCTTTTCTAATACCTGGCCATCACTTCGAGCTTGTAGGCTGCTATGTGTGTCACAGGTTAAATGTCTCTTCCTGTTGATCAGGCTTGGAAGTGCGGACAGCCCAGGCATGACAGGATATGTTTTCTTCAGGAAATGGGACGTAGGGCCCAGCTTGCAACAGGTCCAGGCCCGCGCCTTCCAGAGCGCCAGAAGGTTCGCGGCGCCATTGCAGGGCTCAGGGCGCCTCCTTGTGGGCAAGAGTCGCCTCGACAGCGCGGGCGCCGCGCGGCGGGGCCAGAGGGCGGGAAAGGGCGGGCGGGTGTGAGGGGCGGGGCGGTTCGTGCCGAGAGCCGAGCCCGTGCTGGGCCTCGGCGCCTTCCCGGCTCGGTGTTGGGAGCGAGTCGCCGCTGCTCGGGCTCTGGGAGAAGCGTGCGGCCGCTGCGGAGTCCCAGCCCGCAGATCTGGCTGCTGGCCGAGGCTGCAGTGCAGAGCTGCCATGCCAGAGCTGCCGTGCGCCGTGGCACTGCCAGAGCCCCTGGCAGAGCCGGGCTGGAAGTGCCGACAGCTGAGGGAAGCCCTGCCATGGCAGCGCCCCAAGCTCTTGTTTATCCCACAGAAAGAGAGGATCAGCACCTGGAGGTGACTGCGTCATTCCTGGAAAGGGACTATCTGCTTACAGTTGCGATGTCTGGCAGCAAGCAGGACGGCGCTGGTGCCAGGGAGCCAAGTGAGGGCAAAGCAGCCCTGTGACAGCCTGGCCCAGGGGCTCTTGTGGCAGCAGGCAGCGTGGGGATCAGAACAGAGGCAGGGGGAGGCAGGAGCTGCTCGGCCATGCCAGGGCTGGGAGCCTCCTTCCTGCCCAAGTGGGGCCCAGCTGGGCCAGGGGGCAGCTCCAGGGACAGCCGTGCCCGCAATGGCCCCTGCTCTGCAAGGCCTCCAGCGCTGCCCATCAGCCAGGCAGGGACAGAGCAGCCTTGGGGCCGATGCTGCTGCAGGCTCAGAGCCCCGCACAGCTGCTCATGCCCGGTGCCATTGGCTCTGTCCCCTGCAGCCTGCATGCTGTGTCACCGTGCAGAGGCTGAGCCCTGTGCCTCCCCTGGCCCTGGCAACTGCTCCTGTGCTGCTCCTGCACTGCCCAGGGCACCCACGGGCCCTGCTTGGGCCGCACGCAGACCAGAACCAGCTGGGGCTGTGACAGCTCTGCTGCTCTGGGCCCAGCCCTTGGGCAAAGCACCCACCTGTCCCTGGGCTGGGGGCAGTGCCCAGGCTGGGCTTGGCAGAGCCCGTCCGCTCCTGGAGGGCTGGGGGCACTGCTCTGGCCTGGCCTGGCCCGGCCCTGGGGTCCCTTGGCATTCCTGCTTGCCCTTGCATCCACCAGGGATGGGCTGCAGCTCAATGGCCCCGGCCTGGCCGCACACTCAGGCCTGGAGCCTTCCCATGGCTCCCCAGGGCACGAGAGCCTCAGCCCCAGCTCCCAAACACGACCTAACAGGGTTTGCTGATATTGATCCCTGTTAGACCTTTGAAAGCATTTTGAAAGTAACCTTGTTTGGCAACTCCTTCAAGGAACAAACGTGATTCGCTTCTAATCAGTAAAAACTTTATTGGTTTGCTTGCACTTCCTATAGGGTATCCTAATGCTTCCTTTGGCGTTCCAGAAAATAATGAAAATCTAACAAATTCTAAAGAGAAGTTCTTGAATCCACTATGAGGAGAAGTCTCTACATTCACTATCCTTACATACACTTAAGTAGCTGCTCCTGTAACACACAAAGATGTAGTGGTTTACCTGACTGGACCACACAACAGGATGTTATACACACCGCTACACTAAAAAACTTCTCTTCCCTGTTCATCACAAATTTAAAGCTCTTCTCGAGGTCCTGACTTAATTTTACATGCACATTCATACCTGCAATCCCTCCCCATGCTCAGTTTTCACCTAGACTTACCAGGGAACAGATGTTCCATACTTACCTCAAGCAATAATCTACGTCTGTCTTCCTAACCCTCTTTTTCTTCACTGACTTCTACTAATCTACAAAATAACTTGGACCCTCTGCACAAAAGAAACATCCAATTAATAGCCTTAAACACTTGTGAATGTGCTGCTACTTCTAACAATCTTGACCACCACAGCACTAAAATCAGAAATCAATTCTTCACATCCTTCCTGTTCTCCTGCCCCCACCACGCCTTGGCTCCAGCAGAAATGTTCCCTACTGCAGCCTGGTGTGCTAAGAACAATCAAAGGCAGCAGCACTTTTCCTCAACATGCTGCAATCTGAATTGCAGTGAAATTGCAGCTGTTGCATTAGAAGCTCAGCACCAGCACCCCACATCTTCCCCCAGAACTGAGGCCTGCTGAGGCCTGAGCTCTCCATTTCAACACACCCTGTAAATCAGGCTGCCTGGAAGATTGCAGGCTGGTAACTGTGTGAACACAGCAGTGCATTTCAGCAGAGTTATGGAATCAGTCTCATGGAAGGCACATCCTTTAAGCTTAAGACTCTATTCTACAAAATCTAGCCAGCAATTGTTTTGGTGGCCTGTGCAGGTTTTGGGGACTGTGCATGTTTCCTTTGGATGTTGTTTTCTTTGTTTCTAAATACAAAATTCACTGGATTCAGAAGCGAAACCCCAGATTCATTAGAACAAAGAACCACGGGGACATATGTGGCTGACAAGAACACTCCTCATTTCTAATGGTAACACCAGAAAGAGAGGAAAAAGATAAAGATGATTTAAATACCCGAAAGGATCTGAAATGTCTACATAAGCTGTCAAGTGACTAAGATTTTGGTAAACTCTAAAAGTCCAGATTCCTATTCGGTAATTGTCTGAAAGAAAAGAAAGCCAGAAAATCTGGTTGACCTTTATTTTGCCAGGACTTTCTCAAGGGATTCTACCACAACTTGGATCACAAGTGAGGGTGGCAAATTTTGACTAGAAAACTTTGATAACTAGGCAGCATTTTTCCCTCCTCACTGAATTACAGGAAGGGTTTAAAAGGAAAAAAAATATAAAAGAGCGTAAAGAAATTCTATCATACCTCTTAGGCGTTCATCATCTTTGGAGAATAAAAAAAAAAAACTCTAGCACTTCCTGTGCATGGTAAAGAAAGAAACCTAGAAAAGGACAAAGGGATTTGAGCATCCTAAATTGTACTATCAAATTTCATGAACACAAGTTAATCCTGTAGTGCTTCAGAGAAATGCCATACATTGAAAAGCTTTATTCCCTAGAAACCAAATAAATCTTTTTATTTTCCAAATCCTCTTTTAAAGAGAAAACTGACTGTGTCTTTGGCTTTTGGCCAAACTCAGTTTGGAGTTGGTCAAACCAAAATGACCCAGTTAATTTCCTGTGCTCTGCTCTTTCTTTCCATATTCACATTCACATCCAATGGGTTGCTGGGAGTTTTGACTCTGTGCAGCACAAACGGTTTTCTAAGATGACTTTCATTGCTCAGAGGTGTGCAATGTCAGTTTCCCATTCCCTGAGTGCTGCTATTAATATTCCCACAGCATCCAACTACTACAGCCAAGTAGACAACAAAGAGAAATGCAACTTGCATTTCTTGGTCCTGTTCAATTTCTGACATCTCAGGCTCATCGTCACCCTCAGAACTGCAGTCCTGGAAATGTGGATCCTCTTGCCATGTGGCTTTTACTGGCTTTATTGTCCCAAGCGCGTGAGGCTCTGCAATGACAGCACCAATAGAGAAAAAAAGCCAAAACCAGATTATTCCTCTAATCATCAGGAAGAATTCCTCCTTTCACGTGAAATACTTACAGTGGAGAAGAGAGATTTAGGAAGGACAGAATCTGACCCTGCCAGATTTTCTAAGCTACATTTCTGCTCCACTTTGTATTTTCCACTTTGTTCCAGGGAGCCCTTATGTATTCTTAAACATTTCTCATTGCATTCAGAAGACACTGAATACCTTTTCAGTTCAGCGCAAGTCTGGGGGGCTCATTGCTTTGTGCTGTTGCGTTGGGTTTTTTAATATTTTGGGTAACTTCACGGGGTTTCTTTTCTCTCCTACATGACTGGGACTTGAGTTAATGTTGTTTCATCTTCATTTCAGACGGCCTCGTTTTATCTAAGGTTAGGACACCCCAATGATCATGTGTCATTCCATTTCCTTTTTCTAAAGGTCCAAGAGTAGAATTCAGTAACAAACAGAATGTTCATGGATCTTGGGGCCAGCTCTCGGACTTTGCTCCTCCCTCTACATTAACGCACATTTCCTTAAAAGCCTTGTGAGTTCCTATGAAACTTGATATGACTGGTGTGTCACCTTTTTCCCTGTTTGAGGAATTCAGGGCATGAGAACAAGCTTTTTCACCACTCAGCAAAAACCCCCAATGCCTTCTCAAAGCATGCCTTTCAGAATTCCTGAGATGCAAGCATGAGGCACCTCTCAATAATCTACCACAACCCTAGCAAGCAGAAATGAAGATCAAAATGCTTCTGCCTAATTACTGACTTCTGTTGCTGAAAATCCCCTGCATCCTGACCTTTTTTACACCATATTGCCCTACAGTGCCTGCCAGAAGCTCTTCCTTAGCAATGGCACTGTTAGAAGGGTTCTGCTGTTACCTTCTTTGATGCCCAACTCCTCTGTGCCTCCAAAGAAAGAAAACTTGAAGTAACTCGTCTCCTGAGCTGCATCATCCTCAGGCAAAGGTCCCAAATGGTCATCTGGGGCAGAGTCCTGTGCATCCTCTTTGTCCCAGGGTATTTCCTCAGTCTGGTTTGCTCTTTGAAGGTCTTTCAAAGAATAAACCAGAATAGACGGAGGAAATACCGTCTATTCTGGTTTGTTCTTTGAAAGGCCTCTTTCAAATCCGCAGCAATGGTGTAGGAGTTGTCTTTAGACAGTGAGGCAGTGTCTCATCTCTTTCTTCTTTTTTTGGCTTTACTGAAATGAGATTGTTCAAGGATAGCAACACAGCACACGTCCTTTTCGGACACAGCTTCCCTAAGAGCCACCTTGCTCTGAATGTCTCCCTAAGCATATCCAAGCCCATTAAGGAGTGGTTCATTATCAAGGGTAAGCAGTGGGGAAACACCTGAGGTTGAAGTCTAAAGGCAGGAACAAGAGTCCTTTTTAATTAGCCACATCCTTAAGTGACTTTTCACTGAATACACAGTTACACAGAAATCAAGGTATTTAGCCCAGACTTCTTCCTGCCAGTAGAAACATCAAGAGCTAATAGGGTTTGCCCACAGAGCTGCACATCTCAGGGTCCCTGCACTGACCGTTCTCACCTTCACTTCTGGCAAGGAACACACAGCCTAGAAGGAAAAGATGACGGCGCTACGTGCTGCTGTTGGAGGTCCCAGTTGAGGTCCGACGTCGCTGGTGGGAGCGGCTGCTCCTGCGGGATGTCCCCGACCATGTCCCCCTACGCCTGGGCCTCTCAGCACTCGCTGCTGTCGTCCTGCTCCTGTCCTGGCGACTCCTGGACCGCACAGTTTGAGTCGAGGCCCGGCGCTGCTGGCGGGAGCGGCTGCGTCTGGGGAATGGCCCTGACCATGTCTCCCTTCGCCTGGGCCTCTCAGCCCTTGTCCCTGTGCCACTGCTGCTGCCGCGGCGACTCCTGGAGCGGACAGGTGGACTCTGGGCCCAGCCTTGCTGGCGGGAGCGCCTGCGTCTGGGGGATGGCCCTGACCATGTCTCCCTTCGCCTGGGCCTCTCAGCCCTTGTCCCTGTGCCACTGCTACTGCCGCGGCGACTCCTGGAGCGGACAGGTGGACTCTGGGCACGACCTTGCTGGTGGGAGCACCTGCGTCTGGGGGATGGCCCTGACCATGTCTCCCTTCGCCTGGGCCTCTCAGCCCTTGTCCCTGTCCCACTGCTCCTGTCACAGCAGCTCCTGGAGCGGACAGGTGGACTCCGGGCCCAGCCTTGCTGGCGGGAGCACCTGCGTCTGGGGGATGGCCCTGACCATGTCTCCCTTCGCCTGGGCCTCTCAGCCCTTGGCCCTGTCCCACTGCTCCTGTCATGGCAACTCCTGGAGCAGACAGGTGGACTCTGGGCACGACCTTGCTGGCGGGAGCACCTGCGTCTGGGGGATGGCCCTGACCATGTCTCCCTTCGCCTGGGCCTCTCAGCCCTTGGCCCTGTCCCACTGCTCCTGTCATGGCAACTCCTGGAGCGGACAGGTGGACTCTGGGCACGACCTTGCTGGCGGGAGCACCTGCGTCTGGGGGATGTCCGTGATGGTGTCTCCCTTTGCTTGGGCCTCTCAGCCCTTGGCCCTGTCCTACTGTTCCTGTCACGGCGACTCCTGGACCGGACAGGTGGACTCTGGGCGCGACTTTGCCGGCGAGAGGAGCTTCGCCTGCGGCTGGGCCCAGCACGTCTGGAATGGACCCTGTCCTCAGGGTCAGGGGACGTGCTGCGTGTTGCCCTTGATCTGCTGATGCTGCTGGTGTCCAGTGAGGAAGATGGCAGCGCCTGCTGCCATGCTGTGTGTTGGGGCCTGCTGTGGCTGCCCGTCTCTGGAGATGGAGGTGGGGAAACCAGCACCAATGGCACAGGGCTGTGGGAGCTGGGGCTGATGGCCTCAGATTCTGACCAGCCACGAGCAGATTGTAGTCCTGACTGTCTGGCCGGCCTGGGGCCATTGAGCTCTGTCTCATCCCTGGAGGCTGTAAGGGCAAGCAGGAATGTCAAAGATCCCCCAGGCCCCGGCCAGGCCAGGCCAGAGCAGTGCCTCCAGCCCTCCAGCAGTGGATGCTGCGCTCTGCCAAGCCCGGCCTGGGCACTGCCCCCAGCCCAGGGACACCGGGGACTTTGACTCATACATGTTCCGAGCCCAGCACAGCTGTCACACTCCCATCTCTGTGTGCTGTTCCTCAGGCCAGAGCAGCGCCTGTGGGTGCCCTCAGCAGCACGGGAGGAGCACAGGAGCAATTGCCAGGGCCTGGGGAGGCAAACAAGCTCATAGCACTGAGAACACAAAGTGTACCAGCACGTGGTTGTCTAGCCAAGCGCTTCTGCTTCTTCCTGCTTTGAGCCCTTGTCGAGACACAGGTTCCCTGCAGAGCCCCAGGTGCAGCTTCCCAACTTACCCCTGTTCCTCTGCCTCCTCCCTGCCCCCAGGGTAAAGGCAATCCCTGGCATTGCATTGGCCGTGCCTCACTCCTAGATCTGCGAAGGCATCGTTGTCCTCCCACGTTGGCTGTCTGATGGAGAAAGGAAGAGATGATGAATTTCTGCTGCTCTCCCTCACAGAGGTCCAGGGTGTCCCAGCTCTTTCTCCAGCGCTTTTCCAAGTTGGGGGTGAAGCTGAAGCCCAGACTCACAGGACAGGGCAGGGCCAGGGCTCCTGGGGCAGGGCCTGGCACAGCACAGCACTTGCACCCTCCTGGCTGGTGGGCCAGGCAGAAGGACACCAACCTGAAGGGGACTCGGATCCCCAAGATGAACATTTCAACAGGGAATTCCCCACTGTCTCTGCACAGGGGGCACTGGAAATAGAAAGCACCAGCGCGCAAGGCCTGTCCCTGCAGGGCAAACACAGGCAGGGTGAGCGAGGCCCTGCTGCTGCTGCTGCTGCTGCTGAGCACCTGCTGTGCCCCAGGGCTCAGGGGAGGGCTCCTACCTGGATGCAGTCCCTGTGGAACCAGGCCTTTTTGCACGCTGGGCACACCAATGTTGTGAAGGTCTTTCTGTCCTCCACAGGTTCCATGCAGATGGGGCAAACGGTGTCCGGCTCAGGAGTCGCATCCACCTCCTGCTCTGGACGGTGCTCAGGGCAGAAAGAGCTGGGGGCAAAGGGATGGGGAAAGTGAGAAATGCCGGATCATTCCCCAGGGGTGGCCATAAAGAGAGATGAGGTACCTGAACGGAGTAACGTATAGATTGACACAGCCGCCCTCCTTGGTACAGGGCAAGTGGAACCATCTGTCACAGTTCTCCCTGCAGCACATGATGGTTGCCCCGCTCTGGCCGCAGACGCAGCAGCGCTGGAAAGAGCCAAGCAGCTGCATCAGCAGCAGCAGCAGCAGCCTCGAGGCCTCCCCAGGCAGCCCCAGGGCTAAGGGCAGGGCGCAGGACGTGGCCGCTGCCGGCTCCCAGCCCACAGAGCCGCCAGCTGGAGGAGGGAGGCTGCTGTGCCAGGGCCTCTGTGCCAGAGCTGCTGGGAGCCAGACTTTGTCCCGACTGTTGGGCCGGCCTTTCTTTCCTGCAGTCTGGGCTAAGCTCTGGCAAACCTCGCCAGGCACAAATCTCCCTGCTCTTGTCAGGCTCTCACCTTCTGTGCCGCCCGCCGCACTGCAATTAGGAGATCTCGAGGGAGAAAGTCCATGAGTCCCCCGCGGTCCGTCTCTTGCCGAAATAGTAGAGTGGCAAAGAACTGCAGCCAAGGGGAGAAGCTGATGAGGAGGGGACGGGAGGAGCTGCCCATTGCAAAGGTGGAGGGAGCGCCCGGAGCCACTCACCATGCAGAACACGTGGGCACAGAGCCCACCCTTCTGCAGTTTGTCACCGCATATGTCCGGGTAAGCCTCAGCACGGCGACACAGCATGCAGGCTGCAGGGGACAGAGCCAATGGCACCGGGCATGAGCAGCTGTGCGGGGCTCTGAGCCTGCAGCAGCATCGGCCCCAAGGCTGCTCTGTCCCTGCCTGGCTGATGGGCAGCGCTGGAGGCCTTGCAGAGCAGGGGCCATTGCGGGCACGGCTGTCCCAGGAGCTTCCCCCTGGCCCAGCTGGGCCCCACTTGGGCAGGAAGGAGGCTCCCAGCCCTGGCATGGCCGAGCAGCTCCTGCCTCCTCCTGCCTCTGTTCTGATCCCCACGCTGCCTGCTACCACAAGAGCCCCTGGGCCAAGCTATCAGAGAGCTGCTTTGCCTTCACCTGGCTCCCTAGCACCAGGACCCTCCTGCTTTCTGTCAGACATGGCGGCTGTCTACGCTGAGTCTATCTCCTCGAAGGACGTGGTCACTTCGAGGTGCTGTTCCTCTCTGTCTATGGGAGAAAGAAGGAGGGGGGGGGGGGAGTTTGCAGAACAGGCCCAGAACCACGAGGCTCTACTCCCTGCTCAGCCCTGCGTGAGCCCTGCTCCTGTCTGTTTCTCCTCCCGTCGTCGCCTTGAGTAACACTGCAGTGTCCTCTGGCTGTTCCTCTGCTGATTCTGTGATTTTGGGAAGGGAGAGGCAGGTGAGCCTGCAGCACAGGCCCAGAGCCCCGAGGTGTGGGGCCCCTCTGGTCCCTGCGCAGCCACATCCCCGCCCTACCTTCTCCTCCCGTTGTCAGGTCGCACTGACACTCGGCTTGAGCCTCGCGTTCCCTTTTGTGGCCTTGGTGGCACAGGTCACAATGGCCACTCTGACATCAGCACCGTGTACCCAAAATCAGGGCAGTCATGGCCCCAGGTCCCTGGCAACCACTTGTGGCGGCCCCCTTGGGCACCGAGCTTCTAAAATGGTCCGAGCGTTTGCTCAGGGTGGAAGCAGGGCCGGGACTCCTGCAGCAAGTGCAGGGTCAAATGCCAGGCCCTGGGGCAGCCATCCAGGGTGGCACTGTAGGCAGGGAGGTGCTGTTCAGGCACTGCCACACTAGGGCTCCGGCCCCGGCCAAGGGAAATTTCTGCTCCTGCCCCTGGCAGGCGGTGGCCCAGAGAGCCCGTGCGGAGTCAGCTGCACTACAGGGATTCAAACCCTGCTCTAGGTGAACTGATGTTTTCATCAAGACCTGTCTGCAGAAAACTAAGATGAACCTGATTTGATGCTGCTGCTGATCACCATTGGGTACAGGAGATAAACCTGGACACCACCACAGCTGCCTCCGTTATCCTGCCATCATATGAACTAACAACTTTGACTTTCCATATAAATGGAAAAATTAGTATTAAGCTTCTGAGAAGCGTCATCTTTTATACTGACTCAGCAGAAAGACAGAAAATTCACTGAGAATTTTCTGTGTACATTTGACAGGAGAGCTTGCAACTGTCCTCCACTCAAGTCAAATACAGGAGGATGCTTTTCCTACATTATAGGAACTTTGCCAGTTTGGTCCATGCTTTCCTACTAGAAAATACATTGGAAAAAATTAGGAAGAGAAGCACAAACAATTCTTGTCAATTTTTCTCTTTCGTGTCTTTGTAAACATGCTCCTGGAAATGCAGATCCATGACTTGTGGAACAATCAGTGGCATCTCTGGGAAGCAGGGCAGGGACTGACAGGCAAGGACACACTGCACCTGCCTGATGCTGGGGCAGCAGGAGTTTGCCCATTTTCCTGTCTCCATGGGAGAGCCACCTTGGCTGGGAAACGATCCCTTCACTGGTCTAGGAGGGAGGCACAGCCAGTGCAATGCCAGGGAGCGCCTTTACCCTGGAGGCAGGGAGGAGGCAGAGGAAGAGGGGGGAAGTTAGGAAGCTGCACCCAGGGCTCTGCAGGGCTCCCGGCTAGGTCTCGAAGCACAAGGAGCCAGAAGAGCTTGGCCGGACAATCCCGAGCTCTGGACACCTTGTCCTCAGCACCGGGAACCCGTTTGCTTCTCCAGGCCCTGGGCACTGCTCCCGTGCTGCTCATGCAATTACACACAGACACAGAGCTACCTGCTCTGTCTCAACCCTCTTCAGCACTGAACAGCACAACGCAGTAACATGTTCTCTTCAGTACATGGTCTAATTATTAATAGTCCTGCAAAGACTCACATTCAAAGCACACACAAAAACCCCAAACCCTGGTACAAACCTTGCATCAACACAAAATGCATGTTGCTGTTCAGAAACACAGGGCAGCACTTTTGGCCAATGCTTTTTCCTATAAGATCTTTCAAAGGATTGCAAAAGTGACATTGTTTGGCAACTTCTTCAAGGAACAGACAGGAGAGGCTTCTGAGTTTTTAAAGATTTATTGGTTTGCTTTCACTTTCCTTTTGGCATCCTTACACTTCACCCAGCATTCCAGAAAATCGTGAAAATCCAAAATAATATCAGGGGAAGTTTCTGAATTCATTCATGTTTCTCCCAAAGACTTTCTTGACATACTGTGGAGAGCATTATTAATAATTGGTTAGCTGAGAAAGGCCACACTGATATAATGCCGCTGGTTAAACTGAAGGAGAAAACTCAGCAGTCAGCAAGCTGAAAGGAAGAGTCAGCAGTGACCTTGCTGCAACATGAGGATAGGGAGTTGAGATTAGTCCTGAATATATCCTAAGAATATGTAGAAAGTAACAAAAGTAGAACCATAGGAATGTAGAAGTAGGCGTAGGTGCTGATATGTAAGCTGACCAATCCTGAGCTCAACTTTTGCAATATGTATGAAGCTCATTATTAACTGTATTTAACCCGCCGTACTGATAAATAAAATCGAGCCTGTGATGATCAAACTGATGTCCTGGTTCCCTTCCGCCGACAAATGGTGGAGAATGCGGGCATAACCGAATCTCTGCCCTTTTTCTCGGATTAAAAGGAAAAGGGATTACGCCACGGTCCGGAAGTTGGGTTTGGGTCCTTGCAGCCGGGACGGTGCCGGAATTTGAAGCACCCTTAAGGTTCACAACTGTGACTTAAGCCAATACGTGTCCGCAGGAGCCTGGAGAGCTGCAACAGCGCGCGCTGATTAATAGGTATGGATAGGCAAGCGGCATATGATTTATTTACCGCTTATTTAGAGCGGCGTGGGATAAAAGGGATAGATTTAAAAAGGGAGTTACCAGGGTTATTAGCTTATGGCCATGCTAAGGGTATCTTTTCTAATCCTCATACAGTTCATGAGTTATCAGAGTGGAGAAAGTTTGGGGAAATATTGTGGGATACAATACTAGACGATGATAAGTCAGCAAAGAAATTCGGGAAGTTATGGCGGGTGGTGTATAACACGTTACTTCAGCAGGTCTCTGAGAGAAAGGCAGCAGAAAGGGCAACAGAAGCTCATAAGAGGAATATAGGGTATGGTCGTGAAGATGATCCCCTGGCACCTTCTGTAACTAAGGTACTTATGCCTAAGAGTCCCCAGCAAAGTGGTGTGGAGGATTTCTCTATAGGCGCAGTGGAACCGTCTGCACCTTTCCTGTCAGAGGGGGAGGGCGAGTCGGATGGTGGGGGTAGGAGCAAGCCAGCTTTGCCTCCGCCACCAGCTTCAGGCGGGTCGGATGGTGGGGGTAGGAGCAAGCCAGCTTCGCCTCCGCCGCCAGCCTTGCCTCCGCCGCTGCCCCTCAGTGAGCCGGCTCAGGTTACAGCTTCGGTGGGGGAAGGGTCCATTTCCCCGCCAGATCCGGCTACAGCGGGGATGCGGATTGCCCCCCGCAGGCTGGCTCCGCGTGAGTCGGCTCCGGTTGCACTGTCAGCTCCAGCGGGGAAGCCGCTTCCCCCGCGCGAGCCAGCCCCTGCTTCACTGCCACCCCCGCGCGAAACCTCGGTGTCTGCACCGAAGCGCCACCAGCATAGCACCCTTAAAGGGCCAGATCCCATCCCAGGGGCACACCGTGATCCATGGGGGGAGATGGCTAAACAGAGGAGGGAAGCTTGGGCTGCTTTGGCGAAAGAAGTAATGCAAATGGGGGATGGTGAGGCGGTGGAAATAGCTTCTAGTCTTGCATGTCCAGTTACATACACACCACAGTATGATGCACAGGGGAACCTTACGCATAATATAGCAGAATATACTCCCTTAGATTGGAAGCTGTTAACTCAGCTACGTTCTACGGTTAGTCAGTTTGGAGTAAAAAGTGAACCTGTTAGGCAAATGTTAGATTATCTTTTTAATACTCAGGTTTTATGTCCTAATGATTTAAGAGGAATAGTTCAGTTGATATTCACTCAGCATCAGCAGTTATTGTTTAACGCCCATTGGCAAGCGTTGGTAAATGAATCGGTTGCTGTACAACGAGCCCAGGGAGACCCATTACATGGGGTGACAGTAGAGGAGCTGATGGGCTTAGGGGCATATTTGCGTACAGAGGCACAGATGATATTGGGAGCTGATAAACTTAGAGAGTCTATGCAGTTGGTGCGTGCTGCAATAGACATGGTTAAAGAGCCAGGAGGGTTACCAGCTTATATGGGCATTAAGCAAGGAAGGGAAGAATCATTTGGAAATTTTATTGATAGAGCAGCTACTGCTATAGATCGGGCTGGTGTCGCAGACTACATGAAGGGGGCGCTACTGAAGCAGTGTCCCTTGCAAAATAGCAATCCAGCAACCCAGAGAGTGTTAGCTACTTTAGGGGCAAATTGGACTATTGAGGAAGCATTAGAGCGAATGGCATTAATGCCAACAGCTTCACAGGCATTTATAGCAGAAGCCTTAAAGGAATTAGGATTAGGGTTACAAAAGCAAGCAGAGTCCACTCAAAATCAGGTATTAGCTGCTCTTGCTTCTCTCCGAAACGGCTCTTTGGCAGTCACGCAAGGAGGTTCGAAGCCATTCCTCAACTGTTACCGATGCGGCAACGAAGGACATACACACCGAACATGCCGAGCGACTGGCGTATGGTGTCAACACTGCCGATCCAGGTCCCACAACACTACGGCTTGTAGGCGCCGGTCGGGAAACCATTTGCGGAGCGCGAATCATGGGGGCCGCGCCCAGACACAAGTTGTCGCCGTGACATCGGAGACACCAGCAGCTGCCGTGACATCGCTGCCACCTCCTGTCTGCAACCCGCAACAACCGGGAGCTTCGGCTTGGACTTAGCAGCAGCAGTAGACGTCACACTAATGACGAACTGGCCTGAGAGGATACCCACTGGAGTAAAGGGTCCTCTTATATTAAATGGACAAACATGTGGAGCATTATTGCTGGGACGTTCCTCTATAACTATGTTGGGATTATTTGTTTTGCCTGGTGTTATCGATGCGGACTTTACAGGGGAAATACAAATTATGGCTTACACCCTTTATCCTCCGATTAAAATTACAAAAGGACAACGCATTGCACAATTGGTACCACTGTCACAAATGACATCAGGAATACAATCATTTACTGGGCAAACACGGGATGAAAAAGTTTTGGCTCTACTGGTGTTACACTTTTAACTGTGGATTTACAAAATAGACCAAAACAAAAGGTTGAAATTACTTATGGGCATCAAAGCATAACCCTTTATGGATTATTGGATACAGGAGCAGATACTAGCATCAGTTCTCCAGAAGCATGGCCACAACATTGGCCTCTATTTCCTTCATCAAACATGCTCACAGGAGTGGGAGGATTTACATTGGCAAGCAGGTCGCCGTCTTTGTCTGTGTGCATTGAGAATCAACAAATATCTGCTGTGTTTTCAATTGTTCAACTGCCTCCTACAGTTACCTGCTTAATTGGAAGGGACATTTTAACACAATTGGGAGTGGTGTTAACTAATCAGCACCCTTTGGGGTAATTGCCATTGCTTGGACTTTCCCCATTCCACTCACCTGGAAAACGGATACACCGGTGATGGTTAAGCAATGGCCATTAAAAGGGGAGAGTCTTATGCATGCCCATGAATTGGTACAGGAACAATATGCAAAAGGGCACCTACGACTGTCCACAAGCCCTTGGAATACACCTATTTTTGTAATCAAAAAGAAATCAGGGAAATATCGTTTGATACATGATTTGAGGGCTGTAAATGACCAAATGGAACCAATGGGGGCCTTACAGCCTGGTCTTCCAAATCCAGCTATGATTCCAGAACACTGGCCACTTTTAATTATTGACCTGAAGGATTGTTTTTTCACTATTGGCCTGCATCCTGATGACATGAAGAGATTTGCTTTTACTTTACCAGCAATAAATCGTGGGGAACCAGATAAAAGATTTGAATGGACATCTCTTCCACAGGGCATGCGCAACTCCCCCACTTTATGTCAGCTTTATGTTGATGCAGCATTACAGCCACTATGTCGTAAATGGCCAGCAACTATAATATATCATTACATGGACGATATTTTGTTTGCACAGCAACAGCCATTCTCCTCTTTACAGATTAACACCATTAAAAATACTCTTGCTGCATATTCACTTGTTATTGCTGCAGAGAAAATTCAGACTACAAAGCCCTGGAAATATTTGGGATGGACTTTGACGGATCAAATAGTAATACCACAAAAATTGGAATTACAATTGGACATTAAAACTCTACATGATGCACAGAAGTTGCTGGGAGACTTACAGTGGCTGAAGCCTATTGTGGGAATACCAAATCATTTATTAGAAGCCCTACGGCCTTTGTTAAAAGGCGTGGACCCTACTACTCCTGTACACCTGACAAAGGAGCATCGTCTTGCCTTGCAGCAAATTAGTAACTGTGTACAGCAAGGGTATGTGTCTCGTCGACAACTCGACCACCCCATTGACCTTACTATTTGGAATAGCCCTTGCCACTTGCTTGGTGCTCTCTCTCAGTTGCAAAAGAAAACGGGGGAGATACGGGTGTTGGAATGGTTATCACCGCCACTACAGCATAAGAAAACAATATCTTCAAAAATTGAACAATTGGCTGCATTAATCAAAAAGGGGCGTCTCAGAATTCTTGAAGTGGATGGTAGAGAACCTGCTACTATTAGATTGCCTATGGAAAAAGAAACCTTGGACTGGTACTTGATAAATTCAAAGAATTTACAAGAAGCATTATTGATGTCACCTGCTAAAGTAGAGACTAGTAAATTAGTGCCTAGAGTTTTGCAATGGATGACAGAATGGAACTGGATCACTCGACCTTTGAGAGAAGAAAACCCCATAGAAGGAGCTATTACAGTTTTTACAGATGCAGGAAAGAAATCAAGGTGTGCTGCTGTTACCTGGCATGAAAAAGGACAATGGAAGCATCAACTCCTCACAGCAGACCCTGCAGATAGCTTACAAACTTTGGAATTGTTAGCAGTAGTATGGGCGGTGTCCAACTTACAGGAGCCTTTAAATGTGGTCACAGACTCTATGTATGTTGCAGGAGTAGTCAAACGAATAGAGGAAGCAGCAATTAAGGAAGTGAATAATAAACGATTGTATGAGTTACTGATACAGTTAAGGAAGGCTTTACGAGAAAGAAAGGCAGCATATTCTGTGATTCATATTAGGAGCCATAAATGGTCTGAAGGTTTAGGAGAAGGGAATGAACGTGCAGATAAATTGGTTACCCTACCCATTGATAATTCTTGTCCTATTGACAAGCACACATTGGCCAGAGAAGCACATAGTAGATATCATCAAAATGCAAGAGGTTTAGCAAAACACTTTGAGCTGAGTTTGTCACAAGCCAAGGCCATTGTCAGAGCATGTCCAACATGTAGTTATCATAATGGTGGGATAGGTCTAGGCATCGGAGTTAATCCTCGAGGTTTAAAAATAAATGAGATATGGCAAATGGATGTTACACACATAGCCAGATTCGGTAAAGTCAAGCATGTGCACGTCACCATAGATACATATAGTCACTACATATGGGCTACGGCTCAGGCAGGACAGAAAGCTATACAGGTTATCAGACATCTGCTAAGTTGTTTCGCTGTTATGGGAGTTCCAAAGAGTATCAAAACGGATAATGGTCGAGCTTATGTAAGTGCTAGGGTCCGGAAATTTTTGAATCAGTGGTCTGTTAAGCATGGGACAGGTATTCCACACTCTTCTACTGGACAGGCAATAGTGGAAAGAGCAAACGGTACCCTTAAGCAGTATATTGAAAAACATCAAGATTTGACAGATCCACAAGCATGTTTGGCTAAGGTTTTGTATGTGATTAATCATTTATGCATTTTTGGGGAAGATGATACCCCCCCTGCAATGAAACATCATCCGAGGTCAGGTCAGGAAAATACTAAGGAAGCAGAGGTCTGGGTTAAGTATAAGAACCCAAGTACAGGATTATGGGAAAAACCTGCAAAAGTATTATATTGGGGTCGGGGGTATCTTTGTGTTTCCTCACCTACAGGGCCTTTGTGGGTGCCTGCTAAGTGGACTAAACCTGTTTTTGATGCAGCCTCTGATGGATCGCCTTACGGAGGAGGACAAGGAGCGACTGGGGAAGAAACTGCTTCTAGTCCTACAACCACTACTGTTTCAATTGAAGGGGTACTCGGAAGCGGTGGACAGAGCACTGACACGTCACTATCGGACAGCCCAGGAGTTGATTGGTTTCATCGACTCATTATCAACTTTTCACTTAACAGATCCAGCAAAACTACATTGCCTTGACTGTCACAATCCACATTGTGCTGCCTGGATAGCCCTACGTTGTGGGGGTTGTAAAAGAACTTTTTGGATAGAACAATCATTATTACGGGATTTGTGGTGTCATACTTGTGAACACGAGCATACGTGGGGAAAAAGCTGGCAAGATGAATTAAGGAGAAAAACAGGGCAAAACGCATATATAGCTTTAAATCTTTATGAGTCTCCTGAACAGAAGGTTCTTGCTTATTATCGATGGGAAATACAATGTATTGTGAATAGAATTAAGGTTCAAAGTAAATCACGTATAGTTTCTATAAGGTGTAGGAAATTAGTGCCTCTAACACAGCATTCAGTTGTAGGACCCTTCCAAGGGGATCCTGATAGAGCATTAGATTGCTGCATTGATAAGTTGCAAAAATTAAGTTTGCAAGTGGCAGGACCAGTGAAATTAGGAGCAGCAAGATTGAAGACAGATAAGAAAAAGAAGGCAAAAAAGAGAACGGTCTCATTTGAATAGGGGTATCAGTGATTGCTAATTAATTTTCTATGATTAGAACACTTTTACAGTTGTGGGACCCTCAGGAAGATATAGTTGTTGAGGAGGATAACGAACAAGAACTACGATTACAAAATAAGATACACCTTGTGTTAAAGAAAGACCTTGAGCTGTTAGCCTCATATAGTAAAAAGGCTGAAGAGTCTTTGCGATCACCACCATTGAATTGGTTGCTTTGGGTTGAAGATACACAATTTTATACTGGTCCTTACTTACATTCGCTTCCTTGTTATGTTTGCAAAAAGGATAAAGATAAATGCTATGCATGGGTAGCTTTGCATTGTGCAGATTGTAATCAGGTTTATTGGTATTCACAGAAGTCATTAGGATATTTATGGTGTACATCTTGTTTTGGAAAGTGGATTCGAAATCATATCTGGGTTAGAGCTCTTGAACAAAGTACTGGCCTGCCAGGACGGACAGGATTACAGCTCTTTGAGAGTGCAGAACAAGTGATTATAGCATATCTTAGGTGGAAGTTACAGGAAAACCTTAGAATATTTGAAATTACTAAAGCCTCACGCATCATAGCAGCTCGCTGCAAAGCTGATTTGCCTTCAAACTTACCTCGTGCTATACTTGTGAGCAAGGATGCTGATTTAGAATTAGATCAGTATATTCAAGAATTGACTCAGCCTTACAATAGACAATCTAGCAAACCAGGGAAAAGACAGCGAAGAAAGGAAAAACAATGTAAGCAGAAGGAAGAAAAGGAGAAGCAAAGCAAGCAGAAAGAAAAATGAGGTTTGTTTTTGTAATACTGCTCAATGCTGTAGCAAGTGAAGCAGTAGGAGTAACACACTTTAGTCAACCAAGGGAAAATTTATGGGTAACACTTGCTAATCAAACTAACCAATCATCACTTTGTCTTAGTCTTGGAGGAGTCACTAACCCATTTCGAACATGCCTGGTGGAACTTCCGGTGTGGTCTCCTGGAGAATTTTGCAGTTTGATAAACAATCAAACCTTATGTATGTCTAACATGTCAAACATCACATTACCAGTACATAAAGGGTATACTGCAGGTCAGAGTGATGGCTATCGTCAATGCTTACTAATCCAATCATTTCACACCTCTTTGCATTCTCCTAATGAGGAATTCGATCTTTTTGGAAGTACAAATGCCAGCATATCTAACACTACAGCTGGTGGATGGTTTAGCTTCAAACTTTCGGGTGCTCAGAATTTAAACCAACCTAAAGAAACATGGGCCACCCTAGATTCATCCCTGTATGTGAGTGAATTCTCTCCACAGCATTACAGTCAATGTAACGGCACAAATATCACAGCACCAATGAAATTAGCCACAGGAATATTTTTGATTTGTGGAGACAGGGCATGGAATGGTATACCAGCTAAACCACAGGGTGGACCCTGTTTTTTGGGAAAATTGTCACTGTTTCATCCTAATGTGTCCTTGCTAATGCAGCTGAGTCAAAATTCAAACAGGAAAAAACGTAGCATACATGACTTAGACTGCAGCAAGATAGGAGATCCACGGTTTTGGGGCACATTCAAACAGGTGGTGGTTTCAACTATCTTACCAGGAGGATCTGCCAATAAAGCCATGAATTTAGCAAAACAATTAGGATGCTGGGCAAGGGATGAGCTGAACAAGACATCACAAATTCTGGACATGTTAACTGCAGATGTGCAAAGTGTTAACCATGCTGTTTTGCAAAATAGAGCTGCTGTAGATTTTTTGCTCTTAGCACAAGGGCATGGATGTGAAGAGTTCGAGGGAATGTGTTGCATGAATCTGTCTGATCATTCGGTGTCCATTCACACTAAGATAAAAGAATTACAACAGGGACTTCACAAACTTAAGGAAGAAGACGGTTTAGGAATTGACGAATGGCTTAAAGGCCTGGGACTCGGACCGTGGCTGAGGAACCTTGTGATCTATGCTATAGGACTGCTGAGTGTAATTTTACTGTTTTTGCTTATTTTGCCTTGTATCTTTAACTGTATTCAAAACATGGTCAGCCGTACAATAGCAAAAACATGGCAAACTAATCTCCTTGCACAAGAAGAAAACGGGGGAAATGTGGAGAGTATTATTAATAATTGGTTAGCTGAGAAAGGCCACACTGATATAATGCCACTGGTTAAGCTGAAGGAGAAAAGTCAGCAGTCAGCAAGCTGAAAGGAAGAGTCAGCAGCAACCTTGCTGCAACATGAGGATAGGGAGTTGAGATTAGTCCTGAATATATCCTAAGAATATGTAGAAAGTATCAAAAGTAGAACCATAGGAATGTAGAAGTAGGCGTAGGTGCTGATATGTAACTGACCAATCCTGAGCTCAACTTTTGCAATATGTATGAAGCTCATTATTAACTGTATTTAACCCGCTGTACTGATCAATAAAATCGAGCCTGTGATGATCAAATTGATGTCCTGGTTCCCTTCCGCCGACAAGCAAGATATTAGGAAGGTTAAAGCTTAAGAATGGAGCTCTGTGTGTTGTGTTTTAAGGCTTACAAGCAGGTATTGTATTCGAAATAAGCAAGCATTGTTTTAAGCAAAGGTACGTGTGCTTATGGTGTGTGAAAAATTGTAAAAGTTTAGTAGTAATAAAATGGTTCTAAAAATAGTAATACAATTAGAGTAATAATAATTTGGACAATTTGAATTAGGACAATACAAGACAACAAATACAAAGAGTTACGGACCTCTGGGTACCTTTTTCTGGGCAGCATGAGCCCGAAAAAGGACCCCCGCTAACAAAGATTAACCCTTAAAAACAATAGCCCATTGCATATTCATGCACTTCATACATGATGCATAAATTCCGTTCAAACACAGGATTCTGTCTGGTCAGTGTCAGCTTCTTCCTCTGAATCCTAACAGCACCTTCGAGGCAGGAAGAAGTTTGTTTCTTCTGGTAAGAGAGCAATAAATTATTTTTCTCTGAAAGATTCAGGTGTCCTGTGGCTGCTATCTCGCTGGAAGTCCTTTCTTTAAAAAAGTATCCTACGTGGCATCGTTTCTATTTTAACAATTTTTATAACCTAAAACTATATTTAACATGGTACTTAAGAGAATTAATACAGCATTACTTTCTAACACAACACATATAATATTCATTTAATATTTGCGAAAAGCCAATCATAAAATACAGGCATTTTCACATTTACCATATGTATTTTGGTGTATTGATTAGTAGTGCTGTATTAACAGTTTAATAATAAATGTAGTCTTGTAATTAAAAGGTAACTTTTGTAGTTAAAAGAAGAACTATGTCAGTGAGGTTTTTTTAAAGGAAGGAATGAGGCACTCGCATCAGATAGCAGCCACAGGACACCTGAATCTTTCAGAAAAAAGAATTTTTTGCTCTCTTACCAGAAGAAACGAACTTCTTCCCGCCTCAAAGGGGCTGTTAGGATTAGAAGGAAGAAGTTGATGATGGCCAGACAGAATCCTGTGTTTGAATGGAATTTATGCATCATGTATGAGGTGTATGAATATGCAACGGGTTATTGTTTTTAAGGGTTAATCTTTGTTAACCGGTGCCCTTTTTCAGGCTCGTGCTGCCCAGAAAAAGGTACCCGGACATCCATAATTCTTTGTATTTGTTGTCTCGTATTGTCCTAATTCAAATTGTCCAAATTATTATTACTCTAATTGTATTACTATTTTTAGAACCATTTTATTACTATTAAACTTTTAAAATTTTAAAAACAAGTGATTGGCGTTTTTCACAGGAGTTGAGTCCCAAATATATTTTGGTGTCGCTGAGAGAGGTATTTTTAATTTATTTGATGAAGGGGGTACTTTTGGATCTCTCAGGAGTGCAAAGGGGAGCAGGGGAAGCGCTGAGTGCCTAGAGTGGGGGGATGCTGGAGAAAGGGGACCCTGGAACACCTGATGTAAAATTTCAATAGCGAATGTGAATTTTACTTCTATACCTTTTATTTTAAAGCAAGCACGCAGCGCTGGGTGGCTGGGGAGTCACTGCTCCACTCATAGCACACACAGTTCAGTAAATTATATATACTGTTTTTAAGCCTACAAAGCATTTTCCAATATGCTTGGTTAGTCCAAATTAGCAAATATCAATAAGCTGGGAGCAGTAATTTCACAATATTTCTAGGTGGTCATTGATTGCTATCCTTCTTGTGATTGTCTGGAGGGAGGCCTTGCACTGGTGTCTGCTACATGATTTGTCAAGTGCATCAAGCTTTTTATTATACATAAGCTTTTAATTGCTTTGTTACAATATCTCTTAGCTTTACCCCAACTTCCTCTATTTTATTCTAAGCATCAGTCGTCTTGCTGCCTCATCTCTTTTGCTCTACTATACTTCTTTGATTTTGATGCTTTATTTGTCTATTTGGTCAGAAAGTTTCAAAACCTTTCTTTGTGTCTTGTTTTGGACACAGCAGATAGAAGCATTTGCTGATTCCATTCCCAATTGGCACGTGTCACAAAAACAATTTCCACAGAATCAGGGGAGGGTGAGCCCTGGGACCCCCAAAACCCCCTCAGCATGCCTGAGCAGGACCCGGGAGAGGGGGAATGCCCAGGACCCACAGGCCCCCCATCAGCTGTGAGAAGAGGGACCCCCATAAGCCCAAAATAAGGACACTGGAAACGGGGCACTCCTGGGAGAGGTTTTTGGAATTCTTGATTTTTGGAGGTATTTCTGGCCACCAGACACTCAGTGACTTCTAGAGATGGACTTGGCCAGTGGGACCTTCAAAGCCAATGTCCTGGCTTAGGGCAATTTTGGGAGGAAAAACTCTAAAGGTGTTTCCTGTAGAAGAGCAAAGTCAAGTGGCCCCTCCTCCAGCTGGTTCTGGAAAAGTATTTTCTTTGAGAGAAGTGGAAAAAACTGTTTATTGAACAGGCAAAGCACTCACCAGCCCCAAAAATGAACAGTATTAAACAATAAAATCTCTTGCTGCTCCAAAAGAGATGACAAACTCACAAAGTCCCTCCGTGAGCTGTAGCATGGCTTGCTCAGTCTCTTATCAGTCTCTTATCAGTCTCTCTGGTGCTGGAAATGCCGTGGCCCAGCCCCGGTGGGGCACAGGTGTGAGCACCTGGTGCTCTTCTGGGTGTTCAATCCAGAGCAGGTTTAGACGGGTCCAAAGAAAAGGATAAACCAAAAACCACAGTCCAGGGAGCTTCTCTTCCTCTGCTAGCTCAAACTGACTAACAGCAAAGGAGGGCTCTGTCCCGCTGTCTGTCCATCTGCAGACAAGAGAGGAGCAGGAATGTGGAGGAGTGAGAGAGGTTCTGAAAACAAACTCCGTGCTTCTTCTTCCTCCCTCTCTGCTCTCAGAACCAGTGTTAAAGGTGCAAAGCTTATTTCAGACAAATGGGGATACGAGCATCATAATTTCACCCCTGGGACCCCCAAAAGACCCTCAGCCTGTGTAAGCAGGACCCGGGAGAGGGGGAATGCCCAGGTCCCACAGCCCCCCCAGCAGCTCTGAGAAGAGGGACCCCCATAAGCCCAAAGTGAGGACACTGGAAACAGGGAACTCCTGGGAGAGGTTTTTGGACTCCTTGATTTTTGGAGGTATTTCTGGCCACCAGACGTCCGGTGACTTCTAGAGATGGACTTGGCCAGTGGGACCTCCGAAGGCAATGCACTCACATCTTGTTTTTCCCCCAAATCAGGATTTCCCATTCCCAAACCTCATCTGGATGGAGAAGGCTGTGAGGAAGAGGAAGATGCCCCAGGGCACTGAGGCAGGTGAGAAGGAAGTCAGTGCCCCTTTTCCCCTCTGTCCTGCTCCGTCTCCCAGCCCAGCACGGCCCCAGCTGCAGCACAGCCCCACTGCTGATGCTGTCCAGCCAGGGATGCACTAGGGGGATCTCCTTCCCCTTCCCTGTGGCACGGAGGCAAATCCCAGCCTCTCCTTGTCCTTCCTCCCCCAGGGAAGGAGCTGAGGATGGAGACCAGGGAGGACAAATCCTCACAGCAGAACCTGGTGGAAGAGGCCATTTTGAGCGGCTCCAGGGCACAGGAATCCACTGGGGAGGAAAAGCCCCGGAGATCCCTCAAGAGGAGGGGCTGCAAACCCAGCCCAGGGTGCTCCGAGGAGGAGAGACTCAGCCTGTGCCTGGAAGGCAGCCAGAGATCTGGCCAGAGCGCTGAAGTGGTGGTCCATGAGCAGCTTGATGATGGCAAGAAGCCCCACCAGTGCTTGGAATGTGGGAAGAGTTTCGGCAGGAGCGACCACCTGCTCATCCACCAGAGGACCCACACCGGGGAACGGCCCTATGAGTGTAGGGAATGTGGGAAGAGCTTCAGGATCAGCTCCCACCTGATTGTCCACCAGAGGACCCACACCAATGAACGGCCCCACAAGTGTGGGGAATGTGGGAAGAGCTTCAGGATCAACTCCAACCTGATCGCCCACCAGAGGATCCACACCAATGAATGGCCCTATAAATGTGGAGAATGTGGGAAGGGCTTCAGGAGGAGCTCCAGCTTGAAACTCCACCAGATGATCCACACTGGGATACGACCCTTTGTGTGTGGGGAGTGTGGGAAGGGCTTCCGTGACAGCTCCCGCCTGATCATCCACCAGACAATGCACACTGGGGAGTGCCCCTACACGTGCTCAGAGTGTGGGAAGAGCTTCATTGAGAACTCCAGCCTGATTCTGCACCAGAGGATCCACACTGGGGAGAGGCCCTACAAGTGCAGGGAATGTGGGAAAAGCTTTAGGCAGAGCTGCCATCTGAATGCCCACCAGAGGATCCACACTGGGGAGAGGCCCTACAAGTGCAGGGAATGTGGGAAAAGCTTCATCGACCCCTCTGGCCTGAGTGTCCACCAGAGGATCCACACTGGGGAGAGGCCTTACAGGTGTGGGGAATGTGGGAAATGCTTCAGGCAGAACTCTAGGCTGATTGCCCACCAGAGAATCCACACTGGGGAGAGATCCGATGAGTGTTCTGAGTGTGGGGAGAGGTTTCAGAGCCGATACCGTCTCCTCAAGCATCAGCAGATTCACACAGAATAGAGGCCCTTCTGCTGCCCTGACTGCAGGAAGGGCTTTTAGAAAAACTGCACTCTCGTCACCCACCAGTGGATCCACACTGGGGAGAGGCCCTGACAGTGTCCCAAGTGTGGGAAGAACTTCTCCCAGAACTCTGCTGTGACCCAACACCAAGGGAGGCAGCAGTAAGGGATGCCCAACAAGTGCCCTGTGTGCAGGAAGAGTGTTGCCTTGATTTTTAAAGATTTTCTGAGCCTTCTAATGTTTACATTCTTGTAGCAAACTTTCTCAAACACTTTCTGTAAATAACTTCTTGTTTGGCATTCTTTCATAGAAGAAGAAAAATATGATGGACTGTTAATTTGTCCAGTGTCATTGGAGAGGTGGCACTTTCACCCTCCAATCCACGGTCGCTTTTAGAAAACTGTAAATGTTGGAGTCAGGAAATAAACTTCCCTTTTCTTCCCCTTGAGAGCAGCAGTGTGTGCGCTCGTGTTGTTTTGTGTCCTACAGTGACAGGAAGAGCTTTGAGTGCTGCTTCAACTCCATCCCCCATTGGGGACCCCCACTGGATGGTCCACAGTGACCCTCGCTGGGCGGAGACTTGGTCATCCATGATCCTGGTGATCCATGTTGGGAAGACACCTGGCTGGTGGTCCCCACATCTTCCTGGCTCTCCTTGGGCACTTGGACACGGCCAGAGAAAAATCCATTGGGATGCAAACAGACATCAGAATTTCATAGTGGACAGCACAGATTTTACTTTCGACCCCAAAACAGTCTCACCTTTTGTATCCAGTCATTGCTTCGAGTGGCATCCAGAATTCCAAATGGTGTTGGAGGTCTTTTCCAACCTGAATCATTCCATGATTCTAATTCTCTCTGGCCCACCAGCATCTTCCACAGCCAAATGGTGATTGACTGGGGCAAAACCCAGGATTTTGGAGACAATGGAGTGGAAATCTTTCTAGAAAAGGTCCTTTCTACCCGCCCAGGCACACGGATACTCAGCCAGCATGGACACATAAATGCTTTTATTTTGGCCTTTATTTTCTTTCATTTTTCATTATCCTTCACCCAACATTGGGGTAAATATAAAGACATTCAACTAAGACGTGGATGGTGACATTGTGGGACTTGGGTGGGGACATGGTAGGGATGGGGACAAGGACGTGGGTGGGGATATGGTGGGGATGGGGACAAGGACCTGGGTGGGGATGTGGTGGGGATGTGGACAAGGACCTGGGTGGGGATGTGGTGGGGATGGGGACAAGGACATGGCTGTGGATGGCGATATTGGGCATGGGGGGTGTCACAGATAGAGATGGTGACATGGGGCTCTATGGCCATGGATGAGGAAATGGGGGACATGGCCATGGATGGTGACACAAGTGGCCTAGAGACAAGTCCATGGGTTGACATGTCCATGCCATGGGGTGTCCCATGGCCAAGGACAACACATCCCCACCACCACCATGATACTGTCCCTTTCATGCTGCCATTTATTCCCTGCTCCTCCCCATTGTCACCCCACTGTGAACCCAGCCAGGGACAGGGGTGACATTTGGGGACACTCCTGTCCCCACTCCAGCACATACCTGGGGCCAGCAGAGAAGGGGATGAAGGACGACAGGGACCGTTCCTTGCTGTTTTCCAGACTGAACCTCAGAGGACTGAACACCTGGGGTGACACCAACACAGTCACACCGAGGGGACACAGCTGTCACCACCATGGTGACAGGGACACCTCATAGGGTGGCCCTACCTCACGCTTGGGCCAGAGGTCTGGGTTGTGGTGGGTCCCATAGATGCTCATCAGGCAGATGACCCCTGCTGGGATGGGAATGGCCACTTTAGGGACAGCAGATGAGGATGGGTGGTGACACTGGGGACACCCTGGCCATGCCATACCCTTGGGGATGACACAGCCATCACACAGGGGGATGTCCTCGGTGCAGCGCCAGGACACAGCAGTGACAGGAGGGTGCAGCCGCAGGCTCTCCTTGATGCATATGGTGGTGAAGGGCAGCTGGGACAGGTCGTCCCTGGGGACAAGCGGGGCTGGCATCGTGTCCCCAAGCCACATGACCGGGGTGGCCCTGGGGACATCTCACCATTCAATGTCTGCAGTGTCCCGGCCAGCCAGGAGCTCCTGTACCTGCTGGCGGCATCGCTCCTGGTGCTCAGGATGGCCGGCCAGGTTGTAGAAGAGCCATGCCAGGCCACTGGCCGTGGTGTCATGGCCTGTGGGGACACTGGGTGAGTGAGGGGACACTGGAGTGGCTCCTCCCCAGTGGCACCTGGGAGCTCGTGCTCACCCTCAAACATGAAGGTGTCAGCCTCAGCCGCGATGTCCTCGTCCGACAGGGTGCGGCCATTCTCGTCCTGCAGAGGCAAGATGAGCCACGGGCCACTGGGGCCACCAGTCTGTGGGCCACCTGGGGCCAAATCCCATCCATGGCCACCACCCTATGGCACCACCATCCCACTGGCCACCAGCTCTATGGTCAATGCTGCCCATGGCCACCACTGTTCCCCTGTAGCCACCAGTCTATGTCCAAGCCTCCCATGGCCACCAGCATCCTACTGGCCTCTATGGTCAATCCTTCCATGGCCACCACCACTCTCTTGACCACTTTCATGCCCCATGGCCACCACCCCAGCCCCACCTTGGTGAGCAGCAGGATGTACTCGCTGGGCTGCCTGTACCAGGGACGATGTGGGGACACTGTGGCCACCAGCATGGATGATAGCAGGACCATTGGGGCCACCAGAATGGCCAGCAGGGACAGTGATTGGACAGGATGGCCAGTGGGGACCATGGCAGAGCCAGCACAGCCACCAGGATGGCCAGCAGGGACAATGGTAGGGCCACCAGGATGGTGTCATGATCCGCTCGTACAAGCGAGGGTCATGATGGTTTGTTAACTGATCTGAGTGCAAAAGCAACACGGAAGGGGATTTTGGTATTAATCAAAACAAATGCACCTCTTGTTGAGTGCCCACAGCAGATGTGATGGAAGGATTAGAAAGGAGAATAAAGGAGAGAGAGAGAGAGAGAGAGAGAAAGAGGGGAGGAATAGCTGCCAGTGGAGAGATGAAACCCGCGTGGTCCAGCCAATAGATCCGTCTTGTCACGTCAGGGAGAATCTCAAAGTCTTGGTTCTGTTATAGTCCTCCACCAAGGGGGGGAGCAGGTAAGTCTATTGAAAGCACCGAGAGGGAACAGGTGAGTTTACAGACAGTCCATGTTCTCAGCAGTGAGTGAGACCAATTGTTTTCTTGGTCCAGGGAGCACACCTGCAGGCAACACTTGGCAAACATCTGGCTTCAGTTCGGCCAGCCCCCTGTGTTAGAGTCATAGGGGTCTCAGTCTCAGCCCTTGGGAGGGGGCTTCAGTCTCCGTCACAGCGGTCGTGAGGCAGCTGAGGGAAACCTCAGAGTGTCTCTTACAGATGATCAGTGGGGACAGGTGTCAATCACTCCTGGCCGTGGGTCTCATAGCTGAAGATGCACTTCTGGAGCGTGTCCAGGGTGAGGAGGCTCAGGGGCTGCAGCTCCTCCAACTCCACCGGCCCCCACCAGCTGCCACTGCTGCTGCCGCCCACTTGGCCTGCGGGGAAGGGCTGGGTTGGGGAGGGAACAGGGAGGGGATCAGGGACATGGGATAAATTTGGGGGTGGGACAGGGGTGGGAGAGGGGGAGGAGTTGAAGAGAAGGTGTGGAACAGGAATGTGGTGATAAATGAGGGGTGGGGTTGGGGTTTGGGGGCAGCTTTGAGTTTGGGGTATGGGACAGTACAGAATTTGGGTACAGGATGGGGCTCGGGGTGCAGGACAGGACTCAGGATGCAGCAGTGGGTGCAGGACAGAATTTTGGGTGCAGGACTGTCCTATGGTGACGTTATGATGCTTGTATCCCCATCCATGTGTTCTGTTTATGCTGGATATTATGTTCTGTGCCTTCAAGACTGGCTCTGAAGAGCGAAGTTTTGTTTTGGTTTTGTTATCAGCCGCTCCCCCACGGCTGGCGGGACACAGAGACAGGGCAGTACATGGTGCTGCTTTTGCTTTTTGCTTGGCTTTTTGCTTTGCTCTTGCTTTTGTTTCTGCTCATTAATTAGTTTAGCTAAGCACTCCGAATTTTTCCCTGGACTGTTTTTCCTTTCTCTTTTTTGGAACCACTCAAACCTGCTCCGGACTGGGACCTGGGAAACACTGAGAGTTTGCACCTTGTGGCTGCAGCAGCTGCCCCAGCACCGGAGGGACTGATAACAGAGCGACCACTCCCAAGAGAGACTTTCTGAATTTGTCATCTTTTTCAGAGTGGTGAAAGAGTGTTGTCACCTGGTATTGTTCATTTTGTGTGCTGGGGGTGCTTTGCCTGTTAAATAAACAGGTTCTTTCCACTTCTCTCCAGGGAATCCTTCCTGACCCAGTTGTGGGGAGGGGCAATGTGCGTTTGCTTTCTGGAGGAGCCCCTTTGGAGGTTTTCTCCCAAATTTGCCCTAAACCAGGACAAAATTTGGTGCCCAACGTGTGGGGCTTGAGAGAGAGTGGAAAAAACCCTGTTCTGACTGCATTTTGGTTGCCATTACTCTGTGTTGGTATAAAGCAGTTAATGGCCATGTTTTTTGAATTCATAATGTCTCTTGGGGTGGAGGCTTGCATGCATTTCTGGTCCCTAGGTGCAGAGGATCATTAACGGGACATCACACCATGATTAATATGATAAGGGAAACCAATTTATTACAAAAAGCAAGCCATATTTATACTGTTCTCTATTGTTCACACCTCAAGCTGATACATGATTGGTTAAATCCTTTTTACGCACGCATTTTGATATTTCAGTTAATTTTAGTTAGTCTTTCTTCTTCATGCATCTCGCTGTGGTTTTCTTGTCTGCCTTTGCATCCTGAACCGTCTGCTGCTGAGCGTGTTCTCCTTCTTTTGTGTCCTTCAAGGGCATGGTGACCTTACTCAGGTTCTATGAAGGCTGGATTGTGAACATGTTGCATATGTCCATTGTCCTCCAAAAAACCCTCAGCACTCCTCCCGGTGCTTTCTGGTCATTCAAGTGCCCTTCAGCTGACTGGTTTCATGCTTTGAGCTTCAGGGAATTGCCCAATCTTTCTGAAGCTGAAATAAATATCATATTAGTCAACATCTTAATTGTGTTTATATCTCACAGAATTGCCTTTTCTTTTGCCTTTGTCTAAAACTGTTCCTGTGCGGAAATCTCTGGGGGATGGTGGACATGTCAGATGCTGCTGGGACATCCCAGAGCACTTGGACCTTGGCTCTGCACAGGAGAGCTCTTCATCCCCTTTCTCTCTTTTCCTCCCTCTGGGCATGGAGGGAGCTCCTGACTTCAGTGTGTGACTCATGTGTGCAAAGAGCAAATCTGGGCAGAATTGGGGCAGGGAGGGTTTGGGGGGACCTTGGGATCTGTGCTGGGCACAGAAGGTGCTTTCCACTGCTCTGAGGCTGTCTGCTGTGGAAAGTGGATTTAATATCCAGCAGAGGAATGACTTTTGCATTTGATGGAACTGTGCCTTCCCTTGGCTTTGTTGGCTGAAAAGATACAGAGGAGCACACACAGAGTTACCAACTCCTGGATTCCAGCAGTGTTCAGATAGAAATTACAACAGGAGGCAGGGTCAAGATGTGTGCTTGCCTTGTGGTCACCCTTCAATACCCCTTGGTCTCTCTGGGCCCTTCCCCCAGGTGGGGCTTGGGCTCATTTGGTCCCTCAGGAGCTGGGCTGGGGCTGCAGAGGTGGCTGTGGAGCATTGCCTGTGCTGTGCCAGGGACTGGCAGACACTGCTGGGCTGGGATAGAGGCTCTGGGGGGATTGGGGCTCCAGGGCAGGGCAAGGCTGGACCTGCCCCTTCCTCCCCCCCACACAAAATGTTTAGAGCCAACAATCTCCTCCAGTCTGTCACAACAGGGAATGCTGGAAGTGAAATCCCAGTTGTGGCCATGGGCACCTGGCTGAGAAGGACAGTTTTGTTCCATAGGAAGGAAAGCACAGAGCCTCAGTGTTTGGAAGGCAGGTGAGAGTCTCACTAGGCCAAGGCCAGCCAGACTTGTCAGGAATGGCAGATTTTTTTTGGGAGCAGTCTTTGGATTTAGGGAATTCTGGAGGTGGAAGACCATTCTCAGCCATGCATGCCTGGAGAAGTAGGACAGTTCTTTCTCATAGGGAGGAAAGCACGGAGCCTTCCCCAGTGTTTTGGGGACAGATGGGAGGTGACTCTCCTGAAAACACTGCCTGCCACACTTGTCCTGGCAATATTCCTATGGGAAAAATCTGGAGTTGAAATCCCAGTTCTGGCCATGAGTAATTAGAAGAGATTGACAGTTCCTTTCCTAGCAAGGAAAGCACAGAGCCGCAGTGCTCCAGGAGCTGATGAAAGGCAGCCTTTGACATTCCAACATCAGCCAGAGCTGTCCGGTGGCCCCTGGGAGGCCAAGCCAGCCAGGCCTGTTCCACGTTCCCTCAGTTCCATGAGACCCAATGGTCCCTTGCTTCCATGTGTCCCTGAGGTGCCATAATGCCCCCTTGGTGACACCAGGCCCTGAAGGGTCCCAATGGTCTCCATGGTTCCATCAGGCCCCACAGAACCATAATGGTCTCTGGGTTCCATGAAGCCCCGCTGTGTCACCAAGGCCCCTTGGTTCCATGGGCTCCAGGGGTGCCACAATGATCCCCTTGGTTCCATGAGGTTCCATAGTGCCACCACGGTGTCCTTGGACCTGCTGGGACTCTCGGTGTGTTCCCAGACACCCCCAGCATGGTTACAGACACTCCCAGTATATCCCAGTTGCCTTCAGCATACTCACAGTCATTCCCAGTCACATCCACTTGGCCCAGTAAGGTTCCACTTTCCACCAGTATGATCCCAGTCACTGCCAGTGAAGGGAACGGACCGGGATGGACTGGGACAGGCTGGGATGGACTGGGACACCGGGATACACCAGGCAGGATACACTGGGATACACCAGGATAAACTGGGATACACTGGGATACACCGGGACACACTGGGATACACTGGGACACACCGGGATATACTGGGATACACCGGGACATACCAAGACACACCAGGATACTCCAGGATACACCAGGACACCCTGGGATTCACCGTGCCCAGCACTGGGACCCACTGGGAGCAGGATCAGAGCACACTGGGACTCAGCAGGGCCAGAACTGGGGCAAAAGGGATCATAATGGGACCCACTGGGATATACTGGGAGTGACTGCAACCATACTGGGGATGACTGGGAACACACTGAGAGTGACTGGAGTCACTGAGTCTACACTGGGGGCAACTGGGAAGACTGGGATCACAGTGGATTCCTACCGGGGTCATACTGGGAGTGACTGGGTCTGTGCTAGGGTGTCGTGGTTTTGGTTTGCTAATATAAGATCTCTTTAATTTTGAGATTTTTTTTGGCTAATGCACTAAAGAATGTGGTGGGTTTGGTGTTGGTTAATTACTAATACACTTATTTTTGGTTGTGAGATAGGATTAGGAGAAAGGTAAAGCAGGCTCAAAACTTTAAAAGGGTAGAAAGAAAAATTTTAATAATAGTAAGTAAAAAGAAAAAAAAAGGTAGTAAGAATCAAAGCAAACTTTTTAGAATACTTCTCCCCACAACTTTTTCTTTCTCACTGACAATGTAAAGAAACTAAACTTAAGATTTCTAGTCAGTTTACTACCTCTCAAAGAGTCTTTTTTTAGTTCACTTAGGGAGAGAAGTCCCTCTTGATAAAGTTATGGAGACTTTTCTACAAAAGGAAAAAAACAGTTTTCTCGTGGTTCTCAATTTTGTCATGAATAACAACTGCCAGGGGAACCTTGCTATCGTAAAATCTTTCTTATTTCTACAAACCTTCCCACAGCTTGGAGACGGGCTATGTTGATTGATGGGGTATTGTTTTAAAGATGAGCTGTTCAAAGGCAAAAGTTCTCATTATCTATCTCTAAAATCATCTTCATCTCTGGGAGCACAGATCTTCATTTTTAGAAGCACAAGACTGTGCTCTTTCTTTGTACAAACTTCTCATGAGATTACAGCTATTTCAACATCTGCTTACTTTAACATAGAAGCCTTTACCTAATATCAATTCAAACACTTTCATTTCCTTATAGTTTTATGTGTTATAAGGGAAAAGAGTCTTTTCTTTATAGCTTACAAGAGGATTTCAGCTCTAAAAACAAAGCATCTTCTCCCCCTCCCATCTGGGCCTTACTTACCTTCTTCTTTATTACCTTTAATATCTCCATCTTGTTTTTAATATACGTGCATGTTGTTCTTTTCTCTCACTCAGAAGAAGACTGAAGCACTGAAAAAGTTAACATCACGCCTGAAGCCTACCTAACCCACCAATAACTACTAACAGAAAGCTGTGGCTCAGTTGTGTTCAGATCAGCTTTATAGTTAGTGTTTAGTTTTCTACACCAGCCACAGAAGTCTCTGGTCTCAGCCAGGCTAAGAAGAAGAAGCAGCAGCAGCCTGACAGCGAGATCTTCGCAGCCACAGCCAGCCCTGCTCTGGCTAAAGCTCCGCAGCCTCCCCTGTCTCCTTGCCCGGCAGCTGCTGAAGCCCAGCCCGGCCAAACCAGAGCCCATGGAGAGAGAAGCCAGCAAGCAGCCCAGGAAATAGAAAAGAAGCCCAGCCTGCAGCAAGACGGCCCAGCCCAGCCCAGACACAGAGCTGAAGCCCAAACCGAAACCCAGCACCTCCCTGCCGACCAACAAAGAAAAGAAAAGTTTCTGAATTTTTTGGTCTTTACCATGTGTGTTTCACAAAAGCGTGTCTAGCTTTTCAGCAGCTCAACAGACTGTCAGATACACAAAATCTTTGCATCACTTCCCTACATTTCCTCCCATTCCCAAACGTAACACAGGGGCCACTGGGAACAACTGGGATCAGACTGGGAGCAACTGGGAGCAGCTAGGACCAAGCTGGGAGCAACTGGGATCATCATGGCATCAGAGTAGGATCATACTGGGAGGGACTGGGTCTGTGCTAGAGGCAACTGGGATCACACTGGGAGGAAATGGGGACATGCTGGGGACCAATGGGATCATACTGGGAGCAACTGGCACCACACTGAGGGTGACTGGGATCCTTCTGGAATCATACTGGAAGTGACTAGGGGCAGGCTGAGGGCAATTGGGACCATGTTGGGGCAACTGGGATATACAGGAAATGACAGGAATCATGCTGGAGGTGACTGGGAGTGGCTGTGAGCAAATGGAATCATACCGGAAGCTACTGGGAGCAACTGGGAGTGAGTGGAAACACATTAGGGACAACTGGGATGTACTGGGAGAGACCAGGAGTGACTGGAATCACAAAAGAACCATAAAGGAAGTCACTGGAATAATACTGGGAGTATCTGGGATTGACTGGAATCCTACTGGGTGACTTGGAGTGACTGGGACCATACTGGGGGCAAATGGCACTGTACTGAGAGTGACTGGGTTCATCCTGGAATCATACTGGGAAGGACTGGAACCATACTGGGAGTGTCTGGAACTATAGTAGGGCTGAATGGGAACACCTGGGATCATACTGGGAGTGACTGGGATGATACTGGGATCACACTGAGTGTAACGGGAAGTGACTGGGACCATCCTGGGGGTGACTGGGAGCCACAGGGCCCATGCTGGGAGTGACCTGGGGGGAACTGGGGGAACTGGCCCGGCTGGGGCTCAGGGTTGTTCTCCCCCAGGGCTGCCCTGGCTCCTGCTGCCACCCTGGGCCCCACAGAGCCGAGGGACAGGGGACAGCTGAGGGACAGGAGACAGGGGCAGGGATGTGGAGAGGTAGAAGGGAGTTCCAGGGGGTCCTTGAGCCCAGGAAAGGGGAGTCCAGGGTTTCCCAGAAAGGGGGGACAAGGGTGGGGACACCAGGGATGTTCGAGAACGAGCAGTTCAGGGGGTCTCTGGTTTTGCACACAGCTGGGGCTGGGGACTGGGAAAGGCAGGAATGGGGGACCAAGGCATTCCAGGGCATCCCAGGGTCAAGCCAATGGCCAGTCTGGAGGCTGGGAGCCATGGGATGGCCGGGAAAAGGGGAGCAGAGAGCCCTGATGTCCAGGAATGGGGTGTGAAAAATGCATGTATTTTATGATTGGCTTTTCACAAATATTAAAATGAATATTATATGTGTTGTATTAGAAAGCAATGCTGTATTAATTTTCTTAAGTACTGTGTTAAATATAGTTTTAGGTTATAAAATTGTTAAAATAGAACTATGCTATGTAAGATGCTTTGTTTAAAAGAAAGGACTTGCAGCGAGATAACTTGCAGCCACAGGACACCTAGATCTTTCAGAGAAAAAGAATTTACGGCCTTCTTATCAGAAGAAACAAACTTCTTCCCACCTTGGAGGTGCTATTAGGATTAGAGGGAAGAAGTTGACACTGGTCAGACAGAATCCTGTGTTTGAATGGAATTTATGCATCATGTATGAAGTGTATGAATATGCAACGGGCTGTTGTTTTTAAGGGTTAATCCTTTGTTACCAGGGGTCCTTTTTTGGGCCCGTGATGCCCAGAAAAAGGTACCTGGACGTCCATAACTCTTTGTTTTTATTGTCTCATATTGTCTTAATTCAATTTGTCCAAATTGTTATTACTCTAATTGTGTTACTATATAACCATCTTATTACTATTAAACTTTAAAAATTTTAAAAACAAGTGATTGGCGTTTTTCACAATTTGGTAGCAGAGGATGGTTACTAACTCCTCGCTGCCGGTGCTTTGGGAGAGTCAGAGTGGGGAAGGCGCGCCCTGCCCTCTTTGGCAGCCTCGCTCTGCTTCCCCTGAAGTGACCGACAGACGCAGGTTACGATCTGTGGACAAAAGGAGACAACAAAACAAAGAGAACGGGAAAAGGGTCCCTACAACTGCTGTAATTTGCCCCCTAAGAGTAGTAGTGCGCACGAAGAACCCGGGAAGGAAAAAGGATTGGTAAGTATTTCTCGGGGGGCAGGTACGGGGGGATGAATGTGTGTGAATGAGAGGCGGGCTGGTTGTCCCAGACCTGCCAAGTGAGTGCGGAGTCTCCCACGCTGCGTTTCCGACTTTTCGCTGGAAAAGCGGCCAGTAAAGAGACAAAGCGACTCATAAGAGAGTGAAAGAATCCCCGGGGGTGACTGGGACTGGGTCTCAGGGAGGGGTTGGACCCCTCGGTGGTGGGGAGCAAGGTTTCCTAGCCCAATCCACTAGGAAACAGGACAGGAGGGGCTCCTAAAACCTGCTGGGTTGAGGGATTTATATTCCAAGAGCATCCAAGAGCAGGGTTGAGCAGAATTCTGTCCGAGTGAGGATATGCCCGAGAACACTCAGGGTGGGACAACACAGCTAGATTGGGGGATAAAAAAATGCCCAAGAACATCCAGGGTTGGACAACACAGCAGAACAAATTAAATGCCAAAGAGCATCTGTAGTTGTACCACACCGCTGGGTTGAGGGACAGAAAATGCCCAAGAGCATCTGAGGTTGAACAACACAGCTGGATTGAAGGAAAATTACCCGAGAGCATCTGGGGTTGGACAACACGACAGGATTGAGGGAAAAATTGCCCAAGAGCATTTGGGGTTGGATAACACAGCTGGGTTGAGGGATATCCAATAGCACCGGGACTGGCCAGTAACACCTAAACTTGTAATAGGCGATGTGAAAGTAAAAGGTACCTTATTGTTGTTTTGCGGTGTGTGAGAGTGACACACACACAGAGCCAGCCTCAACTTCCTGGGCAGGTGGGAAGGGGGAGGTGTGGAAAGAGCGAGTGACCTGCACACCAGGCTGCAGCTCCCGGCTGGGTGGGGGCTTCTGGGCCCAAGAGGAGCGAGTGACCTGCGAACCAAGCTAGCGTTCCCTGGGCGTGTGAGGGGCCGTAGCTGAAGAGTGTGAAAGACACGCAGACAGCCTCACAGGGGAACGGGCACCAGAGGCAGCCAGAGTCAGGGCCCTTCTAGGGGGCCTGGTGACACTGAGACCTGGAGGTAAACCCCAAAGCGAAAGAGGGGGCCACAAGGACCTGTGATTTCCTAGCAATAAGGATCCACTCTGTGTCTTGAGAGTGTGAAGGAATGTGTGAAAGTGAATGAGAAATAAAAGTGAGTGAATGTAGACGAATGAAAGTATAGGTAATGTCGATTGTGCATTTTAAGCCTTACCATATCTCCTTGGAGGGAGTTGGATTGTATTGAAAAGCAGTGTGAGAAAAAGGGGTTTTTTTGGGTGTAAGTAGTTGAAAGAAAAGTGGTATTTAAGTTGTTAGTAAAAAGTGAAAAACAGAAGCAGGGGACGAATAGATAGAAAACTGAAAAATGAGACAGAAATTCAGTAAGGTGGATACAGGAAAAGAAAAGCAGAAAAAAAATACCAACAGAAATACCCCAAGACAGCACTTTGGGAGTTATGTTAACAAACAGAAATACAACTCATTGCAAAATACAGGGTATGCAGAAGTTGATGAGAAAAAACATGCAAACTTGTGAATTATATACTTAAAAACAGCATTAGAAAATTTAACACAAAAGAGTTATATATTGATTCAAGGTATGCCTTTAGAGTAGCACATACCTTAAGAAAAATTTTAAAAGGGAGATTGCTTAATTAAAGAAGAAAAAGATTAGTACATGAGAAACTTATTTTCGAGGTTTTAGAGGCATTACAATTACCTAAGAGAGATAGCAATAGTACGTATTAAAGGACACCAAAAGGTAAAGACCTAGAAATAAGAAGAAATAAAATAAATAATTGGCAGATCAAGAAGCTAAAGATGCAGCAGAAAATAGAGCTGAAAGAGTTAATATTAACTCCAAAAGAAGAAAAAAAAAGGGGGGGGGGGAATTAAAACAAGATTGTGGCGAACAAGATAAATCGGGGAAATAGAAACATCTTGATATGGAAGACAATTAGATAATAAAACGCTTACGAGGGAATAGCAGAGGACGTGTATCAAAAAGCCCGGTGGGATACACAGGCTAGGTGTGATCATTTTTTTAAAAGAACTATGGGTGCATTGAGACTTTTAGAGTAAAAAAACAAGTACCTGAAACATGTATAATTTGCCAAAAGATAAATAAAAGGGTGATGAGAAAAACAATATGAGAAGGTCGTCAGTTAGCTCGTCGACCATTTCAAAGCATCCAAAAAGCAAAACGGGGAAAGTACAGAGCTGAGAACAAATTAACTCATCCATTCCCGTTCGTTCCCCCACTCGTTCGCACCAGCCCTCCCAGCCCCTGTGCCGGCTCCGGCACAGTCCGTCTGTCCCGGTCCGTCTGTCCCGGTCCGTCTGTCCCGGTCCGGCCGCCTGGCCCGCGTTCTTGCCGGGGGTGGCGGTCTGTCCTGCCGTGTGCACCGTGGTCACCGCGCTGATCGCACCGAGGGGGTCCCGTCTGTCCCATCCCCGGCTGCCCTGACTCTGTCGGCTCCCGCCGCTGCAGCCGGGGTCAGTCCCGGCTTTGTCTCTGCCGGATCAGCCACCGTGAGCCGAGTGAGGGCGATCCCCGCTCCAGCTCGGTCTGCACAGGAACAGCCCCTCGGGCGATCCCAGCCACAGACCCCGCCTCTGGAGCCCCCAGACCCTGAGCTGTGCCGATCCCCTCGGGCCATCCCAGCCACAGACCCCGCCTTTGGAGCCCCCAGACCCTGAGCTGTGCCGATCCCCTCGGGCCATCCCAGCCACAGACCCCGCCTCTGGAGCCCCCAGACCCTGAGCTGTGCCGATCCCCTCGGGCCATCCCAGCCACAGACCCCGCCTCTGGAGCCCCCAGACCCTGAGCTGTGCCGATCCCCTCGGGCCATCCCAGCCACAGACCCCGCCTTTGGAGCCCCCAGACCCTGAGCTGTGCCGATCCCCTCGGGCCATCCCAGCCACAGACCCCGCCTTTGGAGCCCCCAGACCCTGAGCTGTGCCGATCCCCTCGGGCGATCCCAGCCACAGACCCCGCCTCTGGAGCCCCCAGACCCTGAGCTGTGCCGATCCCCTCGGGCCATCCCGGCTGCAGACCCCGCCTCTGGAGCCCCCAGACCCTGAGCTGTGCCGATCCCCTCGGGCCATCCCGGCTGCAGACCCCGCCTCTGGAGCCCCCAGACCCTGAGCTGTGCCGATCCCCTCGGGCCATCCCGGCTGCAGACCCCGCCTTTGGAGCCCCCAGACCCTGAGCTGTGCCGAGCCTCCCCGTCCTGCCCTGAGCTCCATTCCCTTGGTAACCACAGCTCCGGCTGCTTAAGGAAACTCTCTAAAGGAATCACTTTATTGAAACACTAAAAAATCAGTTAGAACAAAGCCCTCTCCTGATTCTTCCTAAAAATACGTGAGAAAGGCTGTAGAAGATAAAAATCCAAAAAGAATGGGATAAAGAGATTGGTCTATTTCCATTAAGAGAGGTTCTCAAAGGGGGGTGATGGATCAGAGTTTGTAAATGCTTCTTTGACTTTGTCTGAGGTCTGTAATTTTAAGAAATAAATAAAAGAGATATTTGGAGAATCCCATAGGCATAGCTGAACAATTAGACCAACTTTTAGGTCCAAACATGTATACTTGAGAACAGATGTGGTTGGTAATGAAAATAATATTTTTCTCAGGAAGAAAAGCAATTAATCAGAGCAACTGAAATAAAAGCTTAAGAAAAAGATAATCTGCAGGGACCCCCAGAGAAGACAAAATGCCAACTGTACCTCCTGAATGGGGTTAAAATAATGAGGAGGGGAGTAAACACATGAACAGTTACTGTAATTACATAACCAAGAGAATAAATGAGACAGCATATCAAAGGCGAAATGTGAAAACAAAAGATTTTTGAGAGACAGCTTTTAGAGGGGAAAGAAAAAACTCCAACTAAATAGATAAACAAACTTTAGAGAAAAAGGAAAATGGTCCTAAGTAAGCAGAAGATCTGAAAATCTTTAAAGAAATGGGCCCATTAAAAAAAAAAAAAAAAAAAAGTCATAGGCTTTAATTTTTTTGGGGGGGAACAAATACCATCAGGAGCCTGTGATAACTTTAAAAGTGGGTCCCCAAGAAGAAGAATTGGAATTTGTTATAGACACAGGGGCAGAGAAAACCTGCCTGTTAAACGTTCCAAAAGGTTATAGTGTGAGCAAACATATAGTGAAAGTAACAGGGGCAAAAAGAGGAAGTTTTGCATTTCTGGTCATTAAAGATGTGGTAATTGAGGGAAGAAACTAAAATTTAGGTGGGAGATGTGTTATTGGTCCCAGGGGCAGGTAGCAATTTATTGGGAAGAGTCTTACAAGTGCAATTAAGAGTAAGAGTTATATCAGAAAATAAGAAAATGACAGCTAGAGTTTTGAAATTAAGCCAAGAGGATGAAGAAAAAAAAATCAACAAAGAAGTTTGGGCTGGAGAAAGAAATAGGGGAAGAATAAATATCGACCCCATAAGGGTTACAACTGAGAGAGGAGAAAGAGAGAAGTTGAAGTAGAGAAGTAGTTAGGAAACTCTGAGATGTTAGAATGTGAAGTGATGACATCTTGGTGCTAGAAGAGAGCAGAAGTGTGAATGCAAGTTTTTTGCATGAAAGGCAGAGAAGTATCTTAACACATGGTTGTTAAGAGGTTATTCAATGCCACACTGGGGTCCAGAAAAGCCTTAGCAGAACGGGCCCTCCTTGAAGAGAAAAGAGGATAAGTTGACGAGAGAAAGAGAAAGAATGTCAGGAGCACCTGGGCACGCCAGGTTTGGGGTTGTCAAGGCTGGGAGGTGTCTGAGCGCTCCCTGCGATCGGCGGGGTCTCGGGGGCTGCGGCACGGACCGATCCATGGAGGTGCCCCGGGCGGGGCTGGCAGCAGAGGACACAGGTTTGCGGCCAGGAGCGGGCTGGCTCCGGGGCAGAGCTGCCGGGGGGCTCCCAGACTGTCGGGGTGCCGAGCCCAGGATGGCAGCGTCAGCCTGGAAGTAGGCCGAGAGAGAGAAGGGGAGAGAGAGAGAGAGAGAGGGAGAGGGAGAGGGCAAAAGAGACCCAGGGCAGCCCCCAGGGTCCCCATGCCCGGGGCTGCTCTCCCCTGCCCCGGCCCTGCAGCCAAGGGGCCGCACCGCGGGAAGGGCCAAGAACAGCACTGACAGCAGGGCTGTGAAAAGAGGGGCAGGGGGGACTAGCACTAAAAGATAAAATCAAAGCAGAGATTGCTGACTCTCCAAACCTCACAAAGCGGTTTGTTTTTCTTAAGTAAGAAGTTTTTTGGTTTTTTTTTCTTTTGTGTGTTTTGTTTGCCGTTAACGAGAAGGCTTTTTTCCTGAAGAAGAGGCTGCTGTAGAGAAAGCTTTTAGCTAAACCCAGAAAGTTTAGAAGGAAAGCGAATCGTAAAAGTTAATGCAGTATTATCTTTCTTTTATTATCTATGCTATTAAGAAGTCCTTTCCAGGTACTACTGAAGCAACAATCAAAATCACGGAAAGAGAGTGAATTCATGCCAGCAGAATCAAAGGACTTGTGAAGAAACTTGAGGAACGGACTATCATATTTAAACCGGGTGATACTGAACTGACTTTCCAATGGGGACTGAGTGGTAATGGTTTGAGAAAACCCAAATGATCCAAGAAATGTACAAAGAATAACACTGAATTAAGAAATAAGATAATGCTTATATCACTGGATTTGAGCACTGCCTGAATAAAACATCTCCTTGGGGGAGGAATACCTCAGATAGAAAGATCAAGAACGTTTTTGTATTCTGACCTTAGCCCTAGAATTGTACAAGGGAGAAGGGGAATTACTATTTCCATTAGTAAACTTTACTTGATTCATTCCAATACTGGACATGCTAGGTGGGTTATAAGTAAATGCCTAAATTGTAAGAGTAATTAGTGTTGTGATTCACAAAATTTATGTTCTTATTGTAAAAAGTGTTAAAGTACTGACTTGGTTTTGTGGATGGGAATTATTAGTGCCTGTTAAATGAGAGCTACCTGAGGAACAGTCAGAGACCACAGTTAAAGAGTGTCAAAAACAATTTGCCTAGCAATTAGTTAAGAGAAAGTGACAAAAAAATAGAGGGCAAGACCAGATTGGCCTCTGTATTTCACCACCAAGAAGATCAAATAAACCTGCTGTGGGTTGCAACCTCACAGGCATGGGAGGTGGGAGTATAAGCCATACTGGACCTCTGTTATTCCTGTTTCTGGCACTCACTTGTTGTCTTTTCCCTTTCGGGATACCAGCAGGATTGTGTCACAAATGCTACAGAAAGCATCACATAGAAAGAAACCAAAGTTCCTCCTTTATTACACACACCTATGTCAACAGCCACTGTTATAACCCAGCCAAATTAAGAACTTGTAGGCAAAACAGAGTAAATTATTAGATTACAAGAAACTTAAGAAAAAGTGGCAATAGATTTAGAACTGAATGTCCAAAAGGAGAGAGAGGGATTTGTTTTAAATTTAATCTTGAAGATGCGGTTCAAGATTTGGAAAAAAAACCCCAAATAATAAAGGAAAAGGTAAAACCAGCACAGCAATCTAACTCTGTATTGACTCCAAATTATCTGTTGAATTGTATTACAAGACTCCAAGCAGTTATAGAAATGATAGCAAATAAGGCTGCCCAGGCATTAGAGTTAACATTAAGTCAGCTAAGCCAAACAAAAACTGTAGGGTATCAGAAAGGTTCGCTTTAGACTATTTATTGGCCAAAGAAGGGGGTGTTTGTGGAAAGTTCAATATATCAGATCGTTGAAAATTGATGACCACAGAAAAGTCATTCTAGCAAAAGCAAAAGAAATCAAAAAGAAAAATATATACGCATATAACAACCCAGGTACCAGTCCAAAAATTAGAAAACAATGTTAAAATCTAGCTGGTGGGGTAATGTATTAGAAGAAATTAAGATCTTTCATTTGTGTTACAACTGTTTTTATATTTCTTTCTTGTGTAATCCCGTGTTTTATTTTACCAGCATAGTCCAGAAGATATAAGTAGAAAAAAAATATTGCTCAAGCCAAATGATTTACAAAGAATAAGAGTGGGGATTGTGAAAAATGCATGTATTTTATGATTGGCTTTTCGCAAATATTAAAATGAATATTATATGTGTTGTGTTAGAAAGCAATGCTGTATTAATTTTCTTAAGCACTGTGTTAAATATAGTTTTAGGTTATAAAAATAGAAACTATGCTATGTAAGATGCTTTGTTTAAAAGAAAGGACTTGCAGCGAGATAGCAGCCACAGGACATCTAAGTCTTTCAGAGAAAGGGAATTTATTGCCTTCTTATCAGAAAAAATGAACTTCTTCTCACCTTGGAGGCACTGTTAGGATTAGAAGGAAAGAAGTTGACAATGACCAGACAGAATCCTGTATTTGAATGGAATTTATGCATCATGTATGAAGTATATGAATATGCAACAGGCTATTGTTCTTAAGGGTTAATCCTTTGTTAATGGGTGTCCTTTTTCAGGCTCCTGATGCCCAGAAAAAGGTACCCGGACATCCGTAACTCTTTGTTTTTATTGTCTCATATTGTCTTAATTCAATTTATCCAAATTGTTATTACTCTAATTGTGTTACTATTTTTATAACTATTTTATTACTATGAAACTTTTTAACATTTTAAAAACAATGATTGGCGTTTTTCACACTGACTGTTCACCGCTGCCAATGCTCACAGTATTCTCCTAACACACTTGAGCTTCCTGTCTTTCAGTGAGAGAAAGATTCAGCTAAAGTCAAGGAAAGAGGGCAGGGGAGATGGAAACCTTCCCTTGGGATGCTTTTAGGAAGGCCTGAAGGGACCCTGCCTTTCCTTGGAACAGAGGTGGTCACCATGCATGGTGTTGCCTGACCTGCCCTAGGTGCTCCTCTATTCCAGAAGGACTTTTGCCCACTTCATCACTTGTCTGTCCCTCCAATTCCAGGGCCTCAAACCTGCTCTGTGAGATACTAAACCTGTAAGTCAGCTGTAAGTTTTCAGAATATGGCACTGACCATGGCTCTAAGTAAGTTTTTTTAATCAGGCTTGCAATATATTTTGAGAAGAAGAAGGAACAGAAGGGGTAGATACCACACAAGAAGCCAGCAGAGTCTTCCCAGCTTTTTTGTCTGGGTTCTATGAAGCACAATGCCCAGTGCTTGCATTATGCTGTCTTTTCATGTGTTCTGGTGACCAGAACCATCCCATGGCCAGGCCCAGGATAATTTGGGTGCCAAAGTCCCATTGCCTGCAAACATCACACTCTTTTTTACCCAGCTGGTGCTCAGCTCAGCATATTTGCTGAGACAACTTTAGGACTGTTTTCCTTAACTTGGCAGTTCTAGCAGATGTCCTTATGGCCCCTAAATTCTGCATCCTTTGCGTCCACTATCAATGGGCATCCTTCTTCCCAAGCTTTGTCAACCTCCCTCTGGGTCTGAGATCAGTGAAACGGGCCCAGCCCTGAGTCTTAAAGACAATTCTAGCAACAACTACTTTGCTTTTCTAATACCTGGCCATCACTTCGAGCTTGTAGGCTGCTATGTGTGTCACAGGTTAAATGTCTCTTCCTGTTGATCAGGCTTGGAAGTGCGGACAGCCCAGGCATGACAGGATATGTTTTCTCCAGGAAATGGGACGTAGGGCCCAGCTTGCAACAGGTCCAGGCCCGCGCCTTCCAGAGCGCCAGAAGGTTCGCGGCGCCATTGCAGGGCTCAGGGCGCCTCCTTGTGGGCAAGAGTCGCCTCGACAGCGCGGGCGCCGCGCGGCGGGGCCAGAGGGCGGGAAGGGGCGGGCGGGTGTGAGGGGCGGGGCGGTTCGTGCCTAGAGCCGAGCCCGCGCTGTACCTCGGCGCCTTCCCGGCTCGGTGTTGGGAGCGAGCCGCCGCTGCTCGGGCTCTGGGAGAAGCGTGCGGCCGCTGCGGAGTCCCAGCCTGCAGATTTGGCTGCTGGCCGAGGCTGCAGGGCAGAGCTGCCATGCCAGAGCTGCCGTGCGCCGTGGCACTGCCAGAGCCCCTGGCAGAGCCGGGCTGGAAGTGCCGACAGCTGAGGGAAGCCCTGCCATGGCAGCGCCCCAAGCTCTTGTTTATCCCACAGAAAGAGAGGATCAGCACCTGGAGGTGACTGCGTCATTCCTGGAAAGGGACTATCTGCTTACAGTTGCGATGTCTGGCAGCAAGCAGGACGGCGCTGGTGCCAGGGAGCCAAGTGAGGGCAAAGCAGCCCTGTGACAGCCTGGCCCAGGGGCTCTTGTGGCAGCAGGCAGCGTGGGGATCAGAACAGAGGCAGGGGGAGGCAGGAGCTGCTCGGCCATGCCAGGGCTGGGAGCCTCCTTCCTGCCCAAGTGGGGCCCAGCTGGGCCAGGGGGCAGCTCCAGGGACAGCCGTGCCCGCAATGGCCCCCGCTCTGCAAGGCCTCCAGCGCTGCCCATCAGCCAGGCAGGGACAGAGCAGCCTTGGGGCCGATGCTGCTGCAGGCTCAGAGCCCCGCACAGCTGCTCATGCCCAGTGCCATTGGCTCTGTCCCCTGCAGCCTGCATGCTGTGTCACCGTGCAGAGGCTGAGCCCTGTGCCTCCCCTGGCCCTGGCAACTGTTCCTGTGCTGCTCCTGCACTGCCCAGGGCACCCACGGGCCCTGCTTGGGCCGCACGCAGACCAGAACCAGCTGGGGCTGTGACAGCTCTGCTGCTCTGGGCCCAGCCCTTGGGCAAAGCACCCGCCTGTCCCTGGGCTGGGGGCAGTGCCCAGGCTGGGCTTGGCAGAGCCCGTCCGCTCCTGGAGGGCTGGGGGCACTGCTCTGGCCTGGCCTGGCCCGGCCCTGGGGTCCCTTGGCATTCCTGCTTGCCCTTGCATCCACCAGGGATGGGCTGCAGCTCAATGGCCCCGGCCTGGCCGCACACTCAGGCCTGGAGCCTTCCCATGGCTCCCCAGGGCACGAGAGCCTCAGCCCCAGCTCCCAAACACGACCTAACAGGGTTTGCTGATATTGATCCCTGTTAGACCTTTGAAAGCATGTTGAAAGTAACCTTGTTTGGCAACTCCTTCAAGGAACAAACGTGATTCGCTTCTAATCAGTAAAAACTTTATTGGTTTGCTTGCACTTCCTATAGGGTATCCTAATGCTTCCTTTGGCGTTCCAGAAAATAATGAAAATCTAACAAATTCTAAAGAGAAGTTCTTGAATCCACTATGAGGAGAAGTCTCTACATTCACTATCCTTACATACACTTAAGTAGCTGCTCCTGTAACACACAAAGATGTAGTGGTTTACCTGACTGGACCACACAACAGGATGTTATACACACCGCTACACTAAAAAACTTCTCTTCCCTGTTCATCACAAATTTAAAGCTCTTCTCGAGGTCCTGACTTAATTTTACATGCACATTCATACCTGCAATCCCTCCCCATGCTCAGTTTTCACCTAGACTTACCAGGGAACAGATGTTCCATACTCACCTCAAGCAATAATCTACGTCTGTCTTCCTAACCCTCTTTTTCTTCACTGACTTCTACTAATCTACAAAATAACTTGGACCCTCTGCACAAAAGAAACATCCAATTAATAGCCTTAAACACTTGTGATTGTGCTGCTACTTCTAACAATCTTGACCACCACAGCACTAAAATCAGAAATCAATTCTTCACATCCTTCCTGTTCTCCTGCCCCCACCACGCCTTGGCTCCAGCAGAAATGTTCCCTACTGCAGCCTGGTGTGCTAAGAACAATCAAAGGCAGCAGCACTTTCCCTCAACATGCTGCAATCTGAATTGCAGTGAAATTGCAGCTGTTGCATTAGAAGCTCAGCACCAGCACCCCACATCTTCCCCCAGAACTGAGGCCTGCTGAGGCCTGAGCTCTCCATTTCAACACACCCTGTAAATCAGGCTGCCTGGAAGATTGCAGGCTGGTAACTGTGTGAACACAGCAGTGCATTTCAGCAGAGTTATGGAATCAGTCTCATGGAAGGCACATCCTTTAAGCTTAAGACTCTATTCTACAAAATCTAGCCAGCAATTGTTTTGGTGGCCTGTGCAGGTTTTGGGGACTGTGCATGTTTCCTTTGGATGTTGTTTTCTTTGTTTCTAAATACAAAATTCAATGGATTCAGAAGCAAAACCCCAGCTTCATTAGAACAAAGAACCACAGGGACATATGTGGATGACAAGAACACTCCTCATTTCTAATAGTAACACCAGAAAGAGAGGAAAAAGATAAAGATGATTTAAATACCCGAAAGGATCCGAAATGTCTGCATAAGCTGTCAAGTGACTAAGTTTTTGGTAAACTCTAAAAGTCCAGATTCCTATTCGGTAATTGTCTGAAAGAAAAGAAAGCCAGAAAATCTGGTTGACCTTTATTTTGCCAGGACTTTCTCACGGGATTCTACCACAACTTGGATCACAAGTGAGGGTGGCAAATTTTGACTAGAAAACTTTGATAACTAGGCAGCATTTTTTCCTCCTCACTGAATTACAGGAAGGGTTTAAAAGGAAAAAAAAATATAAAAGAGCGTAAAGAAATTCTATCATACCTCTTAGGCGTTCATCATCTTTGGAGAACAAAAAAAAAACTCTAGCACTTCCTGTGCATGGTAAAGAAAGAAACCTAGAAAAGGACAAAGGGATTTGAGCATCCTAAATTGTACTATCAAATTTCATGAACACAAGTTAATCCTGTAGTGCTTCAGAGAAATGCCATACATTGAAAAGCTTTATTCCCTAGGAACCAAATAAATCTTTTTATTTTCCAAATCCTCTTTTAAAGAGAAAACTGACTGTGTCTTTGGCTTTTGGCCAAACTCAGTTTGGAGTTGGTCAAACCAAAATGACCCAGTTAATTTCCTGTGCTCTGCTCTTTCTTTCCATATTCTCATTCACATCCAATGGGTTGCTGGGAGTTTTGACTCTGTGCAGCACAAACGGTTTTCTAAGATGACTTTCATTGCTCAGAGGTGTGCAATGTCAGTTTCCCATTCCCTGAGTGCTGCTATTAATATTCCCACAGCATCCAACTACTACAGCCAAGTAGACAACAAAGAGAAATGGAACTTGCATTTCTTGGTCCTGTTCAATTTCTGACATCTCAGGCTCATCGTCACCCTCAGAACTGCTGTCCTGGAAACGTGGATCCTCTTGCCATGTGGCTTTTACTGGCTTTATTGTCCCAAGCGCGTGAGGCTCTGCAATGACAGCACCAATAGAGAAAAAAAGCCAAAACCAGATTATTCCTCTAATCATCAGGAAGAATTCCTCCTTTCACGTGAAATACTTACAGTGGAGAAGAGAGATTTAGGAAGGACAGAATCTGACCCTGCCAGATTTTCTAAGCTACATTTCTGCTCCACTTTGTATTTTCCACTTTGTTCCAGGGAGCCCTTATGTATTCTTAAACATTTCTCATTGCATTCAGAAAACACTGAATACCTTTTCAGTTCAGCACAAGTCTGGGGGGCTCATTGCTTTGTGCTGTTGCGTTGGGTTTTTTAATATTTTGGGTAACTTCACGGGGTTTCTTTTCTCTCCTACATGACTGGGACTTGAGTTAATGTTGTTTCATCTTCATTTCAGACGGCCTCATTTTATCTAAGGTTAGGACACCCCAATGATCATGTGTCATTCCATTTCCTTTTTCTAAAGGTCCAAGAGTAGAATTCAGTAACAAACAGAATGTTCATGGATCTTGGGGCCAGCTCTCGGACTTTGCTCCTCCCTCTACATTAACGCACATTTCCTTAAAAGCCTTGTGAGTTCCTATGAAACTTGATATGACTGGTGTGTCACCTTTTTCCCTGTTTGAGGAATTCAGGGCATGAGAACAAGCTTTTTCACCACTCAGCAAAAACCCCCAATGCCTTCTCAAAGCATGCCTTTCAGAATTCCTGAGATGCAAGCATGAGGCACCTCTCAATAATCTACCACAACCCTAGCAAGCAGAAATGAAGATCAAAATGCTTCTGCCTAATTACTGACTTCTGTTGCTGAAAATCCCCTGCATCCTGACCTTTTTTACACCATATTGCCCTACAGTGCCTGCCAGAAGCTCTTCCTTAGCAATGGCACTGTTAGAAGGGTTCTGCTGTTACCTTCTTTGATGCCCAACTCCTCTGTGCCTCCAAAGAAAGAAAACTTGAAGTAACTCGTCTCCTGAGCTGCATCATCCTCAGGCAAAGGTCCCAAATGGTCATCTGGGGCAGAGTCCTGTGCATCCTCTTTGTCCCAGGGTATTTCCTCAGTCTGGTTTGCTCTTTGAAGGTCTTTCAAAGAATAAACCAGAATAGACGGAGGAAATACCGTCTATTCTGGTTTGTTCTTTGAAAGGCCTCTTTCAAATCCGCAGCAATGGTGTAGGAGTTGTCTTCAGACAGTGAGGCAGTGTCTCATCTCTTTCTTCTTTTTTTGGCTTTACTGAAATGAGATTGTTCAAGGATAGCAACACAGCACACGTCCTGTTCGGACACAGCTTCCCTAAGAGCCACCTTTTTCTGAATGTCTCCCTAAGCATATCCAAGCCCATTAAGGAGTGGTTCATTATCAAGGGTAAGCAGTGGGGAAACATCTGAGGTTGAAGTCTAAAGGCAGGAACAAGAGTCCTTTTTAATTAGCCACATCCTTAAGTGACTTTTCACTGAATACACAGTTACACAGAAATCAAGGTATTTAGCCCAGACTTCTTCCTGCCAGTAGAAACATCAAGAGCTAATCGGGTTTGCCCACAGAGCTGCACATCTCAGGGTCCCTGCACTGACCGTTCTCACCTTCACTTCTGGCAAGGAACACACGGCCTAGAAAGAAAAGATGACGGCGCTACGTGCTGCTGTTGGAGGTCCCAGTTGAGGTCCGACGTCGCTGGTGGGAGCGGCTGCTCCTGCGCGATGTCCCCGACCATGTCCCCCTACGCCTGGGCCTCTCAGCACGCGCTGCTGTCCTCCGGCTCCTGTCCTGGCGACTCCTGGACCGCACAGTTTGAGTCGAGGCCCGGCGCTGCTGGCGGGAGCGCCTGCGTCTGGGGGATGGCCCTGACCATGTCTCCCTTCGCCTGGGCCTCTCAGCCCTTGTCCCTGTCCCACTGCTGCTGCCGCGGCGACTCCTGGAGCGGACAGGTGGACTCTGGGCCCAGCCTTGCTGGCGGGAGCGCCTGCGTCTGGGGGATGGCCCTGACCATGTCTCCCTTCGCCTGGGCCTCTCAGCCCTTGTCCCTGTCCCACTGCTGCTGCCGCGGCGACTCCTGGAGCGGACAGGTGGACTCTGGGCCCAGCCTTGCTGGCGGGAGCGCCTGCGTCTGGGGGATGGCCCGGACCATGTCTCCCTTCGCCTGGGCCTCTCAGCCCTTGTCCCTGTCCCACTGCTCCTGTCACAGCAGCTCCTGGAGCGGACAGGTGGACTCCGGGCCCAGCCTTGCTGGCGGGAGCGCCTGCGTCTGGGGGATGGCCCTGACCATGTCTCCCTTCGCCTGGGCCTCTCAGCCCTTGGCCCTGTCCCTCTGTTCCTGTCATGGCAACTCCTGGAGCGGACAGGTGGACTCTGGGCACGACCTTGCTGGCGGGAGCACCTGCGTCTGGGGGATGTCCGTGATGGTGTCTCCCTTTGCTTGGGCCTCTCAGCCCTTGGCCCTGTCCTACTGTTCCTGTCATGGCCACTCCTGGACCGGACAGGTGGACTCTGGGCGCGACTTTGCCGGCGAGAGGAGCTTCGCCTGCGGCTGGGCCCAGCACGTCTGGAATGGACCCTGTCCTCAGGGTCAGGGGACGTGCTGCGTGTTGCCCTTGATCTGCTGATGCTGCTGGTGTCCAGTGAGGAAGATGGCAGCGCCTGCTGCCATGCTGCGTGTTGGGGCCTGCTGTGGCTGCCCGTCTCTGGAGATGGAGGTGGGGAAACCAGCACCAATGGCACAGGGCTGTGGGAGCTGGGGCTGATGGCCTCAGATTCTGACAAGCCACGAGCAGATTGTAGTCCTGACTGTCTGGCCGGCCTGGGGCCATTGAGCTCTGTCTCATCCCTGGAGGCTGTAAGGGCAAGCAGGAATGTCAAAGATCACCCAGGCCCCGGCCAGGCCAGGCCAGAGCAGTGCCTCCAGCCCTCCAGCAGTGGATGCTGCGCTCTGCCAAGCCCGGCCTGGGCACTGCCCCCAGCCCAGGGACACCGGGGACTTTGACTCATACATGTTCCGAGCCCAGCACAGCTGTCACACTCCCATCTCTGTGTGCTGTTCCTCAGGCCAGAGCAGCGCCTGTGGGTGCCCTCAGCAGCACAGGAGGAGCACAGGAGCAGTTGCCAGGGCCTGGGGAGGCAAACAAGCTCATAGCACTGAGAACAAAAAGTGTACCAGCACGTGGTTGTCTAGCCAAGCGCTTCTGCTTCTTCCTGCTTTAAGCCCTTGTCGAGACACAGGTTCCCTGCAGAGCCCCAGGTGCAGCTTCCCAACTTACCCCTGTTCCTCTGCCTCCTCCCTGCCCCCAGGGTAAAGGCAATCCCTGGCATTGCATTGGCCGTGCCTCACTCCTAGATCTGCGAAGGCATCGTTGTCCTCCCACGTTGGCTGTCTGATGGAGAAAGGAAGAGATGATGAATTTCTGCTGCTCTCCCTCACGGAGGTCCAGGGTGTCCCAGCTCTTTCTCCAGCACTTTTCCAAGTTGGGGGTGAAGCTGAAGCCCAGACTCACAGGACAGGGCAGGGCCAGGGCTCCTGGGGCAGGGCCTGGCACAGCACAGCACTTGCACCCTCCTGGCTGGTGGGCCAGGCAGAAGGACACCAACCTGAAGGGGACTCGGATCCCCAAGATGAACATTTCAACAGGGAATTCCCCACTGTCTCTGCACAGGGGGCACTGGAAATAGAAAGCACCAGCGCGCAAGGCCTGTCCCTGCAGGGCAAACACAGGCAGGGTGAGCGAGGCCCTGCTGCTGCTGCTGCTGCTGCTGCTGAGCACCTGCTGTGCCCCAGGGCTCAGGGGAGGGCTCCTACCTGGATGCAGTCCCTGTGGAACCAGGCCTTTTTGCACGCTGGGCACACCAATGTTGTGAAGGTCTTTCTGTCCTCCACAGGTTCCATACAGATGAGGCAAACGGTGTCCGGCTCAGGAGTCGCATCCACCTCCTGCTCTGGACGGTGCTCAGGGCAGAAAGAGCTGGGGGCAAAGGGATGGGGAAAGTGAGAAATGCTGGATCATTCCCCAGGGGTGGCCATAAAGAGAGATGAGGTACCTGAACGGAGTAACGTATAGATTGACACAGCCTCCCTCCTTGGTACAGGGCAAGTGGAACCATCTGTCACAGTTCTCCCTGCAGCACATGATGGTTGCCCCGCTCTGGCCGCAGACGCAGCAGCGCTGGAGAGAGCCAAGCAGCTGCATCAGCAGCAGCAGCAGCAGCAGCAGCCTCGAGGCCTCCCCAGGCAGCCCCAGGGCTAAGGGCAGGGCGCAGGACGTGGCCGCTGCCGGCTCCCAGCCCACAGAGCCGCCAGCTGGAGGAGGGAGGCTGCTGTGCCAGGGCCTCTGTGCCAGAGCTGCTGGGAGCCAGACTTTGTCCCAACTGTTGGGCCGGCCTTTCTTTCCTGCAGTCTGGGCTAAGCTCTGGCAAACCTCGCCAGGCACAAATCTCCCTGCTCTTGTCAGGCTCTCACCTTCTGTGCCGCCCGCCGCACTGCAATTAGGAGATCTCGAGGGAGAAAGTCCATGAGTCCCCCGCGGTCTGTCTCTTGCCGAAATAGTAGAGTGGCGAAGAACTGCAGCCAAGAGGAGAAGCTGATGAGGAGGGGGCGGGAGGAGCTGCCCATTGCAAAGGTGGAGGGAGCGCCCGGAGCCACTCACCATGCAGAACACGTGGGCACAGAGCCCACCCTTCTGCAATTTGTCACCGCACATGTCCGGGTCAGCCTCGGCACGGCGACACAGCATGCAGGCTGCAGGGGACAGAGCCAATGGCACCGGGCATGAGCAGCTGTGCGGGGCTCTGAGCCTGCAGCAGCATCGGCCCCAAGGCTGCTCTGTCCCTGCCTGGCTGATGGGCAGCGCTGGAGGCCTTGCAGAGCAGGGGCCATTGCGGGCACGGCTGTCCCAGGAGCTGCCCCCTGGCCCAGCTGGGCCCCACTTGGGCAGGAAGGAGGCTCCCAGCCCTGGCATGGCCAAGCAGCTCCTGCCTCCCCCTGCCTCTGTTCTGATCCCCACGCTGCCTGCTGCCACAAGAGCCCCTGGGCCAAGCTATCAGAGAGCTGCTTTGCCTTCACCTGGCTCCCTGGCACCAGGACCCTCCTGCTTTCTGTCAGACATGGCGGCTGTCTACGCTGAGTCTATCTCCTCGAGGGACGTGGTCACTTCGAGGTGCTGTTCCTCTCTGTCTATGGGAGAAAGAATGGGGGGGGGGAGTTTGCAGAACAGGCCCAGAACCACGAGGCTCTACTCCCTGCTCAGCCCTGCGTGAGCCCTGCTCCTGTCTGTTTCTCCTCCCGTCGTCGCCTTGAGTAACACTGCAGTGTCCTCTGGCTGTTCCTCTGCTGATTCTGTGATTTTGGGAAGGGAGAGGCAGGTGAGCCTGCAGCACAGGCCCAGAGCCCCGAGGTGTGGGGCCCCTCTGGTCCCTGGGCAGCCACATCCCCGCCCTACCTTCTCCTCCCGTTGTCAGGTCGCACTGACACTCGGCTTGAGCCCCGTGTTCCCTTTTGTGGCCTTGGTGGCACAGGTCACAATGGCCACTCTGACATCAGCACCGTGTACCCAAAATCGGGGCAGCCATGGCCCCAGGTCCCTGGCAACCACTTGTGGCGGCCCCCTTGGGCACCGAGCTTCTAAAATGGTCCGAGCGTTTGCTCAGGGTGGAAGCACGGCCGGGAATCCGGCAGCAAGTGCAGAGTCAAATGCCAGGCCCTGGGGCAGCCATCCAGGGTGGCACTGTAGGCAGGGAGGTGCTGTTCAGGCACTGCCACACTAGGGCTCCGGCCCCGGCCAAGGGAAATTTCTGCTCCTGCCCCTGGCAGGCGGTGGCCCAGAGAGCCCGTGCGGAGTCAGCTGCACTACAGGGATTCCATCCCTGCTCTAGGTGAACTGATGTTTTCATCAAGACCTGTCTGCAGAAAACTAAGATGAACCTGATTTGATGCTGCTGCTGATCACCATTGGGTACAGGAGATAAACCTGGACACCACCACAGCTGCCTCCGTTATCCTGCCATCATATGAACTAACAACTTTGACTTTCCATATAAATGGAAAAATTAGTATTAAGCTTCTGAGAAGCGTCATCTTTTATACTGACTCAGCAGAAAGACAGAAAATTCACTGAGAATTTTCTGTGTACATTTGACAGGAGAGCTTGCAACTGTCCTCAACTCAAGTCAAATACAGGAGGATGCTTTTCCTACATTATAGGAACTTTGCCAGTTTGGTCCATGCTTTCCTACTAGAAAATACATTGGAAAAAATTAGGAAGAGAAGCACAAACAATTCTTGTCAATTTTTCTCTTTCGTGTCTTTGCAAACATGCTCCTGGAAATGCAGATCCATGACTTGTGGAACAATCAGTGGCATCTCTCGGAAGCAGGGCAGGGACTGACAGGCAAGGACACACTGCACCTGCCTGATGCTGGGGCAGCAGGAGTTTGCCCATTTTCCTGTCTCCATGGGAGAGCCACCTTGGCTGGGAAACGATCCCTTCACTGGTCTAGGAGGGAGGCACAGCCAGTGCAATGCCAGGGAGCGCCTTTACCCTGGAGGCAGGGAGGAGGCAGAGGAAGAGGGGGGAAGTTAGGAAGCTGCACCCGGGGCTCTGCAGGGCTCCCGGCTAAGTCTCGAAGCACAAGGAGCCAGAAGAGCTTGGCCGGACAATCCCGAGCTCTGGACACCTTGTCCTCAGCACCGGGAACCCGTTTGCTTCTCCAGGCCCTGGGCACTGCTCCCGTGCTGCTCATGCAATTACACACAGACACAGAGCTACCTGCTCTGTCTCAACCCTCTTCAGCACTGAACAGCACAACACAGTAACATGTTCTCTTCAGTACATGGTCTAATTATTAATAGTCCTGCAAAGACTCACATTCAAAGCACACACAAAAACCCCAAACCCTGGTACAAACCTTGCATCAACACAAAATGCATGTTGCTGTTCAGAAACACAGGGCAGCACTTTTGGCCAATGCTTTTTCCTATAAGATCTTTCAAAGGATTGCAAAAGTGACATTGTTTGGCAACTTCTTCAAGGAACAGACAGGAGAGGCTTCTGAGTTTTTAAAGATTTATTGGTTTGCTTTCACTTTCCTTTTGGCATCCTTACACTTCACCCAGCATTCCAGAAAATCGTGAAAATCCAAAATAATATCAGGGGAAGTTTCTGAATCCATTCATGTTTCTCCCAAAGACTTTCTTGACATACATACAAGTGACTGGTCCTATGACATACAGAGACGCAGTGGTTTCCCTGACTGGACATTACAAGACAACGTTATAGACTCCACTATACTAAAACACTTCTGTTGCCTGGTAATTACAAAGCCTGAAGCTCTTCTAGAGGCTTTTCCCAGTGCAACTTCATTAGGTTCCTCTCTGCCCAACTCTCGAGCCTCTCCAGGTCTCACTGAAGGGCAGCAGAGCCTTGTGGTGCCTCAGGCCCTGCTCCCAATTCTGTCCCATCAGCAAACACTGAGGGAACACTCTGTCCCTTCTGCCAGGTCACTGGGGAATAAGGCAAACAAGGCTGGGCCCAGCACGGCGCCCTGAGCTCACAGCTACCTGAGTTTGGAGCTCCCCTGTCCACTTCTCTGCCCCACTGTCCCTGAGCTGCCTCAGGGGCCTGTTATGGGAGGCAGGGACAAAGCCTTGCTGAAGTCCCAGCTGGCAACAACCACTGCTCTCCCCTCACAAGCCCAGCCAGTCACTGCAGCACAGGTGCCTATGGGATTGGTCAAGCATGGTTTCCATTCCTGTTATTCCACAGGCTTAGAGATGGCATCCAAGAGGAGCTGTTCTGTCACCTTTCTGGGGATGGAGCTGAGGCTGATGGCCCTGCAGTTTCCTGGCTCTTTCTTGGTGCCCTTTTGCAAGACTGCAGTGATGTTGGCTTTCCTCCACTGCTCATGCCTCTCTCCAGGGCTGTCTCCTTCCCTGACCTGCTGGCAGAGCACCCTGTGCCAGAGGCAGGAGCAGAGATTTCCCTTGGCCCCAAAAGGGAACACTGGGCTCAGGCCGAGTGTCAGTGTGACCTGACAACGGGAGGAGAAGGCATGAAGGAGCAGAGCTCACTCAGGGCTGAGCAGGCAGTAGAGCCCTCGTGGCTCTGGGCTTGCTCTGCAAGCTCCTTGGCCTCTACTTTCTCCACAGAGAGAGAGGAACAGCACCTCAAAGCGACCAGGAAACCCGGCCATGGAGCGAGGCTGGGGCTCTGACACCTCAGGGAAACCGGACACGGAGCGGGACTGGGGCTGTCAGCCCTCAGGGAAACTGGCAATGGAGTGGGGCTGGGGCTGTCAGCCCTCAGGGAAACTGGCAATGGAGCGGGGCTGGGGCTGAGACACCTCAGGGAAAGCGGCCATGGAGCGGGACTGGGGCTGTGACACCTCAGGAAACCGGCCATGGAGCGGGACTGGGACTGTGACACCTCAGGGAAACTGGCCATGGAGTGGGGCTGGGGCTGTCAGCCCTCAGGGAAACCAGCCATGGAGTGGGACTGGGGCTGTGACACCTCAGGAAACCGGCCATGGAGCGAGACTGGGACTGCCAGCCCTCAGGATACCCGGCCATGGGGCTGGGGCAGCAGCTGTGACACCTCAGGGAAAGCAGCCATGGGTGTGGCTTGGCCTTTGACACCTCAGGGAACTCACCATGGCAGCCACCTCCAGGGGTTTTGAAGTACTTGTTTCTTGGTTTAATGCCCTTCCAAGATCAATTTTCCTGATCCTTATCCATGTTTTGGACAAGTATTGCCTCCTGAACAGGCCACCTCCTGGATGTGCAATGATTCCATCTGATCCAGCTGTGCCTCTTCCTTTCTCAAGGGATGGACAGAGGGGCTCTATTGAAGGTGGCATTTCCTGCAGGAAGGGAGGCGATGCCAGACACAGCCACAGGAGGTAGTTGCTGTGCTTCTGGGCCTGAGCCCTGCTGAGGCTTGAGCTGCCCTCTCTGCTGCTTGGCACTGCGGGCACAGCCCGGATAAGATGGGCACAGCCCAGAGGAATTGTCCCGAGCAGGCTCAGGGCACTCGGGTACTGAGCTGTCCTGCTGGGCTCCCTCCGTGGGAGACATGTCCCGAAACCTGGGAGCGGCTGCACAGGGTGCCCGTGGTGGGGAAAGGGCGGAGGGGGAGAGCAAGGCTCCAGTGTGTCCTGAGAGGGCCTGGCTATGTGCCCATGTGATGCGGGAGCTGTTCCATGGGCAGGTGGGCAAGCAGGAGGGAGGGACGGAGGTTGGGAGTGACAGCTGTGGCACTGCAGATTTCCCCAAGCATTTAGTGAGGGTTTCCTGTGTGGCAGGGAGAGAGCCCCAGGGCCCTGGGCTGCTCCAGCTGCCCCTCCAGGCATGTTGCACAGGACCTGCAAAGAGCGTGGAGAGTGACCAGGAGCCACAGGCTCCCACAGCCTTACCCCACCCCCTTGCAGTCCCCAATTTTCCAAGGGAGAAGGGGATCCCAACACACCATGGAAATGGTTCTGTAGCATCTGTGATCCCTCCTCGACTGGGATCATGACTTGGATTACTTGGAAATGCTGGTGAATGGTGCTTTGAAGACCTTGTCAGATGTTGGAGGCATGTTCTGAATGTACCTTTCCTGACAGAATAATCTGTGTCAGTATGTCAAGAGCTTACCATGAGCCAGTTCCCTTAAATTTCACTGAAGGTAGATCAGTTCTGGAAACCTTACCCTGCTCCCTTCTGGAGCCCTGAGGGATCCCACAGGATCACTGTCAGTGGGAGGAAGGGGCATTTAGCTGTCCATCCTCCTCCCGTGTGCAATGGCACTGTGTCCTTCTGTGTGCTCTGTGCAGCCACAGAGAAGAGCAGAGAGGGAAGGGGCTGGGCCCAGGGCTGTGCCTGGGGGCTGAGCCTTTCTCAGCTCCTTTGCAGCCCCCAGGGAGCCCGAGCTGCTTCTGCTGCCACTGCTAAGCCCTGGCCCTGCCTGGGGCTGGGTTTCAAGCTGCTGGCTGCTCCAGGGAGTCCTTTCTGCCCCGACTGCCCCGCAAGGGGCTCCTTCCATCCCAGTGTGGGGCCACTGCAGGCACGAGGTCCCCCTGGCCCTGCTCCTGAGTGGAAGGCAGAGCCAAGGGAGTGCCTTGGAGGGCACCAATCACCCAGATGCCCTCACTGCCACTCGGGCCTGAAGGAGAATCTTCAGCAGTGCCATTGGAGCTGTTGTGTCCTGCCTTTCTTTGCAGCTGAGCCTGTTGCTCAAGGTGATCTGGCTTCCCAGCCCACGTTCAGGATTGAGCCTCTGGGAGATGGTGAGGGTACGCCAAGGCCTTTCCCCTGTGAGACCTGCCAGCTCAGAGCCCAAAGCTCGGCCAGGGGGGCATCGCTGCAGGTGCCAGGACAGAGCCATGCATGTGTGTGCCCTCACCCTGCACTCACAACTTCTGCTCAGCACTGGCAGGTGTTTGAAGGACGGTGGGCCCTGGCCCAGCTGAAAAAGCCCAGATGATTTGTTGATTTTATCCGATTTTGCATAAGCATGACGTTCTGAACATGCCATTAAAGAAATGGAGAATTTCTCCATCTTTTAAGGTGTACTTTTTGTTTCTCAAGTGATGGGCCAAAAGTTAGGACAGAAGGAGGTGTTTCCCCAACAAAGCAGAGGCCGATTGGCAGCCCCTGCTGCAGGAAGGAAGTCCAAGCCAAGCACAGGCATGGGCACAGGCACAGAAGGTAATTGCTGTGCCAGGCTCAGCAGGGCTCAGCCATTGGCAGAGCTGTGTGGCTGCAGCTCTTCTTCTTCTACCAGGGCCTCCCTTGCACAGCCCGGCAAAGCTGGAGGTGCCTTTGGAGCTCGTTCAGAGCCCTGGGAAAAGGGGACTCGTGCACCAACGTCCCTCCCGCTGCAGCTGCTCTGGAGCTGGCCCTGAGTGCCCAGAGGCCCAAGGCACAGGAGCAGCCCCGAGCGGGAGCCCTGCCGCGAGCCCAGGGCCAGAGCCAGCCTTGGCTCCCGACTGGGCAGGGGCTGCACTGGGTCCTGACAGGGCCTGACTCTGTGCCCTGGGGCGGGGGGAGCTGTCACGGGGCAGGGAGGGCCAGGGCTGGCAGGGGCTGCTCAGGGATGGGTGTGGCCCGTGTCCCTCCAAGCAGCGACTGCCCAAAAAGCTGCGCTGCCCCCGGGCTCTCCTCTCGGCCTGCTGGGCTTTGTTGGGTGGCACAGCCTGTGCCACGGGGTGGCAAGGTGCCTGCAGGCCCCAGCTCTGGGGGAAGCGGAGAATGTCCTGCCCGCATCCACCGTGCTGCCAGCTCAGCAGTGCAGCACAGCACGGGCTGACGCTCCCCATTGCTCCCACAGGTGCAGCTGGAACCACAGCACATGTTCCTGATTCCCAGAAGGGCCTTGGAAGGGGTTTCTGTCAGGGAACAGGCTTCTGGCTAGGGTTACTGGCAGGCCTGCTTGTCTTGGAGCTGATCTTCATCTTATGCTCTGTCCGAAGTTGGACTTGCTGGAAGAGAAAAGGGTGAGTGTTTAGTTCACCTTTCCCTCAAACAGCTTCTTTTGAAAGTCTACGTCAGACAGAAAACATTCCCAGTGAGGTTGCAGTGTAGGGGTGGCCAGTCCTTGATTGTCCAAAGAACTCTGCTGAGGGTTCTGCTGCTGCCCAGAGCTTTCATTGGCCTCCTAAATGCTGGGCCTTGTCCTGGGGGGGCCCACTGGGCCTGCAGCCAGTGCTGGCTCCCACTGAGGCTGCCTGGCCCAGAGCAGCCCCAGGGGCACTGGGCAGAGGCAAAGCACGGTGGGGAGGAGAAAGAGCAGGGACGAGATTGCCCTTGAAAGGCAGGGGAAGGAAGAATGTTGCTTATCGGAAGAAGCCCCAAAGAGCGGCTGGAAGGGATGCTGCCTGATCAAGGACCCCCGAGAAGCGGAGGGAGGGCGTATCGGCTGATGGGGTGTCCCGAGGAGCGGCTGGGGAGAGTGGGGGTGTCCCTTAGTGGGGAGGAGCAGCTGGAGCGCTTGCACGGTCCGGTGGTGGGGAGGCCGGCGGGGCAGTCGGAGTAGGCTCAGCCCGGCCGGTGGGCACGGCTCACCCTGCCCGCCCGCAGGACCACGGTGCAGTTCCTGTTGGAGGCGGGCCTGCACGGGCTGCTGAAGCTGGACACGCTGATCCCGAACGCGCCGCCTGCGCCATGGCAGCGCAAGGCCAAGGAGAGCGGCCCCGGGCCCAGCCCTGTCGGCGTGTCCCCCATAAAGCCGGCATGTCGCTCCCACAGCCCCAGCAAGACGCCGTCCAAGACACCCGGTGAGCGCCGGCCACCGGCGGCAGAGGTTGAGTGCGGGAGCCTGGCCCAGGCTGCTTGTCCGTAGCCATGGGGCCCTGGGCTCCCTGCCACGCTGCCCTACCGGCTGCTGCTCAGGCAGGAGGAGGTGGGCTGTGCTCCTGACAGCCACCCACCTCCTTGCCAGCATGAGGGGCAGAGCTCTGAGCACTGGGGCTGGCGAGCTGCTGTTCGGCCAGCTGAGCCTTGCTGGCACAGCTGGATGCTAGGACGAGTGTGGGCAGGACTGTCAGCTGACAGCTTTACATCCTGTGAGCGTTTTTGTATCTTCCCCTTATCTCTGGACTCTGGAATTGTTGCACTAGACCCAAGGAGTTGCACCACACAGTCCCTAACCAACTTGGTGGCAGGGAGGAAAATATAAGTTAGTTGGGACTGGGTGGCATGAGACCTCAGAGTCCTACTTGTCTGGTGGGTGTGATGTGGAAGAGTGTTGGGTTTGCTCCCGTGAAAGCTCTAATACAGGCTGTTAAATAGCTGTAAGACAATATTTTCATATGTGAATGCAGGTAAATCTGGATCCAAAATTCAAAGCACCCCCACAAAGGCTGGGGGGGATCGCTACATTCCCAAACGCAGCACTATGCAGATGGAGATGGCAAATTTCCTCCTAACCAAAGAGAATGACCCTGCTGAGGATTCCCCTACCAAGAAGGTGAGCATGTTGCTAAGTTACAATTACTTCAATAACTGCTACGCCTTCCTGCCCCTTTACAGAGCAGTGAACAATAGGTTCTATCAAGGGGGCACACGGCACTGACAAGTCCCAGCCATCACTACTTGCAGCTCTGGGCTTCAGGAGCCTAGGATGAGACTGAAGCTGTAGAGACTGCCATGCACTCGAAGCCTATGCTGCTTCTGGTAGCAAAATTTAGCTTTTGACTAACGAGGCTTTAAAATGTAGCAGGCAACAAAAACACAAAGCTGTAAGCCTATGCAAAGTGAAACTGCTGGTGGTAGCTATTCTAGGACAAGGTCTCCACAGGGAACACTTCTGGAATGTTTTACACTGTGTTCTGAAATCTGTTTGTGAAGCATTTGGTCGCTTTGTGGCTGTGGCTTTTCCCTCTGGCAATGACACTGAATTTGCCATTGTTTGAAAATGTGAGCAGGACAATGTATGAAAGTCTGAGGAAAACTGCTTTGACCTGCCTCTGTGTGACTGACCCTTGCAGCACAGTCAAACATCTTCAGATTCTAAGAGAAGGGGACTTAGGTGTCTGTTTAAATTGTAGTGTGGGAATTGTTTTAAATGCATTGCACTGAGGGTGATTTGTCTCTGTAGGAGCAACAGAAAGCCTGGGCAGTGAATCAGAATGGTTTTGATGTGGAAGAGGCAAAGATCCTCCACCTCAGAGGAAAACCACAGAATGCTCCAGAAGGTATGATACAGGCTCCGTGTGAGCTGAATCAGCAGGAGGGATCAGGTCAGGGGAACAGCAACACAGAGGCTCTGTGTGTGGTCACAGGAGAAATCAACTGGTTTCTGAGAGCTGTACAGGCTGGAGTCTCCTTTCTTAAGGTTCCTGAGGTCGAGGGAGGGCATAACAGTTAAAGTGAATTTATTTAGGAGAGTTGCTATGACTGCCAGTTGGTCACCTGTTACAGGGCTTGCAAGGGTCTTCAGGGTGGAGAGAGAGATGAGAATCTTGACCTCATGTTCAGAAGGCTTGATTTAATATTTTATGATATATATTACATTATTACTATACTAAAAGAAATAGAAGGGAAGTTCTCAGAAGCTAGCTAAGCTAAGAATAGGAAAAGAATGAATAAACAAAGGGCTGTTTCTCAGCAGAGGGTGAGACCCAGCTCCGCTGTGAGTGGTCAGTAAATCCAAACATTCACCCAAGACTGATCACGCATCCACCTGTTGCATTCCCCAGCAGCAGATAACCATTGTTTACCTTTTGTTGCTGAGGCCACAGCTTCTCAGAAGGGGGAAAAATCCTAAAGAAAGGATTTTTATGGAAAGATGTCGGTGACAGTTACCGGTACTGCAGGTTCCAAACGTTCATGAAGTCTGTAAGAGCATCAAAGCCTCTGCTGTGCACTTTCTAGCTTAAACTGCAACTAAATATAATGGGATTCAAAAACCCAAGTGTTTGTTAAATTTGTTTCCATGAATGAGGAAATTGTAGCTCACCCCTGCTCAGCAGTTCATTCTGCCAGTGATTTTAGTGCACTGCAGGCTTGTGAGTGTTTCTCTTAGGACTTTATTTTCACTCCAAGGGATTCCTAGTTGGGTGAGCAGCACTCAGCTGGGAGGAAACTAACTCAGGTTAACAAACCTGTTCCCCTGCACACAGGCTATCAGAATAACCTGAAAGTGCTCTACAGTCAGAAAATGGCACCTGGATTGAGCAGGAAGAAGAGCAGATATATTCCCTCAAAGCCAGAACGGGTCTTGGATGCACCAGAGATATTCAACGACTACTGTAAGTAGGCTACAGGGTTGAGTGCTGGGCATCCAGAACATTCTGTACTGGATTGCTGTTCCTAGGACAGGGTAACTGGGCTGTCTGTATTATTTGGTGTACCCAGGCTAGCACAGACCAGTTCTGGAGTGTCCCTGTGTGGCCTTACAGGCACAGTGGTCTAGGGCACAGTGTAGATGCCTTGGAGCAGGGTACCTGGCCCCAGCAGCTGGGCATAGTGACACTCAGAAGGCTGCCCCTCACCTGCACGTGTGTGTGTGCACGTGTGCACCCACACCTGCTGCAGCAGCACGGGTGAAGGGCAGGGCTCTCTAGCCATCATGGTGTGACCTGCATTGCTCTTTCAAAGTGTAGATCTGAATCTCATAGACTGGAGCTCCCAGAACTTCCTGGCAGTGGTTCTGGATGACACTGTTTATCTGTGGAATCACGCTACTAGGGAGATTATCCCCCTGCTGCAGATGGAGCATCCAGATGTTTACATTTCCTCTGCATCATGGATTAAAGAAGGAGACTACCTTGCTGTTGGCACAAGTAGTGCTGAGATTCAGGTGAATGCAGGAGTAAAACTAGAGGTGTTTTCAAGGGATTGACAGAACTGTGGGGCCTGGGGACAAAACCTTGGCTGGCAGAGGAAGGATGCCATGCACCTGACTTGTCTTCCCTGGTGTGGGGTGGAACTGCCCAGTGTGCAAGGCAGGGTTTGATTTGGGCGTTTTCTGATAAGCAGCGTTACCTTCTGTGCTATGGTCATGAGATACACATTTTCTCTGTTCCCTTACTGAGAAAGCTGAATGCCAGAGCCTGTGCAGTGAGGTTCCTAGGGCATAGAAACAGGATTTGGTTTCTTCTGAAGAACTTTTTACTTTGCCTCTCCAGCTATTGTTCATTTATATTGTTGTATATAATATTTCTAGGGTCTCATACCTTCTGGGTGGTTTTCTCACAGCAGCTCTTCACAGCAGTGCTGTTGGTCCTTCTCAGCCAGGGCTCCTCTACAGCCCTCCCTGAATGCCCCACCCTCTTTTATCCCAGCTACCTCCACAGGCTACTGCCCAATCAAGGACAGCGCAGCTGCAGCCCATTTACAATAACTAGAATCAGGGCAGGGTCACTTATACAATACAGAGATCTTTTACTGCAATACATATATTTACTCAGGCCCCTATAAGCTATGGGACGTTGAGCAGCAGAAACGTCTCCGAACCATGACCAGCCATTGTGCCCATGTGGGAACCCTTAGCTGGAACAGCTGCATCCTCTCCAGGTAAAGCAGTGGGTCAAGGGCAGTTTCCAGTTGTTGCAGACTCCTATCCCTCAATCTATGTGTGGCATGGGTTAGGGATGGCAGAGAAGTTTGTCCTGGCTTGGGATTCTTACTCAGCCTTATCTGTTGGGGCTGTGAGGAGAAGGCCTCTTTCCTGTATTGCAATTTGTGCTGAAGCTGTAAAGAGCTTGTGTGGGTGTTTCACTCACACCAACAGACCTGTGTTGCTGGTAACACTGGTTGAAACCCAGTGGCAGGTATAGCAGTCTTGCAACAACAAAAATGGATTTGGGTGAAAATGTGCAGCCTGGGGCTGGCTCTGGCATAACGCCTGATGCAAAACAAAAGGTTAGCTCACACTGCAACACCCAGCCTGGATGTCATGCAAGAGCCACGCAAAGCACCACCAACCCTGTGCTCAGCCTTCAGTCATGTATTCTTCCAACAACTCTGATCTCCCTTCCCCTCCTGCTGACAGGAGGCCCTGGTGCCTCACTGAGGCTTCATGCAGGGGAGCAAGCACCAGCGCTCAGCTGACATTTATTGGAGCTTGACTCCCCTACACTTGGAAAAACGCCTTTTTTCCAGGCTGAACTGTGCTGGAGCAAGTTGCAGGAAATATATTTGAGCCCTTACCTGACCAACAACCAGCTCAGCCATGCTGCTTTGCACGGCGGAGCCGCAGTGTCTGAGCCACTCCACCAAGCCTGTGCCTCCCATCAGCCCTCAGTGATTAGCTGAGGGTGGATTATTAACTGTATTCACCTTTCCCTCAGCACAGTAGCACACTGTGCCTAGCACCAGCTCTGCCTCCTGCGCCTCACAGCAGCTGGAACCTTCAAAGGTTCCGACTTGTGCTCTGCCAAGGCCAGTGAGTGTGCAACCACATCCACCAGAGCACCCCCCCCCCCCCCACACACACATAAAGCTGATATGGGGGGCACAGTCTCAAAAAACAGCCACTGAGCCAGCACCTTCCCAGCAGTGCTGCTGGTGCATCCCCATTTGGCCACTTGGGAAAGATCAGGAGGTCCAAGGATGGAGCTCTCCCTCAGACGCAAATCCTAGGGCCACAGCTGTCTCCAAAGGGACAGCAGGCAGGAAAAGACTGAAATGCTCTCTTTATGGGCAAAAGAGCTGGTGCAGTAATTCAAATGCCTGGTACAAAAATTCTGTTTAATATTTAGCTCCTATTTAAAATACAGCTTTTCATTTAATTCTATTTACAGAATACTTTCATTTCATTTGTTTCTTTAAAATTACTTAGTTCTCACCTGTTGTATGTCTAGGAATATTTTCTTCCAAAAATAGAAAAAAATAGATGATATCTTTTCAGCAGAAAACATTGGTTGATACAATTTTAAACCATCATGATATGGAAGAATTGTTCTGTCCCTCTCTAAGGTGGAAGAAGCATTTGGATCACAGATCATCTACAATGAAATACTTGACATGTTTAAGATGCTTTCAATCAATTGTGATCGTCAATTGCTTATTGGTTGTAAACAGTCATTTTTCAGTGAAGGGAAAGTGTGTGTGGTATATCTACATGATGTGTTCAAAGCCAGTTCCTACTAATGGCCAGGCTGAATTCCAGTCCATAATGTCCCGAATGATATTTTGCCGCCTTCTTTGGCACTTCATGAAATCTTACCATGATGAAGTGCTGAAACACAGAGATTTTCTCTTAGAGAGTGTCTCATGTTGTAACCCATCCCGTGGATTTTATGCTGTAATTCTTATCTCTTTTAAAATTTGCTATTTTCTGTACAGTTTTCATGAACCTTTCAGTTACAGTAGTGAATATCACAGATAAATGTCATTTTGTACAACTTTGAATTTACCCCAAGAGCTGAGAGAAAACTTGCTCCTATACTTCAGTCCGAGTTTCTTCTATAGTCCAACTTTGTTTCTCTACCGTCAAGCTTCTCCTTTGTTGCTGCTCCAAGTCCCGTCCAAGCTGACCTTGAATACTTTCAGGCATGGGACATCCACAACTTCTCTGGGCAACCTGTTCCAGTGTTCCAGCACTCCCTCAGTAAAAAAGGCCTTCCTTTCATCTAATATGTGTAGGAAATCATAAATCTAGGCATAGAAACTTGGAGTGCAAATTTGAAATTCTTTTGGTTTGAAGCACGTTTTATATGAATACTGACTTACAGATGACTAAAAGATGTAGATGGCCATTTGAGCTGACAAGTTTTGAAAAAGTGCACGGAAATTAAAATTGAAACCACTAAAATTAAAAACTTCTTGCCATTTTCTTTTTCCTCTCCAATTCAAAATTGCATATGTCAGATATCAGTGCTTCATGCAAACCTCTCAGATGCTCTCAGAGAAAAAGCTTTTCTTTCAGACTAAGTTGTGGTTGACGTAGAACACTAGCAGGAGTGAAAGATTTTCTGGGCATCGGGCAGCACCTTCTCCTTGGATTTGTGTGCAGAATGCATTTTATCCAAACTGGAAAATAGATCCCAGCTCTGTTTTATTCATCGATCTTACTGCATCAGGCCTGAAGATTCTGTGAAAAGTTGCCTGTGGACCTTGAAGATAGTGCATGTGAAACAGATGAGAGGTGATGGAGAAGTTGAGGGAGAGAAGAAAGAGCATATGGGCCAGTACAGACACCAGAAAGTATTTCTTCATGTGATCATGGCAGATTGCAGGAGCCACTTGGTACTATCAAACCAGCCCGACTTGGCACTGGAGCCATCTTGGGTCTGGGAACCATCCTGCGTATCGTGGATTTTCAGGAGCCAGCCGGTCACTCCCAGCCACAGGCCCCCAAACACAAACCACGGCCCTTTTCTCTGGCAAACAAAACTCACCTGCCCCTCTTCTGGATGGCAGATTGCAGGAGCCACTTGGTACTATAAAACCAGCCCAATTTGGCACTGGTGCCATCTTGGGTCTGGGAACCGTCCTGCGTATCATGGATTTTCAGGAGCCAGCCGGCCACTCCCAGCCATAGGCCCCCAGACGCAAACTTCCGCCCGTTTCCCTGGCAAACAAAACTCACCTGCCCCTCTTCTGGATGGCAGATTGCAGGAGCCACTTGGTACTATCAAACCAGCCCAACTTGGCACTGGAGCCACCTTGGGTCTGGGAACCATCCTGCGTATCGTAGATTTTCAGGAGCCAGCTGGCCACTCCAGGCTATAGGCTCCCAGACACAAACCTCGGCCCTTTTCCCTGGCAAACAAAACTCACCTGCCCCGCTTCTGGATGGCAGATTGCAGCAGCCACTTGGTACTATCAAACCAGCCTGACTTGGCACTGTGTTGAAAGCGAAGGGAAGCCTATCCACCTTGTCGTTGATCAGCATTGACTCCAATTTATTGATTAAATTAGCCATTTTATATAACAGTGTTAATTAACTTCATGCATATTGCAAAATCCAAGCTCACTATAGGTTAACAGAGAAAACTCTAACCCCTCCTTTTGTTTTACCATACCCATGATTGTTTATTGGAAACAAGACCAGCGTTCCCACTGTGATATTAAAGTCAAGTATTGGAGAGTGCTTTTGTTACTTCTTTAGAAGTTTAGAATATGCCAAAAAGATGCTAGCTGGGGACTTGCAATTAATGAATTATTTGCTGTAAGTAGGTCAAATGACATTAGCTTTCAAAAATGAAAAGTAGTCTTATTCCACGTGCCAATTCTAAAGTAGATTAATAACCCTTAAGCAGAAGATGGATGTGAAGAGGGATATGACATGAAAGGTTAAGCAACACTGCTGACAGGAAAAGGCTTACCTGCTGCAGATACAGGAGACAAAATACTATTTTGACACAAACATTGCTATTCAGACGACAGTAAAATTCTGAGTGACAGCAAAATTTACTCAGTCATGACAGTAAAATTTGCTCACATCAAAATGTGCTAATCAATTCTTAGTGTAAGCTAAGCACCTTAAGCAAAGGGTAGTTCAAGTGTAACTGGTATTTGATGGCAAAAAAGGCAACTTGGCCTGCGTTTCTCACCTCTACTCCATTCAAAAGCTTACTCTGTCTCAGATTCCTTCGGAGGGATACCAACGCAAGCCGCGAAACTGCACGAAAATGATGATTGAAAGAAAGATAGATTAGAAAAATGGAATAATGGTTCATGTTCTTTTCCTTCCAACTGCTTTGTTTGCCCTTTTAAATTTTTGAAGTCCTTTCTGGTGTCACCATGGTTGCACTGCAGCAAGTGTTCGGCTGTAAGCTGTCCATATTGCCAGCTTCTGGACTGCCTTCAGAAAACTTCCCGCTGGTTTTGTATAGAAATCACAAGCAGTAGAGATGACAAAGACTGCAGAAACCTTCTCATCTCCTTCTAGAGCAAGAGCATGTCTTTCACCCACTCTTAACTAGACAACTTTCATCAGTCATGAGGGAGTCTCATGTTCAAGAGCTAGGCAGTGACAGCTGTAAATGACAAAAAGCAGACTGAAATTCTCTTGGGACTCCAGCAGAGAGCAATGAAGGAGGTTGAATTCACCTTCTTGGGAAGTTCTAAAATGCACGTTCACTTGAGCACAGGAGCTAAGCCATCGTAACCTTTGTTGAGTATGTCTGCGTAGACAGAGTTTCCATCACTGCAGAAGCAATGTTATTTAACCCACGTTATCATCTCTAGCTGCTAAGCTGCACTTATTGCAAAGTATCTGCAACGTATTTTACAGGGTGGGCTTTTATGTGTAATTCCTGAGTAACAGTGCAAAGAGAAGTACTTGGGGTGTGGGGTGGGGGGGGAACCGCAACTCTTAGGTTTTTCAAATCATGGTTCCATTTGAAAGTCAAACAAGATGTCAAACCTTTCTTTCCTAGATGTATTACCAGCACAAACTGTACCAGAAATTTATGACCCGTAACTGTACCATGGACGCTCTTTCTCTGGACTATTCCTTAAGAAACAAAGTCCTCACTAGAAATAAAACAAAATTAGCCAAAGTATTGGCCTGCATTAGTTCCAAGGCTCTGTACTAAAGGCCAAACACATGTAATAATAGTAATAATAATAGAGTGGACTAAAAGTTAAATCAATAGAGCATTACTCAGTTCAAAGACATCTTGTGTCCTAATGTTGTCACAGAAGACTGTAAAAACCTGTCTATTTTTGTGGGTTTCTTTTATCCATTTAGCTGTACCTTCTACTTCTCTCCACTGTCTGAGAACATTGATGGTAAGGTTGGATGACCTCACGTCAACTTGTAGAAGTAAAGAAAGAAAAGCCAGTAAAGAAAGGCAAATTTGTTAATTGCAGGTGGAAAGAGGGAGGCCAACAAGAGAAAACAAAAGAACAGTAATAATGAAATGCTCCCCTGTCTTCTGTGAAAAGTAAAGGCACAGACAAGAAAGAACAAGAGCAAAATTCTCACTAGAGAAACGCACTTGATCTGACTCAAGTATTTTGCGGTACATTTCTTGCTGTTTTCTCATGCCAAACATATTAACCGTTGAAGGTATCCCTTTCCTCTTTCTGGAATACAGCTAGGAAGATGGCTGTGTCATTGCTGACAAGCTGCTATTCTCAGAGGTGTCCAGCTGAAAGTCCGAGATCAATTGATTTGCTCTGTCACTTTGATATGGCATGACTTACAGTTTCAGCACCTGAACTGGCCAGCCCTACAATTCTTTGCCCCTTGAATGGTTAGATAGGCTCCTTGGCAACTGGCATTTGTAAGGACATGAAACTATGCAGAATTTGCACCGTGAGATGATGCCAAATGAGTCACGCCGGTAGATTAACTAGGGCATGCAAGGCGGAGAGAGGGAAATGAGAGCACAAGAAGAGAGTACACAAGAAGAGAGTACAATCTCCTTTTTTCTGAAACACTGTAGAGATCAAAGTGAACACAAATCCTCCTAGGGGTAGTTCTTGCAAAAGACTAAGAGTTCTTTTTGTGTTCACAGGCCTGGAATCACAGGCCTGGAAGCTTTGGATCACGGCAAAATGCAGATGACAAAACGAGGCCTTGAAGTCACATCCAGTATGAAGCAGTATGAAAGAGGAAAGAAAGCAGCTGAGAGCGTCAACCCTGCTAAGTAGTCTCAGTATTCTTCTTGACATGAGCAGAAATTTGAAATGAGTCTCTGAAAATGGCAAAGGAGGCAGAAGAAAAGGGAGCGATGACTCCTCTGGCATAGTGTTTCCTAACAGGGATCTTCAAAATGGAAAGGTTGTATCATCCTTTCAACTGAAGGAAGGTATGAAAACAACAGGAAGGAAATGGCATCAAATACTCTGGGCAGTGTACTTCTAGACAGAAAGGCCACTGATGGAAAACCAACTCAACTGGCACCAATGCAGCAGCATTGTAACTAAAGCCAGAAATGTCCAGCGCTTCGCTCTCTGCCATTCCATTCAGATGCACACAGCAGCTCTGCAACATTCCTACTGATCATCTCCTTGGCAAACTGGCAGTGAGGGTCCGTGGTGATGCAGAGTCTCCAGGCAGACGCAAAGGAGAGCTGCTTTCTTACAAAAACCAGGCTTTTGAAACACTTAGGCCTTTCTCAGTTCCATAGCTTTAAGCCATAACAAACACAATTCAACCAACCACCATGCGCCACGCTGTGAACACACGATGGTTCTAGAACTTGTTGATCTACCTCGAATTCAGCTGCCTCACCTTCCCACAGTCCTTTTCTACTTAGCCAAAGTAATGGGCCTCAGCCCAAGGCCTTCCTTTTGTAAGCTTCTAGCTCTATGCAGCAGCAAACCACTACTTTCTTCTGTGCCAAGACTTCAGGTAGACCATTTGCATCTGCCCTTCCAGTGAAACCTAATGAGGAGAGAAAAGCCTCTCAGAGATGTTCAGTCATTCCATTTTCTAGACAGGCCAAATCCAAAGAAAAGCAAGCTATGGGATTGTGTACTTGCTCTTACAAAACACCTGCTGCCCTCTGACAATCAACTAGCAGAAAACCAGCCAAACTGAGACTTGAGGCAAACAACCCTTGGAAGGGAATAATGATGTGATCAATAAAGACAACACTTTTCCAGGCTACCGAGATATTGGAAATGTCAGCAAAGGCTTGAGAGCAAAGGCTGAACTAATGGGGAAAGGGTAAAAGAATCGCAAGAAAAACATGACCAAAGGTTAAAACAATTCCAAGAAAAACATAGGCAACTAACCTGTTGAAGCCTTCAGGAAATCAGTGGCCGCTGATTTACATAGGCCATTCAAGTTAATTGACCCGTGCACCTTCCACTCCTTTTTCGGCACCATAGGGTGAATTGAGACCATGGAATCACAATTCCTTGGATTCTGTTCTTAACTTTAGGAGAGAAGTACAGCAGCTGAAGTACCTGTTACTGATGTGAAACCCAAAAACACAGAGTTGACACATTTCATTCTTGGCCAATCACAACAAGCAAGACTAAGAGGATAAGGCTGGCTTATTTTCATGACACTTTTCTTCTTTTACAGCCTGCTCTGATTCCGGTGAAACTTTTCCATTAGCTTCTCTCTAAAAGGAGAAAGTCCAGTTCAATGTCCCGCCCTACTGCTGCAAGTATACCATTTCGTTTGTCGAGCCTAAAAATAGAATGGGAAGGTACGGAGCACTCCGGAGCTAAGGGTCGCTCCCGGGCGTCTCTCGGCAGAAGCCGCGCTAAGGAGAGCACTGTGAGCGGCACAATCGTCTTTGCGCGAAGAAGGCGCTTCTTCCCCTCCAGGAGCCGGAGAGAGCGGCAGCTTCGGAAAGGTGAAGAAGGAAGCTGTACGACACTGGGATTGTGTGCGCAGCTTGCCAACTGATAGAAAACAGTACCTTACCACTCTCCTGACTTTTCCAATCACACGAACATTCGATTGGAAGCTGTTTTGGACAACTTTCCTTTTCTCCCTGCCAAACACTTGGCAGATCTCCGTGCAAACTCTAGAACACGATGGGAGATGTTTTCTGTGCTGGCAGAGTTTCTCCCTGCCAGAACTAGTGGATTTTTAGTGGTTTTTAAACCAGAAAGCCCTGAGTTCCAAGAACACAGCAGCTGCCAAGGACTACCCAAGAGGAGCGCAAAAGTACCACAACATGCCTGCCTCCACAGCTTTTTCCCTGGGACCATGCCTACCCCTAGGCTTATTTACATGCCTCCAGTTAGGGTTAGAGATAGGGTTTTTAAAGCAAGAGGCCCTGAGCTCCAGGAACACTGCAGAGCTGCGAAAGTCATCCCAAGGGGAGAGCAAAAGTGGTGCAACATGGCTGCCTCCACCTCTTTTTCCTTGGCAACATCCCTATACCTAGTCTGATTTACCTGCCTCCAGTGCAGGATAGGGAAAGGGTTTTTTAAATGAGTAAGCTCTGAGCTCCAGGCCCACTGCAGCTGCGAAAGACTTCCCTAGGGCAGCGCAAAATTGCCTCAACTTGCTCCCTCCAGGGCTTTTTCCTTGGGAACATCCCTAATCCCAGCCTGATTTACCTTCCTAGGGTTAGCCTTAGGGATAGTCGTAGGATTATGATTTTTATAATGAAGAAGCCCTGATCTCAAGGCACACTGCAGCTGCGATAGACATCCCAAGGGGAGCTCAAAAGTGCAACAACATGCCTGCTTTCACAGCGTGTGGAGAGCATTATTAATAATTGGTTAGCTGAGAAAGGCCACACTGATATAATGCCGCTGGTTAAACTGAAGGAGAAATGTCAGCAGTCAGCAAGCTGAAAGGAAGAGTCAGCAGCGACCTTGCTGCAACATGAGGATAGGGAGTTGAGATTAGTCCTGAATACATCCTAAGAATATGTAGAAAGTATCAAAAGTAGAACCATAGGAATGTAGAAGTAGGCGTAGGTGCTGATATGTAAGCTGACCAATCCTGAGCTCAACTTTTGCAATATGTATGAAGCTCATTATTAACTGTATTTAACCCGCCGTACTGATCAATAAAATCGAGCCTGTGATGATCAAAATGATGTCCTGGTTCCCTTCCGTCGACAAATGGTGGAGAATGCGGGCATAACCGAATCTCTGCCCTTTTTCTCGGATTAAAAGAAAAAGGGATTACGCCACGGTCCGGAAGTTGGGTTTGGGTCCCAGCAGCCGGGACGGTGCCGGAATTTGAAGCACCCTTAAAGTTCACAACTGTGACTTAAGCCAATACGTGTCCGCCGGAGCCTGGAGAGCTGCAACAGCGCACGCTGATTAATAGGTATGGATAGGCAAGCGGCATATGATTTATTTACCGCCTATTTAGAGCGGCGTGGGATAAAAGGGATAGATTTAAAAAAGGAGTTACCAGGGTTATTAGCTTATGGCCATGCTAAGGGTATCTTTTCTAATCCTCATACAGTTCATGAGTTATCAGAGTGGAGAAAGTTTGGGGAAATATTGTGGGATACAGTACTAGATGATGATAAGTCAGCAAAGAAATTCGGGAAGTTATGGCGGGTGGTGAATAACACGTTACTTCAGCAGGTCTCTGAGAGAAAGGCAGCAGAAAGGGCAACAGAAGCTCATAAGAGGAATATAGGGTATGGTCGTGAAGATGATCCCCTGGCACCCTCTGTAACTAAGGTACTTATGCCTAAGAGTCCCCAGCAAAGTGGTGTGGAGGATTTCTCTATAGGCGCAGTGGAACCGTCTGCACCTTTCCTGTCAGAGGGGGAGGGCGAGTCGGATGGTGGGGGTAGGAGCAAGCCAGCTTTGCCTCCGCCACCAGCTTCAGGCGGGTCGGATGGTGGGGGTAGGGGCAAGCCAGCTTCGCCTCCGCCGCCAGCCTTGCCTCCGCCGGTGCCCCTCAGTGAGCCGGCTCAGGTTACAGCTTCGGTGGGGGGGTCACCTCCCCCGCCCGAGCCGGCTCCAGCGGGGGGGCGGATTGCCCCCCGCAGGCTGGCTCCGCTTGAGTCGGCTCCGGTTCCACTGTCAGCTCCAGCGGGGAAGCCGCTTCCCCCGCGCGAGCCAGCCTCTGCTTCACTGCCCTCCCCCCGCGCGAAACCTCGGTGTCTGCACCGAAGCGCCAGCAGCATAGCACCCTTAAAGGGCCAGATCCCATCCCAGGGGCACACCGTGATCCATGGGGGGAGATGGCTAAACAGAGGAGGGAAGCTTGGGCTGCTTTGGCGAAAGAAGTAATGCAAATGGGGGATGGTGAGGCGGTGGAAATAGCTTCTAGTCTTGCATGTCCGGTCACATACACACCACAGTATGATGCACAGGGGAACCTTACGCATAATATAGCAGAATATACTCCCTTAGATTGGAAGCTGTTAACTCAGCTACGTTCTACGGTTAGTCAGTTTGGAGTAAAAAGTGAACCTGTTAAGCAAATGTTAGATTATCTTTTTAATACTCAGGTTTTATGTCCTAATGATTTAAGAGGAATAGTTCGGTTGATATTTACTCAGCATCAGCAGTTATTGTTTAATGCACATGACCCATTACATGGGGTGACAGTAGAGGAGCTGATGGGCTTAGAGGCATTTTTACGTACAGAGGCACAGATGATATTGGGAGCTGATAAACTTACAGAGTCTATGTGGTTAGTGCGTGCTGCAATAGATATGGTTAAAGAGCCAGGAGGGTTACCGGCTTATATGGGCATTAAACAAGGTAGAGAAGAATCATTTGGAAATTTTATCGATAGAGCAGCTACGGCTATAGATCGGGCTGGTGTTGCAGAGCGCTATTGAAGCAGGTGTGCTTTGCAAAATAGCAATCCAGCAACCCAAAGAGTGTTAGCTACTTTAGGGGCAAATTGGACTATTGAGGAAGCATTAGAGCGAATGGCATTAATGCCAACAGCTTCACAGGCATTTATAGCAGAAGCCTTAAAGGAATTAGGATTAGGGTTGCAAAAGCATAGTCTACTCAAAATCGGGTGTTAGCTGCTCCTGCTCCTCTCCAAAGCGGCTCACTGGCATTCACGTAAAGAGGCTCGAGACCATTCATCAAGTGTTACCGATGCGGCAATGAGGGACAGACACAAGTTACTGCCGTGACATCGCTGCTACCTCCTGTCTGCAACCCGCAACAACACGGAGCCTCGGCTTGGACTTAGCAGCAGCAGTAGACGTCACACTAATGACAAACCAGCCTGAGAGGATACCCACTGGAATAAAGGGCCCTCTTATATTAAATGGACAAACATGTGGAGCATTATTGCTGGGACGTTCCTCTATAACTATGTTGGGATTATTTGTTTTGCCTGGTGTTATCGATGCGGACTTTACAGGGGAAATACAAATTATGGCTTACACCCTTTATCCTCCGATTAAAATTACAAAAGGACAACGCATTGCACAATTGGTACCACTGTCACAAATGACATCGGGAATACAATCATTTACTGGGCAAGCACGGGATGAAAAAGGTTTTGGCTCTACTGGTGTTACCCTTTTAACTGTGGATTTACAAAATAGACCAAAACAAAAGGTTGAAATTACCTATGGGCATCAAAGCATAACCCTTTATGGATTATTGGATACAGGAGCAGATACTAGCATCATTTCTCCAGAAGCCTGGCCACAACATTGGCCTCTATTTCCCTCATCAAACATGCTCACAGGAGTGGGAGGATTTACATTGGCAAGCAGGTCGCCGTCTTTGTCTGTGTGCATTGAAAATCAACAAATATCTGCTGTGTTTTCAATTGTTCAACTGCCTCCTACAGTTTCCTGCTTAATTGGAAGGGACATTTTAACACAATTGGGAGTGGTGTTAACTAATCAGCACCCTTCGTGGTAATTGCCATTGCTTGGACTTTCCCCATTCCACTCACCTGGAAAATGGATACACCGGTGATGGTTAAGCAATGGCCATTAAAAGGGGAGAGTCTTATGCATGCCCATGAATTGGTACAGGAACAATATACAAAGGGACACCTGCGACTGTCCACAAGCCCTTGGAATACACCTATTTTTGTAATCAAAAAGAAATCAGGGAAATATCGTTTGATACATGATTTGAGGGCTGTAAATGACCAAATGGAACCAATGGGGGCCTTACAGCCTGGTCTTCCAAATCCAGCTATGATTCCAGAACACTGGCCACTTTTAATTATTGACCTGAAGGATTGTTTTTTCACTATTGGCCTGCATCCTGATGACATGAAGAGATTTGCTTTTACTTTACCAGCAATAAATCGTGGGGAACCAGATAAAAGATTTGAATGGACATCTCTTCCGCAGGGCATGCGCAACTCCCCCACTTTATGTCAGCTTTATGTTGATGCAGCATTACAGCCACTATGTCGTAAATGGCCAGCAACTATAATATATCATTACATGGACGATATTTTGTTTGCACAGCAACAGCCATTCTCCTCTTTACAGATTAACACCATTAAAAATACTCTTGCTGCATATTCACTTGTTATTGCTGCAGAGAAAATTCAGACTACAAAGCCCTGGAAATATTTGGGATGGACTTTGACAGATCAAATAGTGATACCACAAAAACTGGAATTACAATTGGACATTAAAACTCTACATGATTCACAGAAGTTGCTGTGAGACTTACAGTGGCTGAAGCCTATTGTGGGAATACCAAATCACTTATTAGAAGCCCTACGACCTTTGTTAAAAGGTGTGGACCCTACTACTCCTGTACACCCGACAAAGGAGCATCATCTTGCCTTGCAGCAAATTAGTAACTGTGTACAGCAAGGGTATGTGTCTCGTCGACAACTCGACCACCCCATTGACCTTACTATCTGGAATAGCCCTTGCCACTTGCTTGGTGCTCTCTCAGTTGCAAAAGAAAACGGGGGAGATACGGGTGTTGGAATGGTTGTCACCACCACTACAGCATAAGAAAACAATATCTTCAAAAATTGAACAATTGGCTGCATTAATCAAAAAGGGGCGTCTCAGAATTCTTGAAGTGGATGGTAGAGAACCTGCTACTATTAGATTACCTATGGAAAAAGAAACCTTGGACTGGTACTTGATAAATTCAAAGAATTTACAAGAAGCATTATTGATGTCACCTGCTAAAGTAGAGACTAGTAAATTAGTGCCTAGAGTTTTGCAATGGATGACAGAATGGAACTGGATTACTCGACCTTTGAGAGAAGAAAACCCCATAGAAGGAGCTATTACAGTTTTTACAGATGCAGGAAAGAAATCAAGGCCTGCTGCTGTTACCTGGCAAGAAAAAGGACAATGGAAGCATCAACTCCTCACAGCAGACCCTGCAGATAGCTTACAAACTTTGGAATTGTTAGCAGTAGTATGGGCGGTGTCCAACTTACAGGAGCCTTTAAATGTGGTCACAGACTCTATGTATGTTGCAGGAGTAGTCAAACGAATAGAGGAAGCAGCAATTAAGGAAGTGAATAATAAACGATTGTATGAGTTACTGATACAGTTAAGGAAGGCTTTACGAGAAAGAAAGGCAGCATATTCTGTGATTCATATTAGGAGCCATAAGTGGTCTGAAGGTTTAGGAGAAGGGAATGAACGTGCAGATAAATTGGTTACCCTACCCATTGATAATTCTTGTCCTATTGACAAGCACACATTGGCCAGAGAAGCACATAGTAGATATCATCAAAATGCAAGAGGTTTAGCAAAACACTTTGAGCTGAGTTTGTCACAAGCCAAGGCCATTGTCAGAGCATGTCCAACATGTAGTTATCATAATGGTGGGATAGGTCTAGGCATCGGGGTTAATCCTCGAGGTTTAAAAATAAATGAGATATGGCAAATGGATGTTACACACGTAGCTAGATTCGGTAAAGTCAAGCATGTGCACGTCACCATAGACACATATAGTCATTACATATGGGCTACGGCTCAGGCAGGACAGAAAGCTATACAGGTTATCAGACATCTGTTAAGTTGTTTCGCTGTTATGGGAGTTCCAAAAAGTATCAAAACAGATAATGGTCGAGGTTATGTAAGTGCTAGGGTCCGGAAATTTTTGAATCAGTGGTCTGTTAAGCACGTGACAGGTATTCCACACTCTTCTACTGGACAGGCAATAGTGGAAAGAGCAAACGGTACCCTTAAGCAGTATATTGAAAAACATCAAGATTTGACAGATCCACAAGCATGTTTGGCTAAGGTTTTGTATGTGATTAATCATTTATGCATTTTTGGGGAAGATGATACCCCCCTGCAATGAAACATCATCCGAGGTCAGGTCAGGAAAATACTAAGGAAACAGAGGTCTGGGTTAAGTATAAGAACCCAAGTTCAGGATTATGGGAAAAACCTGCAAAAGTATTATATTGGGGTCGGGGGTATCTTTGTGTTTCCTCACCTACAGGGCCTTTGTGGGTGCCTGCTAAGTGGACTAAACCTGTTTTTGATGCAGCCTCTGGTGGATTGCCTTACAGAGGAGGACAAGGAGCGGCTGGGGAAGAAACTGCTTCTAGTCCTACAACCACTACTGTTTCAATTGAAGGGGTACTCGGAAGCGGTGGACAGAGCACTGACACGTCACTACCGGACGGCCCAGGAGTTGATTGGTTTCATTGACTCATTATCAACTTTTCACTTAACAGATCCAGCGACACTACATTGCCTTGACTGTCACAATCCACATTGTGCTGCCTGGATAGCTCTACGTTGTGGGGGTTGTAAAAGAAGTTTTGGATAGAACAATCATTATTACGGGATTTGTGGTGTCATACTTGTGAACACGAGCATACGTGGGGAAAAAGCTGGCAAGATGAATTAAGGAGACAAACGGGGCAAAACGCATATATAGCTTTAAATCTTTATGAGTCTCCTGAACAGAAGGTTCTTGCTTATTATCGATGGGAAATACAATGTATTGTAAATAGAATTAAGGTTCAAAGTAAATCATGTATAGTTTCTATAAGGTGTAGGAAATTAGTGCCTTTAACACAGCATTCAGTTGTAGGACCCTTCCAAGGGGATCCTGATAGAGCATTAGATTGCTGCATTGATAAGTTGCAAAAATTAAGTTTGAAAGTGGCAGGACCAGTGAAATTAGGAGCAGCAAGATTGAAGACTGATAAGAAAAAGAAGGCAAAAAAGGGAACGGTCTCATTTGAATAGGGGTATCAGTGATTGCTAATTAATTTTCTATGATTAGAACAATTTTACTGTTGTGGGACCCTCGGGAGGATATAGTTGTTGAGGAGGATAACAAACAAGAACTACGATTACGAAATAAGATACACCTTGTGTTAAAGAAAGACCTTGAGCTGTTAGCTTCATACAGTAAAAAGGCTGAAGAGGCTTTGCGATCACCACCATTGAATTGGTTGCTTTGGGTTGAAGATACACAATTTTATACTGGTCCTTACTTACATTCGCTTCCTTGTTATGTTTGCAAAAAGGATAAAGATAAATGCTATGCATGGGTAGCTTTGCATTGTGCAGATTGTAATCAGGTTTATTGGTATTCACAGAAGTCATTAGGATATTTATGGTGTACATCTTGTTTTGGAAAGTGGATTTGAAATCATATCTGGGTTAGAGCTCTTGAGCAAAGTACTGGCCTGCCAGGACGGACAGGATTACAGCTCTTTGAGAGTGCAGAACAAGTGGTTATAGCATATCTTAGGTGGAAGATACAGGAAAACCTTAGAATATTTGAAATTACTAAAGCCTCACGCATCATAGCAGCTCGCTGCAAAGCTGATTTGCCTTCAGACTTACCTCGTGCTATACTTGTGAGCAAGGATGCTGATTTAGAATTAGATCAGTATATTCAAGAATTGACTCAGCCTTACAATAGACAATCTAGCAAACCAGGGAAAAGACAGCGAAGAAAAAAAAAAAAAAAAAAAACAAAAAAACAACGTAAGCAGAAGGAAGAAAAGGAGAAGCAAAGCAAGCAGAAAGAAAAATGAGGTTTGTTTTTGTAATACTGCTCAATGCTGTAGCAAGTGAAGCAGTAGGAGTAACACACTTTAGTCAACCAAGGGAAAATTTATGGGTAACGCTTGCTAATCAAACTAACCAATCATCACTTTGTCTTAGTCTTGGAGGAGTCACTAACCCATTTCGAACATGCCTGGTGGGACTTCCGGTGTGGTCTCCTGGAGAATTTTGTAGTTTGATAAACAATCAAACCTTATGTATGTCTAACATGTCAAACATCACATTGCCAGTGCAACAAGGGTATACTGCAGGTCAGAGTGATGGCTATCGTCAATGCTTACTAATCCAATCACTTAACACCTCTTTGCACTCTCCTCCTGAAGAATTGGATCTTTTTGGAAGTACAAATGCCAGCATATCTAACACTACAGCTGGTGGATGGTTTAGCTTCAAACTTTTGGGAGCTCAGAATTTAAACCAACCTAAAGAAACATGGGCCACCCTAGATTCATCCCTGAATGTGAGTGAATTCTCTCCACAGCATTACAGTCAATGTAACGGCACAAATATCACAGCACCAATGAAATTAGCCACAGGAATATTTTTGATTTGTGGAGACAGGGCATGGAATGGTATACCAGCTAAACCACAGGGTGGACCCTGTTTTTTGGGAAAATTTTCACTGTTTCATCCTAATGTGTCCTTGCTAATGCAGCTGAGTCAAAATTCAAACAGGAAAAAACGTAGCATACATGACTTAGACTGCAGTAAGATAGGAGATCCACGGTTTTGGGGCACATTCAAACAGGTGGTGGTTTCAACTATCTTACCAGGAGGATCTGCCAATAAAGCCATGAATTTAGCAAAACAATTAGGATGCTGGGCAAGGGATGAGCTGAACAAGACATCACAAATTCTAGACATGTTAACTGCAGATGTGCAAAGTGTTCACCATGCTGTTTTGCAAAATAGAGCTGCTGTAGATTTTTTGCTCTTAGCACAAGGACATGGATGTGAAGAGTTTGAGGGAATGTGTTGCATGAATCTGTCTGATCATTCAGTGTCCATTCACACTAAGATAAAAGAATTACAACAGGGACTTCACAAACTTAAGGAAGAAGACGGTTTAGGAATTGACGAATGGCTTAAAGGCTTGGGACTCGGACCGTGGCTGAGGAACCTTGTGATCTATGCTATAGGATTTCTGGGTGTAATTTTACTGTTTTTGCTTATTTTGCCTTGTATCTTTAACTGTATCCAAAACATGGTCAGCCGTACAATAGCAAAAACATGGCAAACGAATCTCCTTGCACAAGAAGAAAACGGGGGAAATGTGGAGAGCATTATTAATAATTGGTTAGCTGAGAAAGGCCACACTGATATAATGCCACTGGTTAAACTGAAGGAGAAATGTCAGCAGTCAGCAAGCTGAAAGGAAGAGTCAGCAGTGACCTTGCTGCAACATGAGGATAGGGAGTTGAGATTAGTCCTGAATATATCCTAAGAATATGTAGAAAGTATCAAAAGTAGAACCATAGGAATGTAGAAGTAGGCGTAGGTGCTGATATGTAACTGACCAATCCTGAGCTCAACTTTTGCAATATGTATGAAGCTCATTATTAACTGTATTTAACCCACCGTACTGATCAATAAAATCGAGCCTGTGATGATCAAATTGATGTCCTGGTTCCCTTCCGCCGACAAGCAAGATATTAGGAAGGTTAAAGCTTAAGAATGGAGCTCTGTGTGTTGTGTTTTAAGGCTTACAAGCAGGTATTGTATTCGAAATAAGCAAGCATTGTTTTAAGCAAAGGTACGTGTGCTTATGGTGTGTGAAAAATTGTAAAAGTTTAGTAGTAATAAAATGGTTCTAAAAATAGTAATACAATTAGAGTAATAATAATTTGGACAATTTGAATTAGGACAATACAAGACAACAAATACAAAGAGTTACGGACCTCTGGGTACCTTTTTCTGGGCAGCATGAGCCCGAAAAAGGACCCCCGCTAACAAAGATTAACCCTTAAAAACAATAGCCCATTGCATATTCATGCACTTCATACATGATGCATAAATTCCATTCAAACACAGGATTCTGTCTGGTCAGTGTCAGCTTCTTCCTCTGAATCCTAACAGCACCTTCGAGGCAGGAAGAAGTTCGTTTCTTCTGGTAAGAGAGCAATAAATTATTTTTCTCTGAAAGATTCAGGTGTCCTGTGGCTGCTATCTCGCTGGAAGTCCTTTCTTTAAAAAAGTATCCTACGTGGCATCGTTTCTATTTTAACAATTTTTATAACCTAAAACTATATTTAACATGGTACTTAAGAGATTTAATACAGCATTACTTTCTAACACAACACATAAAATATTCATTTAATATTTGCGAAAAGCCAATCATAAAATACAGGCATTTTCACATTTACCATATGTATTTTGGTGTATTGATTAGTAGTGCTGTATTAACAGTTTAATAATAAATGTAGTCTTGTAATTAAAAGGTAACTTTTGTAGTTAAAAGAAGAACTATGTCAGTGAGGTTTTTTTAAAGGAAGGAATGAGGCACTCGCATCAGATAGCAGCCACAGGACACCTGAATCTTTCAGAAAAAAGAATTTTTTGCTCTCTTACCAGAAGAAACGAACTTCTTTCCGCCTCAAAGGGGCTGTTAGGATTAGAAGGAAGAAGTTGATGATGGCCAGACAGAATCCTGTGTTTGAATGGAATTTATGCATCATGTATGAGGTGTATGAATATGCAACGGGTTATTGTTTTTAAGGGTTAATCTTTGTTAACCGGTGCCCTTTTTCAGGCTCGTGCTGCCCAGAAAAAGGTACCCGGACATCCATAATTCTTTGTATTTGTTGTCTCGTATTGTCCTAATTCAAATTGTCCAAATTATTATTACTCTAATTGTATTACTGTTTTTAGAACCATTTTATTACTATTAAACTTTTAAAATTTTAAAAACAAGTGATTGGCGTTTTTCACAGGAGTTGAGTCCCAAATATATTTTGGTGTCGCTGAGAGAGGTATTTTTAATTTATTTGATGAAGGGGGTACTTTTGGATCTCTCAGGAGTGCAAAGGGGAGCAGGGGAAGCGCTGAGTGCCTAGAGTGGGGGGATGCTGGAGAAAGGGGACCCTGGAACACCTGATGTAAAATTTCAATAGCGAATGTGAATTTTACTTCTATACCTTTTATTTTAAAGCAAGCACGCAGTGCTGGGTGGCTGGGGAGTCACTGCTCCACTCATAGCACACACAGTTCAGTAAATTATATATACTGTTTTTAAGCCTACAAAGCATTTTCCAATATGCTTGGTTAGTCCAAATTAGCAAATATCAATAAGCTGGGAGCAGTAATTTCACAATATTTCTAGGTGGTCATTGATTGCTATCCTTCTTGTGATTGTCTGGAGGGAGGCCTTGCACTGGTGTCTGCTACATGATTTGTCAAGTGCATCAAGCTTTTTATTATACATAAGCTTTTAATTGCTTTGTTACAATATCTCTTAGCTTTACCCCAACTTCCTCTATTTTATTCTAAGCATCAGTCGTCTTGCTGCCTCATCTCTTTTGCTCTACTATACTTCTTTGATTTTGATGCTTTATTTGTCTATTTGGTCAGAAAGTTTCAAAACCTTTCTTTGTGTCTTGTTTTGGACACAGCAGATAGAAGCATTTGCTGATTCCATTCCCAATTGGCACGTGTCACAAAAACAATTTCCACAGAATCAGGGGAGGGTGAGCCCTGGGACCCCCAAAACCCCCTCAGCATGCCTGAGCAGGACCCGGGAGAGGGGGAATGCCCAGGACCCACAGGCCCCCCATCAGCTGTGAGAAGAGGGACCCCCATAAGCCCAAAATAAGGACACTGGAAACGGGGCACTCCTGGGAGAGGTTTTTGGAATTCCTGATTTTTGTAGGTATTTCTGGCCACCAGACACTCAGTGACTTCTAGAGATGGACTTGGCCAGTGGGACCTTCAAAGCCAATGTCCTGGCTTAGGGCAATTTTGGGAGGAAAAACTCTAAAGGTGTTTCCTGTAGAAGAGCAAAGTCAAGTGGCCCCTCCTCCAGCTGGTTCTGGAAAAGTATTTTCTTTGAGAGAAGTGGAAAAAACTGTTTATTGAACAGGCAAAGCACTCACCAGCCCCCAAAATGAACAGTATTAAACAATAAAATCTCTTGCTGCTCCAAAAGAGATGACAAACTCACAAAGTCCCTCCGTGAGCTGTAGCATGGCTTGCTCAGTCTCTTATCAGTCTCTTATCAGTCTCTCTGGGGCTGGAAATGCCGTGGCCCAGCCCCGGTGGGGCACAGGTGTGAGCACCTGGTGCTCTTCTGGGTGTTCAATCCAGAGCAGGTTTAGACGGGTCCAAAGAAAAGGATAAACCAAAAACCACAGTCCAGGGAGCTTCTCTTCCTCTGCTAGCTCAAACTGACTAACAGCAAAGGAGGGCTCTGTCCCGCTGTCTGTCCATCTGCAGACAAGAGAGGAGCAGGAATGTGGAGGAGTGAGAGAGGTTCTGAAAACAAACTCCGTGCTTCTTCTTCCTCCCTCTCTGCTCTCAGAACCAGTATTAAAGGTGCAAAGCTTATTTCAGACAAATGGGGATACGAGCATCATAATTTCACGCCTGGGACCCCCAAAAGACCCTCAGCCTGTGTAAGCAGGACCCGGGAGAGGGGGAATGCCCAGGCCCCACAGCCCCCCCAGCAGCTCTGAGAAGAGGGACCCCCATAAGCCCAAAGTGAGGACACTGGAAACAGGGAACTCCTGGGAGAGGTTTTTGGACTCCTTGATTTTTGGAGGTATTTCTGGCCACCAGATGTCCGGTGACTTCTAGAGATGGACTTGGCCAGTGGGACCTCCGAAGGCAATGCACTCACATCTTGTTTTTCCCCCAAATCAGGATTTCCCATTCCCAAACCTCATCTGGATGGAGAAGGCTGTGAGGAAGAGGAAGATGCCCCAGGGCACTGAGGCAGGTGAGAAGGAAGTCAGTGCCCCTTTTCCCCTCTGTCCTGCTCCGTCTCCCAGCCCAGCACGGCCCCAGGTGCAGCACAGCCCCACTGCTGATGCTGTCCAGCCAGGGATGCACTGGGGGGATCTCCTTCCCCTTCCCTGTGGCACGGAGGCGAATCCCAGCCTCTCCTTGTCCTTCCTCCCCCAGGGAAGGAGCTGAGGATGGAGACCAGGGAGGACAAATCCTCACAGCAGAACCTGGTGGAAGAGGCCATTTTGAGCGGCTCCAGGGCACAGGAATCCACTGGGGAGGAAAAGCCCCGGAGATCCCTCAAGAGGAGGGGCTGCAAACCCAGCCCAGGGTGCTCCGAGGAGGAGAGACTCAGCCTGTGCCTGGAAGGCAGCCAGAGATCTGGCCAGAGCGCTGAAGTGGTGGTCCATCAGCAGCTTGATGATGGCAAGAAGCCCCGCCAGTGCTTGGAATGTGGGAAGAGTTTCGGCAGGAGCGACCACCTGCTCATCCACCAAAGGACCCACACCGGGGAACGGCCCTATGAGTGTAGGGAATGTGGGAAGAGCTTCAGGATCAGCTCCCACCTGACTGTCCACCAGAGGATCCACACCAATGAACGGCCCCACAAGTGTGGGGAATGTGGGAAGAGCTTCAGGATCAACTCCAACCTGATCGCCCACCAGAGGATCCACACCAATGAACGGCCCTATAAATGTGGAGAATGTGGGAAGGGCTTCAGGAGGAGCTCCAGCTTGAAACTCCACCAGATGATCCACACTGGGATACGACCCTTTGTGTGTGGGGAGTGTGGGAAGGGCTTCCGTGACAGCTCCCGCCTGATCATCCACCAGACAATGCACACTGGGGAGTGCCCCTACACGTGCTCAGAGTGTGGGAAGAGCTTCATTGAGAACTCCAGCCTGATTCTGCACCAGAGGATCCACACTGGGGAGAGGCCCTACAAGTGCAGGGAATGTGGGAAAAGCTTTAGGCAGAGCTGCCATCTGAATGCCCACCAGAGGATCCACACTGGGGAGAGGCCCTATAAGTGCAGGGAATGTGGGAAAAGCTTCATCGACCCCCCCGGCCTGAGTGTCCACCAGAGGATCCACACTGGGGAGAGGCCTTACAGGTGTGGGGAATGTGGGAAATGCTTCAGTCAGAACTCTAGGCTGATTCTGCACCAGACGATCCACACCAGGGAGAGGCCTTACAGGTGTGGGGAATGTGGGAAATGCTTCAGGCAGAACTCTAGGCTGATTGCCCACCAGAGAATCCACACTGGGGAGAGATCCGATGAGTGTTCTGAGTGTGGGGAGAGGTTTCAGAGCCGATACCGTCTCCTCAAGCATCAGCAGATTCACACAGAATAGAGGCCCTTCTGCTGCCCTGACTGCAGGAAGGGCTTTTAGAAAAACTGCACTGTCGTCACCCACCAGTGGATCCACACTGAGGAGAGGCCCTGACAGTGTCCCAAGTGTGGGAAGAACTTCTCCCAGAACTCTTCCATGACCCAACACCAAGGGAGGCAGCAGTAAGGGATGCCCAACAAGTGCCCTGTGTGCAGGAAGAGTGTTGCCTTGATTTTTAAAGATTTTCTGAGCCTTCTAATGTTTACATTCTTGTAGCAAACTTTCTCAAACACTTTCTGTAAATAACTTCTTGTTTGGCATTCTTTTATAGAAGAAGAAAAATATGATGGACTGTTAGTTTGTCCAGTGTCATTGGAGAGGTGGCACTTTCACCCTCCAATCCATGGTCGCTTTTAGAAAACTGTAAATGTTGGAGTCAGGAAATAAACTTCCCTTTTCTTCCCCTTGAGAGCAGCAGTGTGTGCGCTCGTGTTGTTTTGTGTCCTACAGTGACAGGAAGAGCTTTGAGTGCTGCTTCAACTCCATCCCCCATTGGGGACCCCCACTGGATGGTCCACAGTGACCCTCGCTGGGCGGAGACTTGGTCATCCATGATCCTGGTGATCCATGTTGGGAAGACGCCTGGCTGGTGGTCCCCACATCTTCCTGGCTCTCCTTGGGCACTTGGACACGGCCAGAGAAAAATCCATTGGGATGCAAACAGACATCATAATTTCATAGTGGACAGCACAGTTTTTTACTTTCGACCCCAAAACCGTCTCACCTTTTGCATCCAGTCATTGCTTCGAGTGGCATCCAGAATTCCAAATGGTGTTGGAGGTCTTTTCCAACCTGAATCATTCCATGATTCTAATTCTCTCTGGCCCACCAGCATCTTCCACAGCCAAATGGTGATTGACTGGGGCAAAACCCAGGATTTTGGAGACAGTGGAGTGGAAATCTTTCTAGAAAAGGTCCTTTCTACCCGCCCAGGCACACGGATACTCAGCCAGCATGGACACATAAATGCTTTTATTTTGGCCTTTATTTTCTTTCATTTTTCATTATGCTTCACCCAACATTGGGGTAAATATAAAGACATTCAACTAAGACATGGATGGTGACATTGTGGGACTTGGGTGGGGACATGGTAGGGATGGGGACAAGGACGTGGGTGGGGATATGGTGGGGATGGGGACAAGGACCTGGGTGGGGATGTGGTGGGGATGGGGACAAGGACCTGGGTGGGGATATGGTGGGGATGGGGACAAGGACATGGCTGTGGATGGCGATATTGGGCATGGGAGGTGTCACAGATAGAGATGGTGACATGGGGCTCTATGGCCATGGATGAGGAAATGGGGGACATGGCCATGGATGGTGACACAAGTGGCTTAGAGACAAGTCCATGGGTTGACATGTCCATGCCATGGGGTGTCCCATGGCCAAGGACAACACATCCCCACCACCACCATGATACTGTCCCTTTCATGCTGCCATTTATTCCCTGCTCCTCCCCATTGTCACCCCACTGTGAACCCAGCCAGGGACAGGGGTGACATTTGGGGACACTCCTGTCCCCACTCCAGCACATACCTGGGGCCAGCAGAGAAGGGGATGAAGGACGACGGGGACCGTTCCTTGCTGTTTTCCAGACTGAACCTCAGAGGACTGAACACCTGGGGTGACACCAACACAGTCACACCGAGGGGACACAGCTGTCACCACCATGGTGACAGGGACACCTCATAAGGTGGCCCTACCTCACGCTTGGGCCAGAGGTCTGGGTTGTGGTGGGTCCCATAGATGCTCATCAGGCAGATGACCCCTGCTGGGATGGGAATGGCCACTTTAGGGACAGCAGATGAGGATGGGTGGTGACACTGGGGACACCCTGGCCATGCCATACCCTTGGGGATGACACAGCCATCACACAGGGGGATGTCCTCGGTGCAGCGCCAGGACACAGCAGTGACAGGAGGGTGCAGCCACAGGCTCTCCTTGATGCATATGGTGGTGAAGGGCAGCTGGGACAGGTCGTCCCTGGGGACAAGCGGGGGTGGCATCGTGTCCCCAAGCCACATGACCGGGGTGGCCCTGGGGACATCTCACCATTCAATGTCTGCAGTGTCCCGGCCAGCCAGGAGCTCCTGTACCTGCTGGCGGCATCGCTCCTGGTGCTCAGGATGGCCGGCCAGGTTGTAGAAGAGCCATGCCAGGCCACTGGCCGTGGTGTCATGGTCTGTGGGGACACTGGGTGAGTGAGGGGACACTGGAGTGGCTCCTCCCCAGTGGCACCTGGGAGCTCGTGCTCACCCTCAAACATGAAGGTGTCAGCCTGAGCCGCGATGTCCTCGTCCGACAGGGTGCGGCCATTCTCGTCCTGCAGAGGCAAGATGAGCCACGGGCCACTGGGGCCACCAGTCTGTGGGCCACCTGGGGCCAAATCCCATCCATGGCCACCACCCTATGGCACCACCATCCCACTGGCCACCAGCTCTATGGTCAATGCTGCCCATGGCCACCACTGTTCCCCTGTAGCCACCAGTCTATGTCCAAGCCTCCCATGGCCACCAGCATCCTACTGGCCTCTATGGTCAATCCTTCCATGGCCACCACCACTCTCTTGACCACTTTCATGCCCCATGGCCACCACCCCAGCCCCACCTTGGTGAGCAGCAGGATGTACTCGCTGGGCTGCCTGTACCAGGGACCATGTGGGGACACTGTGGCCACCAGCATGGATGATAGCAGGACCATTGGGGCCACCAGAATGGCCAGCAGGGACAGGGATTGGACAAGATGGCCAGTGGGGACCATGGCAGAGCCAGCACAGCCACCAGGATGGCCAGCAGGGACAATGGTAGGGCCACCAGGATGGTGTCATGATCCGCTCGTACAAGCGAGGGTCATGATGGTTTGTTAACTGATCTGAGTGCAAAAGCAACACGGAAGGGGATTTTGGTATTAATCAAAACAAATGCACCTCTTGTTGAGTGCCCACAGCAGATGTGATGGAAGGATTAGAAAGGAGAATAAAGGAGAGAGAGAGAGAGAGAGAGAGAAAGAGGGGAGGAATAGCTGCCAGTGGAGAGATGAAACCCTCGTGGTCCAGCCAATAGATCCGTCTTGTCACGTCAGGGAGAATCTCAAAGTCTTGGTTCTGTTATAGTCCTCCACCAAGGGGGGGAGCAGGTAAGTCTATTGAAAGCACAGAGAGGGAACAGGTAAGTTTACAGACAGTCCATGTTCTCAGCAGTGAGTGAGACCAATTGTTTTCTTGGTCCAGGGAACACACCTGCAGGCAACACTTGGCAAACATCTGGCTTCAGTTCGGCCAGCCCCCTGTGTTAGAGTCATAGGGGTCTCAGTCTCAGCCCTTGGGAGGGGGCTTCAGTCTCCGTCACAGCGGTCGTGAGGCAGCTGAGGGAAACCTCAGAGTGTCTCTTACAGATGATCAGTGGGAACAGGTGTCAATCACTCCTGGCCGTGGGTCTCATAGCTGAAGATGCACTTCTGGAGCGTGTCCAGGGTGAGGAGGCTCAGGGGCTGCAGCTCCTCCAACTCCACCGGCCCCCACCAGCTGCCACTGCTGCAGCCGCCCACTTGGCCTGCGGGGAAGGGCTGGGTTGGGGAGGGAACAGGGAGGGGATCAGGGACATGGGATAAATTTGGCGGTGGGACAGGGGTGGGAGAGGGGGAGGAGTTGAAGAGAAGGTGTGGAACAGGAATGTGGTGATAAATGAGGGGTGGGGTTGGGGTTTGGGGGCAGCTTTGAGTTTGGGGTATGGGACAGTACAGAATTTGGGTACAGGATGGGGCTTGGGGTGCAGGACAGGACTCAGGATGCAGCAGTGGGTGCAGGACAGAATTTTGGGTGCAGGACTGTCCTATGGTGACGTTATGATGCCTGTATCCCCATCCATGTGTTCTGTTTATGCTGGATATTATGTTCTGTGCCTTCAAGACTGGCTCTGAAGAGCGAAGTTTTGTTTTGGTTTTGTTATCAGCCGCTCCCCCACGGCTGGCGGGACACAGAGACAGGGCAGTACATGGTGCTGCTTTTGCTTTTTGCTTGGCTTTTTGCTTTGCTCTTGCTTTTGTTTCTGCTCATTAATTAGTTTAGCTAAGCACTCCGAATTTTTCCCTGGACTGTTTTTCCTTTCTCTTTTTTGGAACCACTCAAACCTGCTCCGGACTGGGACCTGGGAAACACTGAGAGTTTGCACCTTGTGGCTGCAGCAGCTGCCCCAGCACCGGAGGGACTGATAACAGAGCGACCACTCCCAAGAGAGACTTTCTGAATTTGTCATCTTTTTCAGAGTGGTGAAAGAGTGTTGTCACCTGGTATTGTTCATTTTGTGTGCTGGGGGTGCTTTGCCTGTTAAATAAACAGGTTCTTTCCACTTCTCTCCAGGGAATCCTTCCTGACCCAGTTGTGGGGAGGGGCAATGTGCGTTTGCTTTCTGGAGGAGCCCCTTTGGAGGTTTTCTCCCAAATTTGCCCCAAACCAGGACAAAATTTGGTGCCCAACGTGTGGGGCTTGAGAGAGAGTGGAAAAAACCCTGTTCTGACTGCATTTTGGTTGCCATTACTCTGTGTTGGTATAAAGCAGTTAATGGCCATGTTTTTTGAATTCATAATGTCTCTTGGGGTGGAGGCTTGCATGCATTTCTGGTCCCTAGGTGCAGAGGATCATTAATGGGACATCACACCATGATTAATATGATAAGGGAAACCAATTTATTACAAAAAGCAAGCCATATTTATACTGTTCTCTATTGTTCACACCTCAAGCTGATACATGATTGGTTAAATCCTTTTTATGCATGCATTTTGATATTTCAGTTAATTTTAGTTAGTCTTTCTTCTTCATGCATCTCGCTGTGGTTTTCTTGTCTGCCTTTGCATCCTGAACCGTCTGCTGCTGAGCGTGTTCTCCTTCTTTTGTGTCCTTCAAGGGCATGGTGACCTCACTCAGGTTCTATGAAGGCTGGATTGTGAACATGTTGCATATGTCCATTGTCCTCCAAAAAACCCTCAGCACTCCTCCCGGTGCTTTCTGGTCATTCAAGTGCCCTTCAGCTGACTGGTTTCATGCTTTGAGCTTCAGGGAATTGCCCAATCTTTCTGAAGCTGAAATAAATATCATATTAGTCAACATCTTAATTGTGTTTATATCTCACAGAATTGCCTTTTCTTTTGCCTTTGTCTAAAACTGTTCCTGTGCGGAAATCTCTGGGGGATGGTGGACATGTCAGATGCTGCTGGGACATCCCAGAGCACTTGGACCTTGGCTCTGCACAGGAGAGCTCTTCATCCCCTTTCTCTCTTTTCCTCCCTCTGGGCATGGAGGGAGCTCCTGACTTCAGTGTGTGACTCGTGTGTGCAAAGAGCAAATCTGGGCAGAATTGGGGCAGGGAGGGTTTGGGGGGACCTTGGGCTCTGTGCTGGGCACAGAAGGTGCTTTCCATTGCTCTGAGGCTGTCTGCTGTGGAAAGTGGATTTAATATCCAGCAGAGGAATGACTTTTGCATTTGATGGAACTGTGCCTTCCCTTGGCTTTGTTGGCTGAAAAGATACAGAGGAGCACACACAGAGTTACCAACTCCTGGATTCCAGCAGTGTTCAGATAGAAATTACAACAGGAGGCAGGGTCAAGATGTGTGCTTGCCTTGTGGTCAGCCTTCAATACCCCTTGGTCTCCCTGGGCCCTTCCCCCAGGTGGGGCTTGGGCTCATTTGGTCCCTCAGGAGCTGGGCTGGGGCTGCAGAGGTGGCTGTGGAGCATTGCCTGTGCTGTGCCAGGGACTGGCAGCCACTGCTGGGCTGGGATAGAGGCTCTGGGGGGATCGGGGCTCCAGGGCAGGGCAAGGCTGGACCTGCCCCTTCCTCCCCCCCACACAAAATGTTTAGAGCCAACAATCTCCTCCAGTCTGTCACAACAGGGAATGCTGGAAGTGAAATCCCAGTTGTGGCCATGGGCACCTGGCTGAGAAGGACAGTTTTGTTCCATAGGAAGGAAAGCACAGAGCCTCAGTGTTTGGAAGGCAGGTGAGAGTCTCGCTAGGCCAAGGCCAGCCAGACTTGTCAGGAATGGCAGATTTTTTTTGGGAGCAGTCTTTGGATTTAGGGAATTCTGGAGGTGGAAGACCAATCTCAGCCATGCATGCCTGGAGAAGTAGGACAGTTCTTTCTCATAGGGAGGAAAGCACAGAGCCTTCCCCAGTGTTTTGGGGACAGATGGGAGGTGACTCTCCTGAAAACATTGCCTGCCACACTTGTCCTGGCAATATTCCTATGGGAAAAATTTGGAGTTGAAATCCCAGTTCTGGCCATGAGTAATTAGAAGAGATTGACAGTTCCTTTCCTAGCAAGGAAAGCACAGAGCCGCAGTGCTCCAGGAGCTGATGAAAGGCAGCCTTTGACATTCCAACATCAGCCAGAGCTGTCCGGTGGCCCCTGGGAGGCCAAGCCAGCCAGGCCTGTTCCATGTTCCCTCAGTTCCATGAGACCCAATGGTCCCTTGCTTCCATGTGTCCCTGAGGTGCCATAATGCCCCCTTGGTGACACCAGGCCCTGAAGGGTCCCAATGGTCTCCATGGTTCCATCAGGCCCCACAGAACCATAATGGTCTCTGGGTTCCATGAAGCCCCGCTGTGTCACCAAGGCCCCTTGGTTCCATGGGCTCCAGGGGTGCCACAATGATCCCCTTGGTTCCATGAGGTTCCATAGTGCCACCACGGTGTCCTTGGACCTGCTGGGACTCTCAGTGTGTTCCCAGACACCCCCAGCATGGTTACAGACACTCCCAGTATATCCCAGTTGCCTTCAGCACACTCACAGTCATTCCCAGTCACATCCACTTGGCCCAGTAAGATTCCACTTTCCACCAGTATGATCCCAGTCACTGCCAGTGAAGGGAACGGACCGGGATGGACTGGGACAGGCTGGGATGGACTGGGACACCGGGATACACCAGGCAGGATACACTGGGTTACAGTGGGATACACTGGGACACACTGGGATATACTGGGATACACCGGGACATACCAAGACACACCAGGATACTCCAGGATACACCAGGACACCCTGGGATTCACCGTGCCCAGCACTGGGACCCACTGGGAGCAGGATCAGAGCACACTGGGACTCAGCAGGGCCAGAACTGGGGCAAAAGGGATCACAGTGGGACCCACTGGGATATACTGGGAGTGACTGCAACCATACTGGGGATGACTGGGAACACACTGAGAGTGACTGGAGTCACTGAGTCTACATTGGGGGCAACTGGGAAGACTGGGATCACAGTGGATTCCTACCGGGGTCATACTGGGAGTGACTGGGTCTGTGCTAGGGTGTCGTGGTTTTGGTTTGCTAATATAAGATCTCTTTAATTTTGAGATTTTTTTTTTTGGCTAATGCACTAAAGAATGTGGTGGGTTTGGTGTTGGTTAATTACTAATACACTTATTTTTGGTTGTGAGATAGGATTAGGAGAAAGGTAAAGCAGGCTCAAAACTTTAAAAGGGTAGAAAGAAAAATTTTAATAATAGTAAGTAAAAAGAAAAAAAAAGGTAGTAAGAATCAAAGCAAACTTTTTAGAATACTTCTCCCCACAACTTTTTCTTTCTCACTGACAATGTAAAGAAACTAAACTTAAGATTTCTAGTCAGTTTACTACCTCTCAAAGAGTCTTTTTTTAGTTCACTTAGGGAGAGAAGTCCCTCTTGATAAAGTTATGGAGACTTTTCTACAAAAGGAAAAAACCAGTTTTCTCGTGGTTCTCAATTTTGTCATGAATAACAACTGCCAGGGGAACCTTGCTATCGTAAAATCTTTCTTATTTCTACAAACCTTCCCACAGCTTGGAGATGGGCTATGTTGATTGATGGGGTATTGTTTTAAAGATGAGCTGTTCAAAGGCAAAAGTTCTCATTATCTATCTCTAAAATCATCTTCATCTCTGGGAGCACAGATCTTCATTTTTAGAAGCACAAGACTGTGCTCTTTCTTTGTGCAAACTTCTCATGAGATTACAGCTATTTCAACATCTGCTTACTTTAACATAGAAGCCTTCACCTAATATCAATTCAAACACTTTCATTTCCTTATAGTTTTATGTGTTATAAGGGAAAAGAGTCTTTTCTTTATAGCTTACAAGAGGATTTCAGCTCTAAAAACAAAGCATCTTCTCCCCCTCCCATCTGGGCCTTACTTACCTTCTTCTTTATTACCTTTAATATCTTCATCTTGTTTTTAATATACGTGCATGTTGTTCTTTTCTCTCACTCAGAAGAAGACTGAAGCACTGAAAAAGTTAACATCACGCCTGAAGCCTACCTAACCCACCAATAACTACTAACAGAAAGCTGTGGCTCAGTTGTGTTCAGATCAGCTTTGTAGTTAGTGTTTAGTTTTCTACACCAGCCACAGAAGTCTCTGGTCTCAGCCAGGCTAAGAAGAAGAAGAAGCAGCAGCCTGACAGCGAGATCTTCGCAGCCACAGCCAGCCCTGCTCTGGCTAAAGCTCCGCAGCCTCCCCTGTCTCCTTGCCCGGCAGCTGCTGAAGCCCAGCCCGGCCAAACCAGAGCCCATGGAGAGAGAAGCCAGCAAGCAGCCCAGGAAATAGAAAAGAAGCCCAGCCTGCAGCAAGACGGCCCAGCCCAGCCCAGACACAGAGCTGAAGCCCAAACCGAAACCCAGCAGCTCCCTGCCGACCAACAAAGAAAAGAAAAGTTTCTGAATTTTTTGGTCTTTACCATGTGTGTTTCACAAAAGCGTGTCTAGCTTTTCAGCAGCTCAACAGACTGTCAGATACACAAAAAACTTTGCATCACTTCCCTACATTTCCTCCCATTCCCAAACGTAACACAGGGGCCACTGGGAACAACTGGGATCAGACTGGGAGCAACTGGGAGCAGCTAGGACCAAGCTGGGAGCAACTGGGATCATCATGGCATCAGAGTAGGATCATACTGGGAGGGACTGGGTCTGTGCTAGAGGCAACTGGGATCACACTGGGAGGAAATGGGGACATGCTGGGGACCAATGGGATCATACTGGGAGCAACTGGCACCACACTGAGGGTGACTGGGATCCTTCTGGAATCATACTGGAAGTGACTAGGGGCAGGCTGAGGGCAATTGGGACCATGTTGAGGCAACTGGGATATACAGGAAATGACAGGAATCATGCTGGAGGTGACTGGGAGTGGCTGTGAGCAAATGGAATCATACCGGAAGCTACTGGGAGCAACTGGGAGTGAGTGGAAACACATTAGGGACAACTGGGATGTACTGGGAGAGACCAGGAGTGACTGGAATCACAAAAGAACCATAAAGGAAGTCACTGGAATAATACTGGGAGTATCTGGGATTGACTGGAATCCTACTGGGCGTGACTGGAATCCTACTGGGTGACTTGGAGTGACTGGGACCATACTGGGGGCAAATGGCACTGTACTGAGAGTGACTGGGTTCATCCTGGAATCATACTGGGAAGGACTGGAACCATACTGGGAGTGTCTGGAACTATAGTAGGGCTGAATGGGAACACCTGGGATCATACTGGGAGTGACTGGGATGATACTGGGATCACACTGAGTGTAACGGGAAGTGACTGGGACCATCCTGGGGGTGACTGGGAGCCACAGGGCCCATGCTGGGAGTGACCTGGGGGGAACTGGGGGAACTGGCCCGGCTGGGGCTCAGGGTTGTTCTCCCCCAGGGCTGCCCTGGCTCCTGCTGCCACCCTGGGCCCCACAGAGCCGAGGGACAGGGGACAGCTGAGGGACAGGAGACAGGGGCAGGGACGAGGAGAGGTAGAAGGGAGTTCCAGGGGGTCCTTGAGCCCAGGAAAGGGGAGTCCAGGGTTTCCCAAAAAGTGGGGACAAGCGTGGGGACACCAGGGATGTTCGAGAACGAGGAGTTCAGGGGGTCTCTGGTTTTGCACACAGCTGGGGCTGGGGACTGGGAAAGGCAGGAATGGGGGACCAAGGCATTCCAGGGCATCCCAGGGTCAAGCCAAAGGCCAGTCTGGAGGCTGGGAGCCATGGGATGGCCGGGGAAAGGGGAGCAGAGAGCCCTGATGTCCAGGAATGGGGTGTGAAAAATGCATGTATTTTATGATTGGCTTTTCACAAATATTAAAATGAATATTATATGTGTTGTATTAGAAAGCAATGCTGTATTAATTTTCTTAAGTACTGTGTTAAATATAGTTTTAGGTTATAAAAATTGTTAAAATAGAACTATGCTATGTAAGATGCTTTGTTTAAAAGAAAGGACTTGCAGCGAGATAACTTGCAGCCACAGGACACCTAGATCTTTCAGAGAAAAAGAATTTATGGCCTTCTTATCAGAAGAAACAAACTTCTTCCCACCTTGGAGGTGCTATTAGGATTAGAGGGAAGAAGTTGACACTGGTCAGACAGAATCCTGTGTTTGAATGGAATTTATGCATCATGTATGAAGTGTATGAATATGCAACGGGCTGTTGTTTTTAAGGGTTAATCCTTTGTTACCAGGGGTCCTTTTTTGGGCCCGTGATGCCCAGAAAAAGGTACCTGGACGTCCATAACTCTTTGTTTTTATTGTCTCATATTGTCTTAATTCAATTTGTCCAAATTGTTATTACTCTAATTGTGTTACTATATAACCATCTTATTACTATTAAACTTTAAAAATTTTAAAAACAAGTGATTGGCGTTTTTCACAATTTGGTAGCAGAGGATGGTTACTAACTCCTCGCTGCCGGTGCTTTGGGAGAGTCAGAGTGGGGAAGGCGCGCCCTGCCCTCTTTGGCAGCCTCGCTCTGCTTCCCCTGAAGTGACCGACAGACGCAGGTTACGATCTGTGGACAAAAGGAGACAATAAAACAAAGAGAACGGGAAAAGGGTCCTTACAACTGCTGTAATTTGCCCCCTAAGAGTAGTAGTGCGCACGAAGAACCCGGGAAGGAAAAAGGATTGGTAAGTATTTCTCGGGGGGCAGGTACGGGGGGATGAATGTGTGTGAATGAGAGGCGGGCTGGTTGTCCCAGACCTGCCAAGTGAGTGCGGAGTCTCCCACGCTGCGTTTCCGACTTTGCGCTGGAAAAGCGGCCAGTAAAGAGACAAAGCGACTCATAAGAGAGTGAAAGAATCCCCGGGGGTGACTGGGACTGGGTCTCAGGGAGGGGTTGGACCCCTCGGTGGTGGGGAGCAAGGTTTCCTAGCCCAATCCACTAGGAAACAGGACAGGAGGGGCTCCTAAAACCTGCTGGGTTGAGGGATTTATATTCCAAGAGCATCCAAGAGCAGGGTTGAGCAGAATTCTGTCCGAGTGAGGATATGCCCGAGAACACTCAGGGTGGGACAACACAGCTAGATTGGGGGATAAAAAAATGCCCAAGAACATCCAGGGTTGGACAACACAGCAGAACAAATGAAATGCCAAAGAGCATCTGTAGTTGTACCACACCGCTGGGTTGAGGGACAGAAAATGCCCAAGAGCATCTGAGGTTGAACAACACAGCTGGATTGAAGGAAAATTACCCGAGAGCATCTGGGGTTGGACAACACGACAGGATTGAGGGAAAAATTGCCCAAGAGCATTTGGGGTTGGATAACACAGCTGGGTTGAGGGATATCCAATGGCACCGGGACTGGCCAGTAACACCTAAACTTGTAATAGGCGATGTGAAAGTAAAAGGTACCTTATTGTTGTTTTGTGGTGTGTGAGAGTGAGACACACACAGAGCCAGCCTCAACTTCCTGGGCAGGTGGGAAGGGGGAGGTGTGGAAAGAGCGAGTGACCTGCACACCAGGCTGCAGCTCCCGGCTGGGTGGGGGCTTCTGTGCCCAAGAGGAGCGAGTGACCTGCGAACCAAGCTAGCGTTCCCTGGGCGTGTGAGGGGCCGTAGCTGAAGAGTGTGAAAGACACGCAGACAGCCTCACAGGGGAACGGGCACCAGAGGCAGCCAGAGTCAGGGCCCTTCTAGGGGGCCTGGTGACACTGAGACCTGGAGGTAAACCCCAAAGCGAAAGAGGGGGCCACAAGGACCTGTGATTTTCTAGCAATAAGGATCCACTCTGTGTCTTGAGAGTGTGAAGGAATGTGTGAAAGTGAATGAGAAATAAAAGTGAGTGAATGTAGACGAATGAAAGTATAGGTAATGTCGATTGTGCATTTTAAGCCTTACCGTATCTCCTTGGAGGGAGTTGGATTGTATTGAAAAGCAGTGTGAGAAAAAGGGGGTTTTTTGGGTGTAAGTAGTTGAAAGAAAAGTGGTATTTAAGTTGTTAGTAAAAAGTGAAAAACAGAAGCAGGGGACGAATAGATAGAAAACTGAAAAATGAGACAGAAATTCAGTAAGGTGGATACAGGAAAAGAAAAGCAGAAAAAAAATACCAACAGAAATACCCCAAGACAGCACTTTGGGAGTTATGTTAACAAACAGAAATACAACTCATTGCAAAATACAGGGTATGCAGAAGTTGATGAGAAAAAACATGCAAACTTGTGAATTATATACTTAAAAACAGCATTAGAAAATTTAACACAAAAGAGTTATACATTGATTCAAGGTATGCCTTTAGAGTAGCACATACCTTAAGAAAAATTTTAAAAGGGAGATTGCTTAATTAAAGAAGAAAAAGATTAGTACATGAGAAACTTATTTTCGAGGTTTTAGAGGCATTACAATTACCTAAGAGAGATAGCAATAGTACATATTAAAGGACACCAAAAGGTAAAGACCTAGAAATAAGAAGAAATAAAATAAATAACTGGCAGATCAAGAAGCTAAAGATGCAGCAGAAAATAGAGCTGAAAGAGTTAATATTAACTCCAAATGAAGAAAAAAAAAGGGGGGGGGAATTAAAACAAGATTGTGGCGAACAAGATAAATCGGGGAAATAGAAACATCTTGATATGGAAGACAATTAGATAATAAAACGCTTACGAGGGAATAGCAGAGGACGTGTATCAAAAAGCCCGGTGGGATACACAGGCTAGGTGTGATCATTTTTTTAAAAGAACTATGGGTGCATTGAGACTTTTAGAGTAAAAAAACAAGTACCTGAAACATGTATAATTTGCCAAAAGATAAATAAAAGGGTGATGAGAAAAACAATATGAGAAGGTCGTCAGTTAGCTCGTCGACCATTTCAAAGCATCCAAAAAGCAAAACGGGGAAAGTATAGAGCTGAGAACAAATTACCTCATCCATTCCCGTTCGTTCCCCCACTCGTTCGCACCAGCCCTCCCAGCCCCTGTGCCGGCTCCGGCACAGTCCGTCTGTCCCGGTCCGTCTGTCCCGGTCCGGCCGCCTGGCCCGCGTTCTTGCCGGGGGTGGGGGTCTGTCCTGCCGTGTGCACCGTGGTTACCGCGCTGATCGCACCGAGGGGGGTCCCGTCTGTCCCATCCCCGGCTGCCCTGACTCTGTCGGCTCCCGCCGCTGCAGCCGGGGTCAGTCCCGGCTTTGTCTCTGCCGGATCAGCCACCGTGAGCCGAGTGAGGGCGATCCCCGCTCCAGCTCGGTCTGCACAGGAACAGCCCCTCGGGCGATCCCAGCCACAGACCCCGCCTTTGGAGCCCCCAGACCCTGAGCTGGGCCGATCCCCTCGGGCCATCCCGGCTGCAGACCCCGCCTTTGGAGCCCCCAGACCCTGAGCTGGGCCGATCCCCTCGGGCGATCCCAGCCACAGACCCCGCCTTTGGAGCCCCCAGACCCTGAGCTGTGCCGAGCCCCTCGGGCCATCCCAGCCACAGACCCCGCCTCTGGAGCCCCCAGACCCTGAGCTGGGCCGATCCCCTCGGGCCATCCCGGCTGCAGACCCCGCCTCTGGAGCCCCCAGACCCTGAGCTGTGCCGAGCCTCCCCGTCCTGCCCTGAGCTCCATTCCCTTGGTAACCACAGCTCCGGCTGCTTAAGGAAACTCTCTAAAGGAATCACTTTATTGAAACACTAAAAAATCAGTTAGAACAAAGCCCTCTCCTGATTCTTCCTAAAAATACGTGAGAAAGGCTGTAGAAGATAAAAATCCAAAAAGAATGGGATAAAGAGATTGGTCTATTTCCATTAAGAGAGGTTCTCAAAGGGGGGTGATGGATCAGAGTTTGTAAATGCTTCTTTGACTTTGTCTGAGGTCTGAAATTTTAAGAAATAAAAAAAAGAGATATTTGGAGAATCCCATAGGCATAGCTGAACAATCAGACCAACTTTTAGGTCCAAACATGTATACTTGAGAACAGATGTGGTTGGTAATGAAAATAATATTTTTCTCAGGAAGAAAAGCAATTAATCAGAGCAACTGAAATAAAAGCTTAAGAAAAAGATAATCTGCAGGGACCCCCAGAGAAGACAAAATGCCAACTGTACCTCCTGAATGGGGTTAAAATAATGAGGAGGGGAGTAAACACATGAACAGTTATTGTAATTACATAACCAAGAGAATAAATGAGACAGCATATCAAAGGCGAAATGTGAAAACAAAAGATTTTTGAGAGACAGCTTTTAGAGGGGAAAGAAAAAACTCCAACTAAATAGATAAACAAACTTTAGAGAAAAAGGAAAATGGTCCTAAGTAAGCAGAAGATCTGAAAATCTTTAAAGAAATGGGCCCATTAAAAAAAAAAAAAAAAAGTCATAGGCTTTAATTTTTTTGGGGGGGAACAAATATCATCAGGAGCCTGTGATAACTTTAAAAGTGGGTCCCCAAGAAGAAGAATTGGAATTTGTTATAGACACAGGGGCAGAGAAAACCTGCCTGTTAAACGTTCCAAAAGGTTATAGTGTGAGCAAACATATAGTGAAAGTAACAGGGGCAAAAAGAGGAAGTTTTACATTTCTGGTCATTAAAGATGTGGTAATTGAGGGAAGAAACTAAAATTTAGGTGGGAGATGTGTTATTGGTCCCAGGGGCAGGTAGCAATTTATTGGGAAGAGTCTTACAAGTGCAATTAAGAGTAAGAGTTATATCAGAAAATAAGAAAATGACAGCTAGAGTTTTGAAATTAAGCCAAGAGGATGAAGAAAAAAAAATCAACAAAGAAGTTTGGGCTGGAGAAAGAAATAGGGGAAGAATAAATATCGACCCCATAAGGGTTACAACTGAGAGAGGAGAAAGAGAGAAGTTGAAGTAGAGAAGTAGTTAGGAAACTCTGAGATGTTAGAATGTGAAGTGATGACATCTTGGTGCTAGAAGAGAGCAGAAGTGTGAATGCAAGTTTTTTGCATGAAAGGCAGAGAAGTATCTTAACACATGGTTGTTAAGAGGTTATTCAATGCCACACTGGGGTCCAGAAAAGCCTTAGCAGAACGGGCCCTCCTTGAAGAGAAAAGAGGATAAGTTGACGAGAGAAAGAGAAAGAATGTCAGGAGCACCTGGGCACGCCAGGTTTGGGGTTGTCAAGGCTGGGAGGTGTCTGAGCGCTCCCTGCGATCGGCGGGGTCTCGGGGGCTGCGGCACGGACCGATCCATGGAGGTGCCCCGGGCGGGGCTGGCAGCAGAGGACACAGGTTTGCGGCCAGGAGCGGGCTGGCTCCGGGGCAGAGCTGCCGGGGGGCTCCCAGACTGTCGGGGCGCCGAGCCCAGGATGGCAGCGTCAGCCTGGAAGTAGGCCGAGAGAGAGAAGGGGAGAGAGAGAGAGAGAGAGAGAGGGAGAGGGCAAAAGAGACCCAGGGCAGCCCCCAGGGTCCCCATGCCCGGGGCTGCTCTCCCCTGCCCCGGCCCTGCAGCCAAGGGGCCGCACCGGGGGAAGGGCCAAGAACAGCACTGACAGCAGGGCTGTGAAAAGAGGGGCAGGGGGGACTAGCACTAAAAGATAAAATCAAAGCAGAGATTGCTGACTCTCCAAACCTCACAAAGCGGTTTGTTTTTCTTAAGTAAGAGGTTTTTTGTTTTTTTTTTTTCTTTTGTGTGTTTTGTTTGCCGTTAACGAGAAGGCTTTTTTCCTGAAGAAGAGGCTGCTGTAGAGAAAGCTTTTAGCTAAACCCAGAAAGTTTAGAAGGAAAGCGAATCGTAAAAGTTAATGCAGTATTATCTTTCTTTTATTATCTATGCTATTAAGAAGTCCTTTCCAGGTACTACTGAAGCAACAACCAAAATCACGGAAAGAGAGTGAATTCATGCCAGCAGAATCAAAGGACTTGTGAAGAAACTTGAGGAACGGACTATCATATTTAAACCGGGTGATACTGAACTGACTTTCCAATGGGGACTGAGTGGTAATGGTTTGAGAAAACCCAAATGATCCAAGAAATGTACAAAGAATAACACTGAATTAAGAAATAAGATAATGCTTATATCACTGGATTTGAGCACTGCCTGAATAAAACATCTCCTTGGGGGAGGAATACCTCAGATAGAAAGATCAAGAACGTTTTTGTATTCTGACCTTAGCCCTAGAATTGTACAAGGGAGAAGGGGAATTACTATTTCCATTAGTAAACTTTACTTGATTCATTCCAATACTGGACATGCTAGGTGGGTTATAAGTAAATGCTTAAATTGTAAGAGTAATTAGTGTTGTGATTCGCAAAATTTATGCTCTTATTGCAAAAAGTGTTAAAGTACTGACTTGGTTTTGTGGATGGGAATTATTAGTGCCTGTTAAATGAGAGATACCTGAGGAACAGTAAGAGACCACAGTTAAAGAGTGTCAAAACCAATTTGCCTAGCAATTAGTTAAGAGAAAGTGACAAGAAAATAGAGGGCAAGACCAGATTGGCCTCTGTATTTCACCACCAAGAAGATCAAATAAACCTGCTGTGGGTTGCAACCTCACAGGCATGGGAGGTGGGAGTATAAGCCATACTGGACCTCTGTTATTCCTGTTTCTGGCACTCACTTGTTGTCTTTTCCCTTTCGGGATACCAGCAGGATTGTGTCACAAATGCTACAGAAAGCATCACATAGAAAGAAACCAAAGTTCCTCCTTTATTACACACACCTATGTCAACAGCCACTGTTATAACCCAGCCAAATTAAGAACTTGTAGGCAAAACAGAGTAAATTATTAGATTACAAGAAACTTAAGAAAAAGTGGCAATAGATTTAGAACTGAATGTCCAAAAGGAGAGAGATGGATTTGTTTTAAATTTAATCTTGAAGATGCGGTTCAAGATTTGGAAAAAAAACCCCAAATAATAAAGGAAAAGGTAAAACCAGCACAGCAATCTAACTCTGTATTGACTCCAAATTATCTGTTGAATTGTATTACAAGACTCCAAGCAGTTATAGAAATGATAGCAAATAAGGCTGCCCAGGCATTAGAGTTAACATTAAGTCAGCTAAGCCAAACAAAAACTGTAGGGTATCAGAAAGGTTCGCTTTAGACTGTTTATTGGCCAAAGAAGGGGGTGTTTGTGGAAAGTTCAATATATCAGATCGTTGAAAATTGATGACCACAGAAAAGTCATTCTAGCAAAAGCAAAAGAAATCAAAAAGAAAAATATATACGCATATAACAACCCAGGTACCAGTCCAAAAATTAGAAAACAATGTTAAAATCTAGCTGGTGGGGTAATGTATTAGAAGAAATTAAGATCTTTCATTTGTGTTACAACTGTTTTTATATTTCTTTCTTGTGTAATCCCGTGTTTTATTTTACCAGCATAGTCCAGAAGATATAAGTAGAAAAAAAATATTGCTCAAGCCAAATGATTTACAAAGAGTAAGAGTGGGGATTGTGAAAAATGCATGTATTTTATGATTGGCTTTTCGCAAATATTAAAATGAATATTATATGTGTTGTGTTAGAAAGCAATGCTGTATTAATTTTCTTAAGCACTGTGTTAAATATAGTTTTAGGTTATAAAAATAGAAACTATGCTATGTAAGATGCTTTGTTTAACAGAAAGGGCTTGCAGCGAGATAGCAGCCACAGGACATCTAAATCTTTCAGAGAAAGGGAATTTCTTGCCTTCTTATCAGAAAAAATGAACTTCTTCTCACCTTGGAGGCACTGTTAGGATTAGAAGGAAAGAAGTTGACAATGACCAGACAGAATCCTGTATTTGAATGGAATTTATGCATCATGTATGAAGTATATGAATATGCAACAGGCTATTGTTCTTAAGGGTTAATCCTTTGTTAATGGGTGTCCTTTTTCAGGCTCCTGATGCCCAGAAAAAGGTACCCGGACATCCGTAACTCTTTGTTTTTATTGTCTCATATTGTCTTAATTCAATTTATCCAAATTGTTATTACTCTAATTGTGTTACTATTTTTATAACTATTTTATTACTATGAAACTTTTTAAAATTTTAAAAACAAGTGATTGGCGTTTTTCACACTGACTGTTCACCGCTGCCAATGCTCACAGTATTCTCCTAACACACTTGAGCTTCCTGTCTTTCAGTGAGAGAAAGATTCAGCTAAATTCAAGGAAAGAGGGCAGGGGAGATGGAAACCTTCCCTTGAGATGCTTTTAGGAAGGCCTGAAGGGACCCTGCCTTTCCTTGGAACAGAGGTGGTCACCATGCATGGTGTTGCCTGACCTGCCCTAGGTGCTCCTCTATTCCAGAAGGACTTTTGCCCACTTCATCACTTGTCTGTCCCTCCAATTCCAGGGCCTCAAACCTGCTCTGTGAGATACTAAACCTGTAAGTCAGCTGTAAGTTTTCAGAATATGGCACTGACCATGGCTCTAAGTAAGTTTTTTTAATCAGGCTTACAATATATTTTGAGAAGAAGAAGGAACAGAAGGGGTAGATACCACACAAGAATCCAGCAGAGTCTTCCCAGCTTTTTTGTCTGGGTTCTATGAAGCACAATGCCCAGTGCTTGCATTATGCTGTCTTTTCATGTGTTCTGGTGACCAGAACCATCCCATGGCCAGGCCCAGGATAATTTGGGTGCCAAAGTCCCATTGCGGGCAAACATCACACTCTTTTTTACCCAGCTGGTGCTCAGCTCAGCATATTTGCTGAGACAACTTTAGGACTGTTTTCCTTAACTTGGCAGTTCTAGCAGATGTCCTTATGGCCCCTAAATTCTGCATCCTTTGTGTCCACTATCAATGGGCATCCTTCTTCCCAAGCTTTGTCAACCTCCCTCTGGGTCTGAGATCAGTGAAACGGGCCCAGCCCTGAGTCTTAAAGACAATTCTAGCAACAACTACTTTGCTTTTCTAATACCTGGCCATCACTTCGAGCTTGTAGGCTGCTATGTGTGTCACAGGTTAAATGTCTCTTCCTGTTGATCAGGCTTGGAAGCGTGGACAGCCCAGGCATGACAGGATATGTTTTCTTCAGGAAATGGGACGTAGGGCCCAGCTTGCAACAGGTCCAGGCCCGCGCCTTCCAGAGCGCCAGAAGGTTCGCGGCGCCATTGCAGGGCTCAGGGCGCCTCCTTGTGGGCAAGAGTCGCCTCGACAGCGCGGGCGCCGCGCGGCGGGGCCAGAGGCCGGGAAAGGGCGGGCGGGTGTGAGGGGCGGGGCGGTTCCTGCCTAGAGCCGAGCCCGCGCTGTACCTCGGCGCCTTCCCGGCTCGGTGTTGGGAGGGAGCCGCCGCTGCTCGGGCTCTGGGAGAAGCGTGCGGCCGCTGCGGAGTCCCAGCCCGCAGATCTGGCTGCTGGCGGAGGCTGCAGTGCAGAGCTGCCATGCCAGAGCTGCCGTGCGCCGTGGCACTGCCAGAGCCCCTGGCAGAGCCGGGCTGGAAGTGCCGACAGCTGAGGGAAGCCCTGCCATGGCAGCGCCCCAAGCTCTTGTTTATCCCACAGAAAGAGAGGATCAGCACCTGGAGGTGACTGCGTCATTCCTGGAAAGGGACTATCTGCTTACAGTTGCGATGTCTGGCAGCAAGCAGGACGGCGCTGGTGCCAGGGAGCCAAGTGAGGGCAAAGCAGCCCTGTGACAGCCTGGCCCAGGGGCTCTTGTGGCAGCAGGCAGCGTGGGGATCAGAACAGAGGCAGGGGGAGGCAGGAGCTGCTCGGCCATGCCAGGGCTGGGAGCCTCCTTCCTGCCCAAGTGGGGCCCAGCTGGGCCAGGGGGCAGCTCCTGGGACAGCCGTGCCCGCAATGGCCCCTGCTCTGCAAGGCCTCCAGCGCTGCCCATCAGCCAGGCAGGGACAGAGCAGCCTTGGGGCCGATGCTGCTGCAGGCTCAGAGCCCCGCACAGCTGCTCATGCCCGGTGCCATTGGCTCTGTCCCCTGCAGCCTGCATGCTGTGTCACCGTGCAGAGGCTGAGCCCTGTGCCTCCCCTGGCCCTGGCAACTGTTCCTGTGCTGCTCCTGCACTGCCCAGGGCACCCACGGGCCCTGCTTGGGCCGCACGCAGACCAGAACCAGCTGGGGCTGTGACAGCTCTGCTGCTCTGGGCCCAGCCCTTGGGCAAAGCACCCGCCTGTCCCTGGGCTGGGGGCAGTGCCCAGGCTGGGCTTGGCAGAGCCCGTCCGCTCCTGGAGGGCTGGGGGCACTGCTCTGGCCTGGCCTGGCCCGGCCCTGGGCTTGGCAGAGCCCGTCCGCTCCTGGAGGGCTGGGGGCACTGCTCTGGCCTGGCCTGGCCCGGCCCTGGGGTCCCTTGGCATTCCTGCTTGCCCTTGCATCCACCAGGGATGGGCTGCAGCTCAATGGCCCCGGCCTGGCCGCACACTCAGGCCTGGAGCCTTCCCATGGCTCCCCAGGGCACGAGAGCCTCAGCCCCAGCTCCCAAACATGACCTAACAGGGTTTGCTGATATTGATCCCTGTTAGACCTTTGAAAGCATTTTGAAAGTAACCTTGTTTGGCAACTCCTTCAAGGAACAAACGTGATTCGCTTCTAATCAGTAAAAATTTTATTGGTTTGCTTGCACTTCCTATAGGGTATCCTAATGCTTCCTTTGGCGTTCCAGAAAATAATGAAAATCTAACAAATTCTAAAGAGAAGTTCTTGAATCCACTATGAGGAGAAGTCTCTACATTCACTATCCTTACATACACTTAAGTAGCTGCTCCTGTAACACACAAAGATGTAGTGGTTTACCTGACTGGACCACACAACAGGATGTTATACACACCGCTACACTAAAAAACTTCTCTTCCCTGTTCATCACAAATTTAAAGCTCTTCTCGAGGTCCTGACTTAATTTTACATGCACATTCATACCTGCAATCCCTCCCCATGCTCAGTTTTCACCTAGACTTACCAGGGAACAGATGTTCCATACTCACCTCAAGCAATAATCTACGTCTGTCTTCCTAACCCTCTTTTTCTTCACTGACTTCTACTAATCTACAAAATAACTTGGACCCTCTGCACAAAAGAAACATCCAATTAATAGCCTTAAACACTTGTGAATGTGCTGCTACTTCTAACAATCTTGACCACCACAGCACTAAAATCAGAAATCAATTCTTCACATCCTTCCTGTTCTCCTGCCCCCACCACGCCTTGGCTCCAGCAGAAATGTTCCCTACTGCAGCCTGGTGTGCTAAGAACAATCAAAGGCAGCAGCACTTTCCCTCAACATGCTGCAATCTGAATTGCAGTGAAATTGCAGCTGTTGCATTAGAAGCTCAGCACCAGCACCCCACATCTTCCCCCAGAACTGAGGCCTGCTGAGGCCTGAGCTCTCCATTTCAACACACCCTGTAAATCAGGCTGCCTGGAAGATTGCAGGCTGGTAACTGTGTGAACACAGCAGTGCATTTCAGCAGAGTTATGGAATCAGTCTCATGGAAGGCACATCCTTTAAGCTTAAGACTCTATTCTACAAAATCTAGCCAGCAATTGTTTTGGTGGCCTGTGCAGGTTTTGGGGACTGTGCATGTTTCCTTTGGATGTTGTTTTCTTTGTTTCTAAACACAAAATTCACTGCATTCAGAAGCGAAACCCCAGATTCATTAGAACAAAGAACCACAGGGACATATGTGGCTGACAAGAACACTCCTCATTTCTAATGGTAACACCAGAAAGAGAGGAAAAAGATAAAGATGATTTAAATACCCGAAAGGATCCGAAATGTCTACATAAGCTGTCAAGTGACTAAGATTTTGGTAAACTCTAAAAGTCCAGATTCCTATTCGGTAATTGTCTGAAAGAAAAGAAAGCCAGAAAATCTGGTTGACCTTTATTTTGCCAGGACTTTCTCACGGGATTCTACCACAACTTGGATCACAAGTGAGGGTGGCAAATTTTGACTAGAAAACTTTGATAACTAGGCAGCATTTTTTCCTCCTCACTGAATTACAGGAAGGGTTTAAAAGGAAAAAAAAATATAAAAGAGCGTAAAGAAATTCTATCATACCTCTTAGGCGTTCATCATCTTTGGAGAACAAAAAAAAAAAAACTGTAGCACTTCCTGTGCATGGTAAAGAAAGAAACCTAGAAAAGGACAAAGGGATTTGAGCATCCTAAATTGTACTATCAAATTTCATGAACACAAGTTAATCCTGTAGTGCTTCAGAGAAATGCCATACATTGAAAAGCTTTATTCCCTAGAAACCAAATAAATCTTTTTATTTTCCAAATCCTCTTTTAAAGAGAAAACTGACTGTGTCTTTGGCTTTTGGCCAAACTCAGTTTGGAGTTGGTCAAACCAAAATGACCCAGTTAATTTCCTGTGCTCTGCTCTTTCTTTCCATATTCACATTCACATCCAATGGGTTGCTGGGAGTTTTGACTCTGTGCAGCACAAATGGTTTTCTAAGATGACTTTCATTGCTCAGAGGTGTGCAATGTCAGTTTCCCATTCCCTGAGTGCTGCTATTAATATTCCCACAGCATCCAACTACTACAGCCAAGTAGACAACAAAGAGAAATGGAACTTGCATTTCTTGGTCCTGTTCAATTTTTGACATCTCAGGCTCATCGTCACCCTCAGAACTGCTGTCCTGGAAACGTGGATCCTCTTGCCATGTGGCTTTTACTGGCTTTATTGTCCCAAGCGCGTGAGGCTCTGCAATGACAGCACCAATAGAGAAAAAAAGCCAAAACCAGATTATTCCTCTAATCATCAGGAAGAATTCCTCCTTTCACGTGAAACACTTACAGTGGAGAAGAGAGATTTAGGAAGGACAGAATCTGACCCTGCCAGATTTTCTAAGCTACATTTCTGCTCCACTTTGTATTTTCCACTTTGTTCCAGGGAGCCCTTATGTATTCTTAAACATTTCTCATTGCATTCAGAAAACACTGAATACCTTTTCAGTTCAGCACAAGTCTGGGGGGCTCATTGCTTTGTGCTGTTGCGTTGGGTTTTTTAATATTTTGGGTAACTTCACGGGGTTTCTTTTCTCTCCTACATGACTGGGACTTGAGTTAATGTTGTTTCATCTTCATTTCAGACGGCCTCATTTTATCTAAGGTTAGGACACTCCAATGATCATGTGTCATTCCATTTCCTTTTTCTAAAGGTCCAAGAGTAGAATTCAGTAACAAACAGAATGTTCATGGATCTTGGGGCCAGCTCTCGGACTTTGCTCCTCCCTCTACATTAACGCACATTTCCTTAAAAGCCTTGTGAGTTCCTATGAAACTTGATATGACTGGTGTGTCACCTTTTTCCCTGTTTGAGGAATTCAGGGCATGAGAACAAGCTTTTTCACCACTCAGCAAAAACCCCCAATGCCTTCTCAAAGCATGCCTTTCAGAATTCCTGAGATGCAAGCATGAGGCACCTCTCAATAATCTACCACAACCCTAGCAAGCAGAAATGAAGATCAAAATGCTTCTGCCTAATTACTGACTTCTGTTGCTGAAAATCCCCTGCATCCTGACCTTTTTTACACCATATTGCCCTACAGTGCCTGCCAGAAGCTCTTCCTTAGCAATGGCACTGTTAGAAGGGTTCTGCTGTTACCTTCTTTGATGCCCAACTCCTCTGTGCCTCCAAAGAAAGAAAACTTGAAGTAACTCGTCTCCTGAGCTGCATCATCCTCAGGCAAAGGTCCCAAATGGTCATCTGGGGCAGAGTCCTGTGCATCCTCTTTGTCCCAGGGTATTTCCTCAGTCTGGTTTGCTCTTTGAAGGTCTTTCAAAGAATAAACCAGAATAGACGGAGGAAATACCGTCTATTCTGGTTTGTTCTTTGAAAGGCCTCTTTCAAATCCGCAGCAATGGTGTAGGAGTTGTCTTCAGACAGTGAGGCAGTGTCTCATCTCTTTCTTCTTTTTTTGGCTTTACTGAAATGAGATTGTTCAAGGATAGCAACACAGCACACGTCCTTTTCGGACACAGCTTCCCTAAGAGCCACCTTGCTCTGAATGTCTCCCTAAGCATATCCAAGCCCATTAAGGAGTGGTTCATTATCAAGGGTAAGCAGTGGGGAAACATCTGAGGTTGAAGTCTAAAGGCAGGAACAAGAGTCCTTTTTAATTAGCCACATCCTTAAGTGACTTTTCACTGAATACACAGTTACACAGAAATCAAGGTATTTAGCCCAGACTTCTTCCTGCCAGTAGAAACATCAAGAGCTAATAGGGTTTGCCCACAGAGCTGCACATCTCAGGGTCCCTGCACTGACCGTTCTCACCTTCACTTCTGGCAAGGAACACACGGCCTAGAAAGAAAAGATGACGGCACTACGTGCTGCTGTTGGAGGTCCCAGTTGAGGTCCGACGTCGCTGGTGGGAGCGGCTGCTCCTGCAGGATGTCCCCGACCATGTCCCCCTACGCCTGGGCCTCTCAGCACTCGCTGCTGTCGTCCTGCTCCTGTCCTGGCGACTCCTGAAACGCACAGTTTGAGTCGAGGCCCGGCGCTGCTGGCGGGAGCGGCTGCGTCTGGGGAATGGCCCTGACCATGTCTCCCTTCGCCTGGGCCTCTCAGCCCTTGTCCCTGTCCCACTGCTGCTGCCGCGGCGACTCCTGGAGCGGACAGGTGGACTCTGGGCCCAGCCTTGCTGGCGGGACCGCCTGCGTCTGGGGGATGGCCCTGACCATGTCTCCCTTCGCCTGGGCCTCTCAGCCCTTGTCCCTGTCCCACTGCTCCTGTCACAGCAGCTCCTGGAGTAGACAGGTGGACTCCGGGCCCAGCCTTGGTGGCGGGAGCGCCTGCATCTGGGGGATGGCCCTGACCATGTCTCCCTTCGCCTGGGCCTCTCAGCCCTTGTCCCTGTCCCACTGCTCCTGTCACAGCAGCTCCTGGAGCGGACAGGTGGACTCCGGGCCCAGCCTTGCTGGCGGGAGCGCCTGCGTCTGGGGGATGGCCCTGACCATGTCTCCCTTCGCCTGGGCCTCTCAGCCCTTGTCCCTGTCCCACTGCTCCTGTCACAGCAGCTCCTGGAGCGGACAGGTGGACTCCGGGCCCAGCCTTGCTGGCGGGAGCGCCTGCGTCTGGGGGATGGCCCTGACCATGTCTCCCTTCGCCTGGGCCTCTCAGTCCTTGGCCCTGTCCCTCTGTTCCTGTCATGGCAACTCCTGGAGCGGACAGGTGGACTCTGGGCACGACCTTGCTGGCGGGAGCACCTGCGTCTGGGGGATGTCCGTGATGGTGTCTCCCTTTGCTTGGGCCTCTCAGCCCTTGGCCCTGTCCTACTGTTCCTGTCATGGCGACTCCTGGACCGGACAGGTGGACTCTGGGCGCGACTTTGCCGGCGAGAGGAGCTTCGCCTGCGGCTGGGCCCAGCACGTCTGGAATGGACCCTGTCCTCAGGGTCAGGGGACGTGCTGCGTGTTGCCCTTGATCTGCTGATGCTGCTGGTGTCCAGTGAGGAAGATGGCAGTGCCTGCTGCCATGCTGCGTGTTGGGGCCTGCTGTGGCTGCCCGTCTCTGGAGATGGAGGTGGGGAAACCGGCACCAATGGCACAGGGCTGTGGGAGCTGGGGCTGATGGCCTCAGATTCTGACCAGCCACGAGCAGATTGTAGTCCTGACTGTCTGGCCGGCCTGGGGCCATTGAGCTCTGTCTCATCCCTGGAGGCTGTAAGGGCAAGCAGGAATGTCAAAGATCACCCAGGCCCCGGCCAAGCCAGGCCAGAGCAGTGCCTCCAGCCCTCCAGCAGTGGATGCTGCGCTCTGCCAAGCCCGGCCTGGGCACTCCCCTAGCCCAGGGACACCGGGGACTTTGACTCATACATGTTCCGAGCCCAGCACAGCTGTCACACTCCCATCTCTGTGTGCTGTTCCTCAGGCCAGAGCAGCGCCTGTGGGTGCCCTCAGCAGCACAGGAGGAGCACAGGAGCAATTGCCAGGGCCTGGGGAGGCAAACAACCTCATAGCACTGAGAACAAAAAGTGTACCAGCACGTGGTTGTCTAGCCAAGCGCTTCTGCTTCTTCCTGCTTTGAGCCCTTGTCGAGACACAGGTTCCCTGCAGAGCCCCAGGTGCAGCTTCCCAACTTACCCCTGTTCCTCTGCCTCCTCCCTGCCCCCAGGGTAAAGGCAATCCCTGGCATTGCATTGGCCGTGCCTCACTCCTAGATCTGCGAAGGCATCGTTGTCCTCCCACGTTGGCTGTCTGATGGAGAAAGGAAGAGATGATGAATTTCTGCTGCTCTCCCTCACGGAGGTCCAGGGTGTCCCAGCTCTTTCTCCAGCACTTTTCCAAGTTGGGGGTGAAGCTGAAGCCCAGACTCACAGGACAGGGCAGGGCCAGGGCTCCTGGGGCAGGGCCTGGCACAGCACAGCACTTGCACCCTCCTGGCTGGTGGGCCAGGCAGAAGGACACCAACCTGAAGGGGACTCGGATCCCCAAGATGAACATTTCAACAGGGAATTCCCCACTGTCTCTGCACAGGGGGCACTGGAAATAGAAAGCACCAGCGCGCAAGGCCTGTCCCTGCAGGGCAAACACAGGCAGGGTGAGCGAGGCCCTGCTGCTGCTGCTGCTGCTGCTGCTGCTGAGCACCTGCTGTGCCCCAGGGCTCAGGGGAGGGCTCCTACCTGGATGCAGTCCCTGTGGAACCAGGCCTTTTTGCACGCTGGGCACACCAATGTTGTGAAGGTCTTTCTGTCCTCCACAGGTTCCATGCAGATGGGGCAAACGGTGTCCGGCTCAGGAGTCGCATCCACCTCCTGCTCTGGACGGTGCTCAGGGCAGAAAGAGCTGGGGGCAAAGGGATGGGGAAAGTGAGAAATGCTGGATCATTCCCCAGGGGTGGCCATAAAGAGAGATGAGGTACCTGAACGGAGTAACGTATAGATTGACACAGCCGCCCTCCTTGGTACAGGGCAAGTGGAACCATCTGTCACAGTTCTCCCTGCAGCACATGATGGTTGCCCCGCTCTGGCCGCAGACGCAGCAGCGCTGGAAAGAGCCAAGCAGCTGCATCAGCAGCAGCAGCAGCAGCAGCAGCCTCGAGGCCTCCCCAGGCAGCCCCAGGGCTAAGGGCAGGGCGCAGGACGTGGCCGCTGCCGGCTCCCAGCCCACAGAGCCGCCAGCTGGAGGAGGGAGGGTGCTGTGCCAGGGCCTCTGTGCCAGAGCTACTGGGAGCCAGACTTTGTCCCGACTGTTGGGCCGGCCTTTCTTTCCTGCAGTCTGGGCTAAGCTCTGGCAAACCTCGCCAGGCACAAATCTCCCTGCTCTTGTCAGGCTCTCACCTTCTGTGCCGCCCGCCGCACTGCAATTAGGAGATCTCGAGGGAGAAAGTCCATGAGTCCCCCGCGGTCCGTCTCTTGCCGAAATAGTAGAGTGGCGAAGAACTGCAGCCAAGGGGAGAAGCTGATGAGGAGGGGGCGGGAGGAGCTGCCCATTGCAAAGGTGGAGGGAGCGCCCGGAGCCACTCACCATGCAGAACACGTGGGCACAGAGCCCACCCTTCTGCAGTTTGTCACCGCACATGTCCGGGTCAGCCTCTGCACGGCGACACAGCATGCAGGCTGCAGGGGACAGAGCCAATGGCACCGGGCATGAGCAGCTGTGCGGGGCTCTGAGCCTGCAGCAGCATCGGCCCCAAGGCTGCTCTGTCCCTGCCTGGCTGATGGGCAGCGCTGGAGGCCTTGCAGAGCAGGGGCCATTGCGGGCACGGCTGTCCCAGGAGCTGCCCCCTGGCCCAGCTGGCCCCACTTGGGCAGGAAGGAGGCTCCCAGCCCTGGCATGGCCGAGCAGCTCCTGCCTCCCGCTGCCTCTGTTCTGATCCCCACGCTGCCTGCTACCACAAGAGCCCCTGGGCCAAGCTATCAGAGAGCTGCTTTGCCTTCACCTGGCTCCCTGGCACCAGGACCCTCCTGCTTTCTGTCAGACATGGCGGCTGTCTACGCTGAGTCTATCTCCTCGAAGGACGTGGTCACTTCGAGGTGCTATTCCTCTCTGTCTATGGGAGAAAGAAGGGGGGGGGGGGGGAGTTTGCAGAACAGGCCCAGAACCACGAGGCTCTACTCCCTGCTCAGCCCTGCGTGAGCCCTGCTCCTGTCTGTTTCTCCTCCCGTCGTCGCCTTGAGTAACACTGCAGTGTCCTCTGGCTGTTCCTCTGCTGATTCTGTGATTTTGGGAAGGGAGAGGCAGGTGAGCCTGCAGCACAGGCCCAGAGCCCCGAGGTGTGGGGCCCCTCTGGTCCCTGGGCAGCCACATCCCCGCCCTACCTTCTCCTCCCGTTGTCAGGTCGCACTGACACTCGGCTTGAGCCCCGCGTTCCCTTTTGTGGCCTTGGTGGCACAGGTCACAATGGCCACTCTGACATCAGCACCGTGTACCCAAAATCGGGGCAGCCATGGCCCCAGGTCCCTGGCAACCACTTGTGGCGGCCCCCTTGGGCACCGAGCTTCTAAAATGGTCCGAGCGTTTGCTCAGGGTGGAAGCACGGCCGGGAATCCGGCAGCAAGTGCAGGGTCAAATGCCAGGCCCTGGGGCAGCCATCCAGGGTGGCACTGTAGGCAGGGAGGTGCTGTTCAGGCACTGCCACACTAGGGCTCCGGCCCCGGCCAAGGGAAATTTCTGCTCCTGCCCCTGGCAGGCGGTGGCCCAGAGAGCCCGTGCGGAGTCAGCTGCACTACAGGGATTCAAACCCTGCTCTAGGTGAACTGATGTTTTCATCAAGACCTGTCTGCAGAAAACTAAGATGAACCTGATTTGATGCTGCTGCTGATCACCATTGGGTACAGGAGATAAACCTGGACACCACCACAGCTGCCTCCGTTATCCTGCCATCATATGAACTAACAACTTTGACTTTCCATATAAATGGAAAAATTAGTATTAAGCTTCTGAGAAGCGTCATCTTTTATAGTGACTCAGCAGAAAGACAGAAAATTCACTGAGAATTTTCTGTGTACATTTGACAGGAGAGCTTGCAACTGTCCTCAACTCAAGTCAAATACAGGAGGATGCTTTTCCTACATTATAGGAACTTTGCCAGTTTGGTCCATGCTTTCCTACTAGAAAATACATTGGAAAAAATTAGGAAGAGAAGCACAAACAATTCTTGTCAATTTTTCTCTTTCGTGTCTTTGCAAACATGCTCCTGGAAATGCAGATCCATGACTTGTGGAACAATCAGTGGCATCTCTGGGAAGCAGGGCAGGGACTGACAGGCAAGGACACACTGCACCTGCCTGATGCTGGGGCAGCAGGAGTTTGCCCATTTTCCTGTCTCCATGGGAGAGCCACCTTGGCTGGGAAACGATCCCTTCACTGCTCTAGGAGGGAGGCACAGCCAGTGCAATGCCAGGGAGTGCCTTTACCCTGGAGGCAGGGAGGAGGCAGAGGAAGAGGGGGGAAGTTAGGAAGCTGCACCCGGGGCTCTGCAGGGCTCCCGGCTAGGTCTCGAAGCACAAGGAGCCAGAAGAGCTTGGCCGGACAATCCCGAGCTCTGGACACCTTGTCCTCAGCACCGGGAACCCGTTTGCTTCTCCAGGCCCTGGGCACTGCTCCCGTGCTGCTCATGCAATTACACACAGACACAGAGCTACCTGCTCTGTCTCAACCCTCTTCAGCACTGAACAGCACAACACAGTAACATGTTCTCTTCAGTACATGGTCTAATTATTAATAGTCCTGCAAAGACTCACATTCAAAGCACACACAAAAACCCCAAACCCTGGTACAAACCTTGCATCAACACAAAATGCATGTTGCTGTTCAGAAACACAGGGCAGCACTTTTGGCCAATGCTTTTTCCTATAAGATCTTCCAAAGGATTGCAAAAGTGACATTGTTTGGCAACTTCTTCAAGGAACAGACAGGAGAGGCTTCTGAGTTTTTAAAGATTTATTGGTTTGCTTTCACTTTCCTTTTGGCATCCTTACACTTCACCCAGCATTCCAGAAAATCGTGAAAATCCAAAATAATATCAGGGGAAGTTTCTGAATTCATTCATGTTTCTCCCAAAGACTTTCTTGACATACATACAAGTGACTGGTCCTATGACATACAGAGACGCAGTGGTTTCCCTGACTGGACATTACAAGACAACGTTATAGACTCCACTATACTAAAACACTTCTGTTGCCTGGTAATTACAAAGCCTGAAGCTCTTCTAGAGGCTTTTCCCAGTGCAACTTCATTAGGTTCCTCTCTGCCCAACTCTCGAGCCTCTCCAGGTCTCACTGAAGGGCAGCAGAGCCTTGTGGTGCCTCAGGCCCTGCTCCCAATTCTGTCCCATCAGCAAACACTGAGGGAACACTCTGTCCCTTCTGCCAGGTCACTGGGGAATAAGGCAAACAAGGCTGGGCCCAGCACGGCGCCCTGAGCTCACAGCTACCTGAGTTTGGAGCTCCCCTGTCCACTTCTCTGCCCCACTGTCCCTGAGCTGCCTCAGGGGCCTGTTATGGGAGGCAGGGACAAAGCCTTGCTGAAGTCCCAGCTGGCAACAACCACTGCTCTCCCCTCACAAGCCCAGCCAGTCACTGCAGCACAGGTGGCTATGGGATTGGTCAAGCATGGTTTCCATTCCTGTTATTCCACAGGCTTAGAGATGGCATCCAAGAGGAGCTGTTCTGTCACCTTTCTGGGGATGGAGCTGAGGCTGATGGCCCTGCAGTTTCCTGGCTCTTTCTTGGTGCCCTTTTGCAAGACTGCAGTGATGTTGGCTTTCCTCCACTGCTCATGCCTCTCTCCAGGGCTGTCTCCTTCCCTGACCTGCTGGCAGAGCACCCTGTGCCAGAGGCAGGAGCAGAGATTTCCCTTGGCCCCAAAAGGGAACACTGGGCTCAGGCCGAGTGTCAGTGCGACCTGACAACGGGAGGAGAAGGCATGAAGGAGCAGAGCTCACACAGGGCTGAGCAGGCAGTAGAGCCCTCGTGGCTCTGGGCTTGCTCTGCAAGCTCCTTGGCCTCTACTTTCTCCACAGAGAGAGAGGAACAGCACCTCAAAGTGACCAGGAAACCCGGCCATGGAGCGGGGCTGGGGCTGTGACACCTCAGGGAAACCGGACACGGAGCGGGACTGGGGCTGTCAGCCCTCAGGGAAACTGGCCATGGAGTGGGACTGGGACTGTGACACCTCAGGGAAACCGGTCATGGAGTGGGACTGGGACTGTGACACCTCAGAAAAGCGGCCATGGAGCGAGACTGGGACTGCCAGCCCTCAGGAAACCCGGCCATGGGGCTGGGGCTGCAGCTGTGACACCTCAGGGAAAGCAGCCATGGGTGTGGCTTGGCCTTTGACACCTCAGGGAACTCACCATGGCAGCCACCTCCAGGGGTTTTGAAGTACTTGTTTCTTGGTTTAATGCCCTTCCAAGATCAATTTTCCTGATCCTTATCCATGTTTTGGACAAGTATTGCCTCCTGAACAGGCCACCTCCTGGATGTGCAATGATTCCATCTGATCCAGCTGTGCCTCTTCCTTTCTCAAGGGATGGACAGAGGGGCTCTATTGAAGGTGGCATTTCCTGCAGGAAGGGAGGCGATGCCAGACACAGCCACAGGAGGTAGTTGCTGTGCTTCTGGGCCTGAGCCCTGCTGAGGCTTGAGCTGCCCTCTCTGCTGCTTGGCACTGCGGGCACAGCCCGGATAAGATGGGCACAGCCCAGAGGAATTGTCCCGAGCAGGCTCAGGGCACTCGGGTACTGAGCTGTCCTGCTGGGCTCCCTCCGTGGGAGACATGTCCCGAAACCTGGGAGCGGCTGCACAGGGTGCCCGTGGTGGGGAAAGGGCAGAGGGGAAGAGCAAGGCTCCAGTGTGTCCTGAGAGGGCCTGGCTATGTGCCCGTGGGCTGTGGGAGCTGTTCCATGGGCAGGTGGGCGGGCAGGAGGGAGGGACGGAGGTTGGGAGTGACAGCTGTGGCACTGCAGATTTCCCCAAGCATTTAGTGAGGGTTTCCTGTGTGGCAGGGAGAGAGCCCCAGGGCCCTGGGCTGCTCCAGCTGCCCCTCCAGGCATGTTGCACAGGACCTGCAAAGAGCGTACAGAGTGACCAGGAGCCACAGGCTCCCACAGCCTTACCCCACCCCCTTGCAGTCCCCAATTCCCCAAGGGAGAAGGGGATCCCAGCACACCATGGAAATGGTTCTGTAGCATCTGTGATCCCTCCTCGACTGGGATCATGACTTGGATTACTTGGAAATGCTGGTGAATGGTGCTTTGAAGACCTTGCCAGATGTTGGAGGCATGTTCTGAATGTACCTTTCCTGACAGAATAATCTGTGTCAGTATGCCAAGAGCTTACCATGAGCCAGTTCCCTTAAATTTCACTGAAGGTAGATCAGTTCTGGAAACCTTACCCTGCTCCCTTCTGGAGCCCTGAGGGATCCCACAGGATCACTGTCAGTGGGAGGAAGGGGCATTTAGCTGCCCATCCTCCTCCCGTGTGCAATGGCACTGTGTCCTTCTGCGTGCTCTGTGCAGCCACAGAGAAGAGCAGAGAGGGAAGGGGCTGGGCCCAGGGCTGTGCCTGGGGGCTGAGCCTTTCTCAGCTCCTTTGCAGCCCCCAGGGAGCCCGAGCTGCTTCTGCTGCCACTGCTAAGCCCTGGCCCTGCCTGGGGCTGGGTTTCAAGCTGCTGGCTGCTCCAGGGAGTCCTTTCTGCCCCGACTGCCCCGCAAGGGGCTCCTTCCATCCCAGTGTGGGGCCACTGCAGGCACGAGGTCCCCCTGGCCCTGCTCCTGAGTGGAAGGCAGAGCCAAGGGAGTGCCTTGGAGGGCACCAATCACCCAGATGCCCTCACTGCCACTCGGGCCTGAAGGAGAATCTTCAGCAGTGCCATTGGAGCTGTTGTGTCCTGCCTTTCTTTGCAGCTGAGCCTGTTGCTCAAGGTGATCTGGCTTCCCAGCCCATGTTCAGGATTGAGCCTCTGGGAGATGGTGAGGGTACGCCAAGGCCTTTCCCCTGTGAGACCTGCCAGCTCAGAGCCCAAAGCTCGGCCAGGGGGGCATCGCTGCAGGTGCCAGGACAGAGCCATGCATGTGTGTGCCCTCACCCTGCACGATCCACTCACAACTTCTGCTCAGCACTGGCAGGTGTTTGAAGGACGGTGGGCCATGGCCCAGCTGAAAAAGCCCAGATGATTTGTTGATTTTATCCGATTTTGCATAAGCATGACGTTCTGAACATGCCATTAAAGAAATGGAGAATTTCTCCATCTTTTAAGGTGTACTTTTTGTTTCTCAAGTGATGGGCCAAAAGTTAGGACAGAAGGAGGTGTTTCCCCAACAAAGCAGAGGCCGATTGGCAGCCCCTGCTGCAGGAAGGAAGTCCAAGCCAAGCACAGGCATGGGCACAGGCACAGAAGGTAATTGCTGTGCCAGGCTCAGCAGGGCTCAGCCATTGGCAGAGCTGTGTGGCTGCAGCTCTTCTTCTTCTACCAGGGCCTCCCTTGCACAGCCCGGCAAAGCTGGAGGTGCCTTTGGAGCTCGTTCAGAGCCCTGGGAAAAGGGGACTCGTGCACCAACGTCCCTCCCGCTGCAGCTGCTCTGGAGCTGGCCCTGAGTGCCCAGAGGCCCTAGGCACAGGAGCAGCCCCGAGCGGGAGCCCTGCCGCGAGCCCAGGGCCAGAGCCACCCTTGGCTCCCGTTTGGGCAGGGGCTGCACTGGGTCCTGACAGGGCCTGACTCTGTGCCCTGGGGCGGGGGGAGCTGTCACGGGGCAGGGAGGGCCAGGGCTGGCAGGGGCTGCTCAGGGATGGCTGTGGCCCGTGTCCCTCCAAGCAGCGACTGCCCAAAAAGCTGCGCTGCCCCCGGGCTCTCCTCTCGGCCTGCTGGGCTTTGTTGGGTGGCACAGCCTGTGCCACGGGGTGGCAAGGTGCCTGCAGGCCCCAGCTCTGGGGGAAACGGAGAATGTCCTGCCCGCATCCACCGTGCTGCCAGCTCAGCAGTGCAGCACAGCACGGGCTGACGATCCCCATCGCTCCCACAGGTGCAGCTGGAACCACAGCACATGTTCCTGATTCCCAGAAGGGCCTTGGAAGGGGTTTCTGTCAGGGAACAGGCTTCTGGCTACGGTTACTGGCATGCCTGCTTGTCTTGGAGCTGATCTTCATCTTATGCTCTGTCCGAAGTTGGACTTGCTGGAAGAGAAAAGGGTGAGTGTTTAGTTCACCTTTCCCTCAAACAGCTTCTTTTGAAAGTCTACGTCAGACAGAAAACATTCCCAGTGAGGTTGCAGTGTAGGGGTGGCCAGTCCTTGATTGTCCGAAGAACTCTGCTGAGGGTTCTGCTGCTGCCCAGAGCTTTCATTGGCCTCCTAAATGCTGGGCCCTGTCCTGGGGGGGCCCGCTGGGGCTGCAGCCAGTGCTGGCTCCCACTGAGGCTGCCTGGCCAAGAGCAGCCCCAGGGGCACTGGGCAGAGGCAAAGCACGGTGGGGAGGAGAAAGAGCAGGGACGAGATTGCCCTTGAAAGGCAGGGGAAGGGAGAATGTTGCTTATCGGAAGAAGCCCCAAAGAGCGGCTGGAAGGGGTGCTGCCTGATCAAGGACCCCCGAGAAGCGGAGGGAGGGCGTATCGGCTGATGGGGTGTCCCGAGGAGCGGCTGTGGATAGTGGGGGTGTCCCTTAGTGGGGAGGAGCAGCTGGAGCGCTTGCACGGTCCGGTGGTGGGGAGGCCGGCGGGGCAGTCGGAGTAGGCTCAGCCCGGCCGGTGGGCACGGCTCACCCTGCCCGCCCGCAGGACCACGGTGCAGTTCCTGTTGGAGGCGGACCTGCACGGGCTGCTGAAGCTGGACACGCTGATCCCGAACGCGCCGCCTGCGCCATGGCAGCGCAAGGCCAAGGAGAGCGGCCCCGGGCCCAGCCCCGTTGGCGTGTCCCCCATAAAGCCGGCATGTCGCTCCCACAGCCCCAGCAAGACGCCGTCCAAGACACCCGGTGAGCGCCGGCCACCGGCGGCAGAGGTTGAGTGCGGGAGCCTGGCCCAGGCTGCTTGTCCGTAGCCACGGGGCTCTGGGCTCCCTGCCATGCTGCCCTACCGGCTGCTGCTCAGGCAGGAGGAGGTGGGCTGTGCTCCTGACAGCCACCCACCTCCTTGCCAGCATGAGGGGCAGAGCTCTGAGCACTGGGGCTGGCGAGCTGCTGTTCGCCCAGCTGAGCCTTGCTGGCACAGCTGTATGCTAGGACAAGTGTGGGCAGGACTGTCAGCTGACAGCTTTACATCCTGTGAGCGTTTTTGTATCTTCCCCTTATCTCTGGACTCTGGAATTGTTGCACTAGACCCAAGGAGTTGCACCACACAGTCCCTAACCAACTTGGTGGCAGGGAGGAAAATATAAGTTAGTTGGGACTGGGTGGCATGAGACCTCAGAGTCCTACTTGTCTGGTGGGTGTGATGTGCAAGTGTGTTGGGTTTGCTCCCGTGAAAGCTCGAATACAGGCTGTTAAATAGCTGTAAGACAATATTTTCATATGTGAATGCAGGTAAATCTGGATCCAAAATTCAAAGCACCCCAGCAAAGGCCGGGGGGGATCGCTACATTCCCAAACGCAGCACTATGCAGATGGAGATGGCAAATTTCCTCCTAACCAAAGAGAATGACCCTGCTGAGGATTCCCCTACCAAGAAGGTGAGCATGTTGCTAAGTTACAATTACTTCAATAACTGCTACGCCTTCCTGCCCCTTTGCAGAGCAGTGAACAATAGGTTCTATCAAGGGGGCACACGGCACTGACAAGTCCCAGCCATCACTACTTGCAGCTCTGGGCTTCAGGAGCCTAGGATGAGACTGAAGCTGTAGAGACTGCCATGCACTCGAAGCCTATGCTGCTTCTGGTAGCAAAATTTAGCTTTTGACTAACGAGGCTTTAAAATGTAGCAGGCAACAAAAACACAAAGCTGTAAGCCTATGCAAAGTGAAACTGCTGGTGGTAGCTATTCTAGGACAAGGTCTCCACCGGGAACACTTCTGGAATGTTTTACACTGTGTTCTGAAATCTGTTTGTGAAGCATTTGGTCGCTTTGTGGCTGTGGCTTTTCCCTCTGGCAATGACACTGAATTTGCCATTGTTTGAAAATGTGAGCAGGACAATGTATGAAAGTCTGAGGAAAACTGCTTTGACCTGCCTCTGTGTGACTGACCCTTGCAGCACAGTCAAACATCTTCAGATTCTAAGAGAAGGGGACTTAGATGTCTGTTTAAATTGTAGTGTGGGAATTGTTTTAAATGCATTGCACTGAGGGTGATTTGTCTCTGTAGGAGCAACAGAAAGCCTGGGCAGTGAATCTGAATGGTTTTGATGTGGAAGAGGCAAAGATCCTCCACCTCAGAGGAAAACCACAGAATGCTCCAGAAGGTATTATACAGGCTCTGTGTGAGCTGAATCAGCAGGAGGGATCAGGTCAGGGGAACAGCAACACAGAGGCTCTGTGTGTGGTCACAGGAGAAATCAACTGGTTTCTGAGAGCTGTACAGGCTGGAGTCTCCTTTCTTAAGGTTCCTGAGGTCGAGGGAGGGCATAACAGTTAAAGTGAATTTATTTAGGAGAGTTGCTATGACTGCCAGTTGGTCACCTGTCACAGGGCTTGCAAGGGTCTTCAGGGTGGAGAGAGAGATGAGAATCTTGACCTCATGTTCAGAAGGCTTGATTTAATATTTTATGATATATATTACATTATTACTATACTAAAAGAAATAGAAGGGAAGTTCTCAGAAGCTAGCTAAGCTAAGAATAGGAAAAGAATGAATAAACAAAGGGCTGTTTCTCAGCAGAGGGTGAGACCCAGCTCCGCTGTGAGTGGTCAGTAAATCCAAACATTCACCCAAGACTGATCACGCATCCACCTGTTGCATTCCCCAGCAGCAGATAACCATTGTTTACCTTTTGTTGCTGAGGCCACAGCTTCTCAGAAGGGGGAAAAATCCTAAAGAAAGGATTTTTATGGAAAGATGTCGGTGACAGTTACCGGTACTGCAGGTTCCAAACGTTCATGAAGTCTGTAAGAGCATCAAAGCCTCTGCTGTGCACTTTCTAGCTTAAACTGCAACTAAATATAATGGGATTCAAAAACCCAAGTGTTTGTTAAATTTGTTTCCATGAATGAGGAAATTGTAGCTCACCCCTGTTCAGCAGTTCATTCTGCCAGTGATTTTAGTGCACTGCAGGCTTGTGAGTGTTTCTCTTAGGACTTTGTTTTCACTCCAAGGGATTCCTAGTTGGGTGAGCAGCACTCAGCTGGGAGGAAACTAACTCAGGTTAACAAACCTGTTCCCCTGCACACAGACTATCAGAATAACCTGAAAGTGCTCTACAGTCTGAAAATGGCACCTGGATTCAGCAGGAAGAAGAGCAGATATATTCCCTCAAAGCCAGAACGGGTCTTGGATGCACCAGAGATATTCAACGACTACTGTAAGTAGGCTACAGGGTTGAGTGCTGGGCATCCAGAACATTCTGCACTGGATTGCTGTTCCTAGGACAGTGTAACTGGGCTGCCTGTATTATTTTGTGTACCCAGGCTAGCACAGACCCCTTCTGGAGTGTCCCTGTGTGGCCTTACAGGCACAGTGGTCTAGGGCACTGTGTAGGTGCCTTGGAGCAGGGTACCTGGCCCCAGCAGCTGGGCATAGTGACACTCAGAAGGCTGCCCCTCACCTGCACGTGTGTGTGTGCACGTGTGCACCCACACCTGCTGCAGCAGCACGGGTGAAGGGCAGGGCTCTCTAGCCAAGCATGGTGTGACCTGCATTGCTCTTTCAAATTGTAGAACTGAATCTCATAGACTGGAGCTCCCAGAACTTCCTGGCAGTGGTTCTGGATGACACTGTTTATCTGTGGAATCACGCTACTAGGGAGATTATCCCCCTGCTGCAGACGGAGCATCCAGATGTTTACATTTCCTCTGCATCATGGATTAAAGAAGGAGGCTACCTTGCTGTTGGCACAAGTAGTGCTGAGATTCAGGTGAATGCAGGAGTAAAACTAGAGGTGTTTTCTAGGGATTGACAGAACTGTGGGGCCTGGGGACAAAACCTTGGCTGGCAGAGGAAGGATGCCATGCACCTGACTTGTCTTCCCTGGTGTGGGGTGGAACTGCCCAGTGTGCAAGGCAGGGTTTGATTTGGGCGTTTTCTGATAAGCAGCGTTACCTTCTGAGCTATAGTCATGAGATACATATTTTCTCTGTTCCCTGACTGAGAAAGCTGAATGCCAGAGCCTGTGCAGTGAGGTTCCTAGGGCATAGAAACAGGATTTGGTTTCTTCTGAAGAACTTTTTACTTTGCCTCTCCAGCTATTGTTGCATTTATATTGTTGTATATCATATTTCTAGGGTCTCATACCTTCTGGGTGGTTTTCTCACAGCAGCTCTTCACAGCAGTGCTGTTGTTCCTTCTCAGCCAGGGCTCCTCTACAGCCCTCCCTGAATGCCCCACCCCCTTTTATCCCAGCTACCTCCACAGGCTACTGCCCAATCAAGGACATTGCAGCTGCAGCCCATTTACAATAACTAGAATCAGGGCAGGGTCACTTATACAATACAGAGATCTTTTACTGCAATACATATATTTACTCAGGCCCCTATAAGCTATGGGACGTTGAGCAGCAGAAACGTCTCCGAACCATGACCAGCCATTGCGCCCATGTGGGAACCCTCGGCTGGAACAGCTGCATCCTCTCCAGGTAAAGCAGTGGGTCAAGGGCAGTTTCCAGTTGTTGCAAACTCCTATCCCTCAATCTATGTGTGGCATGGGTTAGGGATGGCAGAGAAGTTTGTCCTGGCTTGGGATTCTTACTCAGCCTTATCTGTTGGGGCTGTGAGGAGAAGGCCTCTTTCCTGTATTGCAATTTGTGCTGAAGCTGTAAAGAGCTTGTGTGGGTGTTTCACTCACACCAACAGACCTGTGTTGCTGGTAACACTGGTTGAAACCCAGTGGCAGGTATAGCAGTCTTGCAACAACAAAAATGGATTTGGGTGAAAATGTGCAGCCTGGGGCTGGCTCTGGCATAAAGCCTGATGCAAAACAAAAGGTTAGCTCACACTGCAACACCCAGCCTGGATGTCATGCAAGAGCCACGCAAAGCACCACCAACCCTGTGCTCAGCCTTCAGTCATGTATTCTTCCAACAACTCTGATCTCCCTTCCCCTCCTGCTGACAGGAGGCCCTGGTGCCTCACTGAGGCTCCATGCAGGGGAGCAAGCACCAGGGCTCAGCTGACATTTATTGGAGCTTGACTCCCCTACACTTGGAAAAATGCCTTTTTTCCAGGCTGAACTGTGCTGGAGCAAGTTGCAGGAAATATATTTGAGCCCTTACCTGACCAACAACCAGCTCAGCCACGCTGCTTTGCACGGCGGAGCCGCAGTGTCTGAGCAACTCCACCAAGCCTGTGCCTCCCATCAGCCCTCAGTGATTAGCTGAGGGTGGATTATTAACTGTATTCACCTTTCCCTCAGCACAGTACCACACTGTGCCTAGCACCAGCTCTGCCTCCTGCGCCTCACAGCAGCTGGAACCTTCAAAGGTTCCGACTTGTGCTCTGCCAAGGCCAGTGAGTGTGTAACCACAGCCACCAGAGCACCCCCCCCCCCCACACACACACATAAAGCTGATATGGGGGGCACAGTCTCAAAAAACAGCCACTGAGCCAGCACCTTCCCAGCAGTGCTGCTGGTGCATCCCCATTTGGCCACTTGGGAAAGATCAGGAGGTCCAAGGATGGAGCTCTCCCTCAGACGCAAATCCTAGGGCCACAGCTGTCTCCAAAGGGGCAGCAGGCAGGAAAAGACTGAAATGCTCTCTTTATGGGCAAAAGAGCTGGTGCAGTAATTCAAATGCCTGGTACAAAAATTCTGTTTAATATTTAGCTCCTATTTAAAACACAGCTTTTCATTTAATTCTATTTACAGAATACTTTCATTTCATTTGTTTCTTTAAAATTACTTAGTTCTCACCTGTTGTATGTCTAGGAATATTTTCTTCCAAAAATAGAAAAAAATAGATGATATCTTTTCAGCAGAAAACATTGGTTGATACAATTTTAAACCATCATGATATGGAAGAATTGTTCTGTCCCTCTCTAAGGTGGAAGAAGCATTTGGATCACAGATCATCTACAATGAAATACTTGACATGTTTAAGATGCTTTCAATCAATTGTGATCGTCAATTGCTTATTCGTTGTAAACAGTAATTTTTCAGTGAAGGGAAAGTGTGTGTGGTATATCTACATGATGTGTTCAAAGCCAGTTCCTACTAATGGCCAGGCTGAATTCCAGTCCATAATGTCCCGAATGATATTTTGCCGCCTTCTTTGGCACTTCATGAAATCTTACCATGATGAAGTGCTGAAACACAGAGATTTTCTCTTAGAGAGTGTCTCATGTTGTAACCCATCCCGTGGATTTTATGCTGTAATTCTTATCTCTTTTGAAATTTGCTATCTTCTGTACAGTTTTCATGAACCTTTCTGTTACAGTAGTGAATATCACAGATAAATGTCATTTTGTACAACTTTGAATTTACCCCAAGAGCTGAGAGAAAACTTGCTCCTATACTTCAATCCCAGTTTCTTCTATAGTCCAACTTTGTTTCTCTACCGTCAAGCTTCTCCTTTGTTGCTGCTCCAAGCCCCGTCCAAGCTGACCTTGAATACTTTCAGGCATGGGACATCCACAACTTCTCTGGGCAACCTGTTCCAGTGTTCCAGCACTCCCTCAGTAAAAAAGGCCTTCCTTTCATCTAATATGTGTAGGAAATCATAAATCTAGGCATAGAAACTTGGAGTGCAAATTTGAAATTCTTTTGATTTGAAGCACATTTTATATGAATACTGACTTACAGATGACTAAAAGATGTAGATGGGCATTTGAGCTGACAAGTTTTGAAAAAGTGCACGGAAATTAAAATTGAAACCACTAAAATTAAAAACTTCTTGCCATTTTCTTTTTCCTCTCCAATTCAAAATGGCATATGTCAGATATCAGTGCTTCATGCAAACCTCTCAGATGCTCTCAGAGAAAAAGCTTTTCTTTCAGACTAAGTTGTGGTTGACGTAGAACACTAGCAGTAGTGAAAGTTTTTCTGGGCATCGGGCAGCACCTTCTCCTTGGATTTGTGTGCAGAATGCATTTTATCCAAACTGGAAAATAGATCCCAGCTCTGTTTTATTCATCCATCTTACTGCATCAGGCCTGAAGATTCTGTGAAAAGTAGCCTGTGGACCTTGAAGATAGCGCATGTGAAACAGATGAGAGGTGATGGAGAAGTTGAGGGAGAGAAGAAAGAGCATATGGGCCAGTACAGACACCAGAAAGTATTTCTTCATGTGATCATGGGAGATTGCAGGAGCCACTTGGTACTATCAAACCAGCCCGACTTGGCACTGGTGCCATCTTGGGTCTGGGAACCATCCTGCGTATCGTGGATTTTCAGGGGCCAGCCGGTCACTCCCAGCCACAGGCCCCCAAACACAAACCACGGCCCTTTTCTCTGGCAAACAAAACTCACCTGCCCCTCTTCTGGATGGCAGATTGCAGGAGCCACTTGGTACTATAAAACCAGCCCAATTTGGCACTGGTGCCATCTTGGGTCTGAGAACCGTCTTGCGTATCGTAGATTTTCAGGAGCCAGCCGGCCACTCCCAGCCATAGGCCCCCAGACGCAAACTTCCGCCCGTTTCCCTGGCAAACAAAACTCACCTGCCCCTCTTCTGGATGGCAGATTGCAGGAGCCACCTCTTACTGTCAAACCAGCCTGACTTGGCACTGGTGCCACCTTGGGTCTGGGAACCGTCCTGCGTATCGTGGATTTTCAGGGGCCAGCCGGTCACTCCCAGCCACAGGCCCTCAAACATAATCAACAGCCCTTTTCCCTTGCAAACAAAATTCAGCTGCCCCTCTTCTGGATGGCAGATTGCAGGAGCCACTTGGTACTATCAAACCAGCCCAACTTGGCACTGGAGCCACCTTGGGTCTGGGAACCATCCTGCGTATCGTAGATTTTCAGGAGCCAGCTGGCCACTCCAGGCTATAGGCTCCCAGACACAAACCTCGGCCCTTTTCCCTGGCAAACAAAACTCACCTGCCCCGCTTCTGGATGGCAGATTGCAGGAGCCACTTGGTACTATCAAACCAGCCCGACTTGGCACTGGGGCCACCTTGGGTCTAGGAGCCATGCTGCGTATCGTGGATTTTCAGGAGCCAGCCGGCCACTCCAGGCTATAGGCTCCCAGACACAAACCTCAGCCCTTTTCCCTGGCAAACAAAACTCACCTGCCCCGCTTCTGGATGGCAGATTGCTGGAGCCACTTGGTACTATCAAACCAGCCCGACTTGGCACTGGTGCCACCTTGGGTCTAGGAGCCATGCTGCGTATCGTGGATTTTCAGGAGCCAGCCGGCCACTCCAATCCACAGGCCCCCAAACAAAAACCACAGCCCCTTTCCCTTGCAAACAAAACTCACCTGCCCCGCTTCTGGATGGCAGATTGCAGCAGCCACTTGGTACTATCAAACCAGCCCGACTTGGCACTGTGTTGAAAGCGAAGGGAAGCCTATCCACCTTGTCGTTGATCAGCATTGACTCCAATTTATTGATTAAATTAGCCATTTTATATAACAGTGTTAATTAACTTCATGCATATTGCAAAATCCAAGCTCACTATAGGTTAACAGAGAAAACTCTAACCCCTCCTTTTGTTTTACCATACCCATGATTGTTTATTGGAAACAAGACCAGCGTTCCCACTGTGATATTAAAGTCAAGTATTGGAGAGTGCTTTTGTTACTTCTTTAGAAGTTTAGAATATGCCAAAAAGATGCTAGCTGGGGACTTGCAATTAATGAATTATTTGCTGTAAGTAGGTCAAATGACATTAGCTTTCAAAAATGAAAAGTAGTCTTATTCCACGTGCCAATTCTAAAGTAGATTAATAAGCCTTAAGCAGAAGATGGATGTGAAGAGGGATATGACATGAAAGGTTAAGCAACACTGCTGACAGCAAAAGGCTTACCTGCTGCAGATACAGGAGACAAAATACTATTTTGACACAAACATTGCTATTCAGACGACAGCAAAATTTACTCAGTCATGACAGTAAAATTTGCTCCCATCAAAATGTGCTAATCAATTCTTAGTGTAAGCTAAGCACCTTAAGCAAAGGGTAGTTCAAGCGTAACTGGTATTTGATGGCAAAAAAGGCAACTTGGCCTGCGTTTCTCACCTCTACTCCATTCAAAAGCTTACTCTGTCTCAGATTCCTTCGGAGGGATACCAACGCAAGCCGCGAAACTGCACGAAAATGATGATTGAAAGAAAGATAGATTAGAAAAATGGAATAATGGTTCATGTTCTTTTCCTTCCAACTGCTTTGTTTGCCCTTTTAAATTTTTGAAGTCCTTTCTGGTGTCACCATGGTTGCACTGCAGCAAGTGTTCGGCTGTAAGCTGTCCATATTGCCAGCTTCTGGACTGCCTTCAGAAAACTTCCCGCTGGTTTTGTATAGAAATCACAAGCAGTAGAGATGACAAAGACTGCAGAAACCTTCTCATCTCCTTCTAGAGCAAGACCATGTCTTTCACCCACTCTTAACTAGACAACTTTCATCAGTCATGAGGGAGTCTCATGTTCAAGAGCTAGGCAGTGACAGCTGTAAATGACAAAAAGCAGACTGAAATTCTCTTGGGACTCCAGCAGAGAGCAATGAAGGAGGTTGAATTCACCTTCTTGGGAAGTTCTAAAATGCACGTTCACTTGAGCCCAGGAGCTAAGCCATCGTAACCTTTGTTGAGTATGTCTGCGTAGACAGAGTTTCCATCACTGCAGAAGCAATGTTATTTAACCCACGTTTTCATCTCTAGCTGCTAAGCTGCACTTCTTGCAAAGTATCTGCAACGTATTTTACAGGGTGGGCTTTTATGTGTAATTCCTGAGTAACAGTGCAAAGAGAAGTACTTGGGGTGTGGGGTGGGGGGGGAACCGCAACTCTTAGGTTTTTCAAATCATGGTTCCATTTGAAAGTCAAACAAGATGTCAAACCTTTCTTTCCTAGATGTATTACCAGCACAAACTGTACCAGAAATTTATGACCCGTAACTGTACCATGGACGCTCTTTCTCTGGACTATTCCTTAAGAAACAAAGTCCTCACTAGAAATAAAACAAAATTAGCCAAAGTATTGGCCTGGATTAGTTCCAAGGCTCTGTACTAAAGGCCAAACACATGTAATAATAGTAATAATAATAGAGTGGACTAAAAGTTAAATCAATAGAGCATTACTCAGTTCAAAGACATCTTGTGTCCTAATGTTCTCACAGAAGACTGTAAAAACCTGTCTATTTTTGTGGGTTTCTTTTATCCATTTAGCTGTACCTTCTACTTCTCTCCACTGTCTGAGAACATTGATGGTAAGGTTGGATGACCTCATGTCAACTTGTAGAAGTAAAGAAAGAGAAGCCAGTAAAGAAAGGCAAATTTGTTAATTGCAGGTGGAAAGAGGGAGGCCAACAAGAGAAAACAAAAGAACAGTAATAATGAAATGCTCCCCTGTCTTCTGTGAAAAGTAAAGGCACAGACAAGAAAGAACAAGAGCAAAATTCTCACTAGAGAAACGCACTTGATCTGACTCAAGTATTTTGCGGTACATTTCTTGCTGTTTTCTCATGCCAAACATATTAACCGTTGAAGGTATCCCTTTCCTCTTTCTGGAATACAGCTAGGAAGATGGCTGTGTCATTGCTGACAAGCTGCTGTTCTCAGAGGTGTCCAGCTGAAAGTCCTAGATCAATTGATTTGCTCTGTCACTTTGATATGGCATGACTTACAGTTTCAGCACCTGAACTGGCCAGCCCTGCAATTCTTTGCCCCTTGAATGGTTAGATAGGCTCCTTGTCAACTGGCATTTGTAAGGACATGAAACTATGCAGAATTTGCACCGTGAGATGATGCCAAATGAGTCACGCCGGTAGATTAACTAGGGCATGCAAGGCGGAGAGAGGGAAATGAGAGCACAAGAAGAGAGTACACAAGAAGAGAGTACAATCTCCTTTTTTCTGAAACACTGTAGAGATCAAAGTGAACACAAATCCTCCTAGGGGTAGTTCTTGCAAAAGACTAAGAGTTCTTTTTGTGTTCACAGGCCTGGAATCACAGGCCTGGAAGCTTTGGATCACGGCAAAATGCAGATGACAAAACGAGGCCTTGAAGTCACATCCAGTATGAAGCAGTATGAAAGAGGAAAGAAAGCAGCTGAGAGCGTCAACCCTGCTAAGTAGTCTCAGTATTCTTCTTGACATGAGCAGAAATTTGAAATGAGTCTCTGAAAATGGCAAAGGAGGCAGAAGAAAAGGGAGCGATGACTCCTCTGGCATAGTGTTTCCTAACAGGGATCTTCAAAATGGAAAGGTTGTATCATCCTTTCAACTGAAGGAAGGTATGAAAACAACAGGAAGGAAATGGCATCAAATACTCTGGGCAGTGTACTTCTAGACAGAAAGGCCACTGATGGAAAACCAACTAAACTGGCACCAATGCAGCAGCATTGTACTAAAGCCAGAAATGTCCAGCGCTTCGCTCTCTGCCATTCCATTCAGATGCACACAGCAGCTCTGCAACATTCCTACTGATCATCTCCTTGGCAAACTGGCAGTGAGGGTCCGTGGTGATGCAGAGTCTCCAGGCAGACGCAAAGGAGAGCTGCTTTCTTACAAAAACCAGGCTTTTGAAACACTTAGGCCTTTCTCAGTTCCATAGCTTTAAGCCATAACAAACACAATTCAACCAACCACCATGCACCACGCTGTGAACACACGATGGTTCTAGAACTTGTTGATCTACCTCGAATTCAGCTGCCTCACCTTCCCACAGTCCTTTTCTACTTAGCCAAAGTAATGGGCCTCAGCCCAAAGCCTTCCTTTTGTAAGCTTCTAGCTCTATGCAGCAGCAAACCACTACTTTCTTCTGTGCCAAGACTTCAGGTAGACCATTTGCATCTGCCCTTCCAGTGAAACCTAATGAGGAGAGAAAAGCCTCTCAGAGATGTTCAGTCATTCCATTTTCTAGACAGGCCAAATCCAAAGAAAAGCAAGCTATGGGATTGTGTACTTGCTCTTACAAAACACCTGCTGCCCTCTGACAATCAACTAGCAGAAAACCAGCCAAACTGAGACTTGAGGCAAACAACCCTTGGAAGGGAATAATGATGTGATCAATAAAGACAACACTTTTCCAGGCTACCGAGATATTGGAAATGTCAGCAAAGGCTTGAGAGCAAAGGCTGAACTAATGGGGAAAGGGTAAAAGAATCGCAAGAAAAACATGACCAAAGGTTAAAACAATTCCAAGAAAAACATAGGCAACTAACCTGTTGAAGCCTTCAGGAAATCAGTGGCCGCTGATTTACATAGGCCATTCAAGTTAATTGACCCGTGCACCTTCCACTCCTTTTTCGGCACCATAGGGTGAATTGAGACCATGGAATCACAATTCCTTGGATTCTGTTCTTAACTTTAGGAGAGAAGTACAGCAGCTGAAGTACCTGTTACTGATGTGAAACCCAAAAACACAGAGTTGACACATTTCATTCTTGGCCAATCACAACAAGCAAGACTAAGAGGATAAGGCTGGCTTATTTTCATGACACTTTTCTTCTTTTACAGCCTGCTCTGATTCCGGTGAAACTTTTCCATTAGCTTCTCTCTAAAAGGAGAAAGTCCAGTTCAATGTCCCGCCCTACTGCTGCAAGTATACCATTTCGTTTGTCGAGCCTAAAAATAGAATGGGAAGGTACGGAGCACTCCGGAGCTAAGGGTCGCTCCCGGGCGTCTTTCGGCAGAAGCCGCGCTAAGGAGAGCACTGTGAGCGGCACAATCGTCTTTGCGCGAAGAAGCCGCTTCTTCCCCTCCAGGAGCCGGAGAGAGCGGCAGCTTCGGAAAGGTGAAGAAGGAAGCTGTACGACACTGGGATTGTGTGCGCAGCTTGCCAACTGATAGAAAACAGTACCTTACCACTCTCCTGACTTTTCCAATCACACGAACATTCGATTGGAAGCTGTTTTGGACAACTTTCCTTTTCTCCCTGCCAAACACTTGGCAGATCTCCGTGCAAACTCTAGAACACGATGGGAGATGTTTTCTGTGCTGGCAGAGTTTCTCCCTGCCAGAACTAGTGGATTTTTAGTGGTTTTTAAACCAGAAAGCCCTGAGTTCCAAGAACACAGCAGCTACCAAGGACTACCCAAGAGGAGCGCAAAAGTACCACAACATGCCTGCCTCCACAGCTTTTTCCCTGGGACCATGCCTACCCCTAGGCTTATTTACATGCCTCCAGTTAGGGTTAGAGATAGGGTTTTTAAAGCAAGAGGCCCTGAGCTCCAGGAACACTGCAGAGCTGCGAAAGTCATCCCAAGGGGAGAGCAAAAGTGGTGCAACATGGCTGCCTCCACCTCTTTTTCCTTGGCAACATCCCTATACCTAGTCTGATTTACCTGCCTCCAGTGCAGGATAGGGAAAGGATTTTTTAAATGAGTAAGCTCTGAGCTCCAGGCCCACTGCAGCTGCGAAAGACTTCCCTAGGGCAGCGCAAAATTGCCTCAACTTGCTCCCTCTAGGGCTTTTTCCTTGGGAACATCCCTAATCCCAGCCTGATTTACCTTCCTAGGGTTAGCCTTAGGGATAGTCGTAGGATTATGATTTTTATAATGAAGAAGCCCTGATCTCAAGGCACACTGCAGCTGCGATAGACATCCCAAGGGGAGCTCAAAAGTGCAACAACATGCCTGCTTTCACAGCGTGTGGAGAGCATTATTAATAATTGGTTAGCTGAGAAAGGCCACACTGATATAATGCCGCTGGTTAAACTGAAGGAGAAATGTCAGCAGTCAGCAAGCTGAAAGGAAGAGTCAGCAGCGACCTTGCTGCAAGATGAGGATAGGGAGTTGAGATTAGTCCTGAATACATCCTAAGAATATGTAGAAAGTATCAAAAGTAGAACCATAGGAATGCAGAAGTAGGCGTAGGTGCTGATATGTAAGCTGACCAATCCTGAGCTCAACTTTTGCAATATGTATGAAGCTCATTATTAACTGTATTTAACCCGCCGTACTGATCAATAAAATTGAGCCTGTGATGATCAAAATGATGTCCTGGTTCCCTTCCGTCGACAAATGGTGGAGAATGCGGGCATAACCGAATCTCTGCCCTTTTTCTCGGATTAAAAGAAAAAGGGATTACGCCACGGTCCGGAAGTTAGGTTTGGGTCCTTGCAGCTGGGACGGTGCCGGAATTTGAAGCACCCTTAAGGTTCACAACTGTGACTTAAGCCAATACGTGTCCGCTGGAGCCTGGAGAGCTGCAACAGCGCGCGCTGATTAATAGGTATGGATAGGCAAGCGGCATATGATTTATTTACCGCCTATTTAGAGCGGCGTGGGATAAAAGGGATAGATTTAAAAAAGGAGTTACCAGGGTTATTAGCTTATGGCCATGCTAAGGGTATCTTTTCTAATCCTCATACAGTTCATGAGCTAGCAGAGTGGAAGAAGTTTGGGGAAATATTGTGGGATACAATACTAGACGATGATAAGTCAGCAAAGAAATTCGGGAAGCTATGGCGGGTGGTGTATAACACGTTACTTCAGCAGGTCTCTGAGAGAAAGGCAGCAGAAAGGGCAACAGAAGCTCATAAGAGGAATATAGGGTATGGTCGTGAAGATGATCCCCTGGCACCCTCTGTAACTAAGGTACTTATGCCTAAGAGTCCCCAGCAAAGTGGTGTGGAGGATTTCTCTATAGGCGCAGTGGAACCGTCTGCACCTTTCCTGTCAGAGGGGGAGGGCGAGTCGGATGGTGGGGGTAGGAGCAAGCCAGCTTTGCCTCCGCCACGAGCTTCAGGCGGGTCGGATGGTGGGGGTAAGAGCAAGCCAGCTTTGCCTCCGCCACCAGCTTCAGGTGGGTTGGATGGTGGGGGTTGGAGCAAGCCAACTTCGCCTCCGCCGCCAGCTTTGCCTCCGCCACTTCCCCTGGGTGAGCCGGCTCCGGTTTCACTGTCAGCTCCAGCGGGGGGGCCGCTTCCCCCGTGCGAGCCAGCCTCTGCTCCACTGCCTTCCCTGTGCGAAATCTCGGGGTCTGTACCAAAGCGCCAGCAGCATAGCACCCTTAAAGGGCCAGATCCCATCCCAGGGGCACACCGTGATCCATGGGGGGAGATGGCTAAACAGAGGAGGGAAGCTTGGGCTGCTTTGGCGAAAGAAGTAATGCAAATGGGGGATGGTGAGGCGGTGGAAATAGCTTCTAGTCTTGCATGTCCAGTTACATACACACCACAGTATGATGCACAGGGGAACCTTACGCATAATATAGCAGAATATACTCCCTTAGATTGGAAGCTGTTAACTCAGCTACGTTCTACGGTTAGTCAGTTTGGAGTAAAAAGTGAACCTGTTAAGCAAATGTTAGATTATCTTTTTAATACTCAGGTTTTATGTCTTAATGATTTAAGAGGAATAGTTCGGTTGATATTCACTCAGCATCAGCAGTTATTGTTTAATGCACATGACGCATTACATGGAGTAATAGTAAAGGAGCTGATTGGCTTAGGGGCATTTTTACATTCAGAGGCACAGATGATATCGGGAGAAGATAAACTTAGAGAGTCTATGCAGTTAGTGCGTGCTGCAATAGACATGGTTAAAGAGCCAGGAGGGTTACCGGCTTATATGGGCATTAAACAAGGTAGAGAAGAATCATTTGGAAATTTTATCGATAGAGCAGCTACTGCTATAGATCGGGCTGGTGTTGCAGAGCGCTATTGAAAACGTGTGCCTTGCAAAATAGCAATCCAGCAACCCAAAGAGTGTTAGCTACTTTAGGGGCAAACTGGACTATTGAGGAAGCATTAGAGCGAATGGCATTAATGCCAACAGCTTCACAGGCATTTATAGCAGAAGCCTTAAAGGAATTAGGATTAGGGTTGCAAAAGCATAGTCTACTCAAAATCAGGTGTTAGCTGCTCTTGCTCCTCTCCAAAGCGGCTCACTGGCAGTCACGTAAAGAGGCTCGAGACCATTCATCAAGTGTTACCAATACAGCAATGAGGGACAGACACAAGTTGCCGCCCTGACATCGGAGACACCAGCTGCTGCCGTAACATCGCTGCTACCTCCTGTCTGCAACCCGCAAAAACCGGGAGCCTCGGCTTGGACTTATCAGCAGCAGTAGACGTCACACTAATGACGAACCGGCCTGAGAGGATACCCACTGGAATAAAGGGTCCTCTTATATTAAATGGACAAACATGTGGAGCATTATTGCTGGGACGTTCCTCTATAACTATGTTGGGATTATTTGTTTTGCCTGGTGTTATCGATGCGGACTTTACAGGGGAAATACAAATTATGGCTTACACCCTTTATCCTCCGATTAAAATTACAAAAGGACAACGCATTGCACAATTGGTACCACTGTCACAAATGACATCAGGAATACAATCATTTACTGGGCAAGCACGGGATGAAAAAGGTTTTGGCTCTACTGGTGTTACCCTTTTAACTGTGGATTTACAAAATAGACCAAAACAAAAGGTTGAAATTACCTATGGGCATCAAAGCATAACCCTTTATGGATTATTGGATACAGGAGCAGATACTAGCATCATTTCTCCAGAAGCATGGCCACAACATTGGCCTCTATTTCCCTCATCAAACATGCTCACAGGAGTGGGAGGATTTACATTGGCAAGCAGGTCGCCGTCTTTGTCTGTGTGCATTGAGAATCAACAAATATCTGCTGTGTTTTCAATTGTTCAACTGCCTCCTACAGTTTCCTGCTTAATTGGAAGGGACATTTTAACACAATTGGGAGTGGTGTTAACTAATCAGCACCCTTCGTGGTAATTGCCATTGCTTGGACTTTCCCCATTCCACTCACCTGGAAAACGGATACACCGGTGGTGGTTAAGCAATGGCCATTAAAAGGGGAGAGTCTTATGCATGCCCATGAATTGGTACAGGAACAATATACGAAAGGGCACCTACGACTGTCCACAAGCCCTTGGAATACACCTATTTTTGTAATCAAAAAGAAATCAGGGAAATATCATTTGATACATGATTTGAGGGCTGTAAATGACCAAATGGAACCAATGGGGGCCTTACAGCCTGGTCTTCCAAATCCAGCTATGATTCCAGAACACTGGCCACTTTTAATTATTGACCTAAAGGATTGTTTTTTCACTATTGGCCTGCATCCTGATGACATGAAGAGATTTGCATTTACTTTACCAGCAATAAATCGTGGGGAACCAGATAAAAGATTTGAATGGACATCTCTTCCGCAGGGCATACGCAACTCTCCCACTTTATGTCAGATTTATGTTGATGCTGCATTACAGCCACTACGTCGTAAATGGCCAGCAACTATAATATATCATTACATGGACGATATTTTGTTTGCACAGCAACAGCCATTCTCCTCTTTACAGATTAACACCATTAAAAATACTCTTGCTGCATATTCACTTGTTATTGCTGCAGAGAAAATTCAGACTACAAAGCCCTGGAAATATTTGGGATGGACTTTGATGGATCAAATAGTGATACCACAAAAATTGGAATTACAATTGAACATTAAAACTCTACATGATGCACAGAAGTTGCTGGGAGACTTACAGTGGCTGAAGCCTATTGTGGGAATACCAAATCACTTATTAGAAGCCCTACGGCCTTTGTTAAAAGGCGTGGACCCTACTACTCCTGTACACCTGACAAAGGAGCATCGTCTTGCCTTGCAGCAAATCAGTAACTGTGTACAGCAAGGGTATGTGTCTCGTCGACAACTCGACCACCCCATTGACCTTACTCTCTGGAATAGCCCTTGCCACTTGCTTGGTGCTCTCTCTGAGTTGCAAAAGAAAACAGGGGAGATACGGGTGTTGGAATGGTTGTCACCACCACTACAGCATAAGAAAACAATATCTTCAAAAATTGAACAATTGGCTGCATTAATCAAAAAGGGGCGTCTCAGAATTCTTGAAGTGGATGGTAGAGGACCTGCTACTATTAGATTACCTATGGAAAAAGAAACCTTGGACTGGTACTTGATTGATTCAAAGAATTTACAAGAAGCATTATTGATGTCACCTGCTAAAGTGGAGACTAGTAAATTAGTGCCTAGAGTTTTGCAATGGATGACAGAATGGAACTGGATCACTCGACCTTTGAGAGAAGAAAACCCCATAGAAGGAGCTATTACAGCTTTTACAGATGCAGGAAAGAAATCAAGGCGTGCTGCTGTTACCTGGCAAGAAAAAGGACAATGGAAGCATCAACTCCTCACAGCAGACCCTGCAGATAGCTTACAAACTTTGGAATTGTTAGCAGTAGTATGGGCGGTGTCCAACTTACAGGAGCCTTTAAATGTGGTCACAGACTCTATGTATGTTGCAGGAGTAGTCAAACGAATAGAGGAAGCAGCAATTAAGGAAGTGAATAATAAAGGATTGTATGAGTTACTGATACAGTTAAGGAAGGCTTTACGGGTAAGAGCAAACGGTACCCTTAAGCAGTATATTGACAAACATCAAGATTTGACAGATCCACAAGCATGTTTGGCTAAGGTTTTGTATGTGATTAATCATTTATGCATTTTTGGGGAAGATGATACCCCCCCTGCAATGAAACATCATCCGAGGTCATGTCAGGAAAATACTAAGGAAACAGAGGTCTTGGTTAAGTATAAGAACCCGAGTACAGGATTATGGGAAAAACCTGCAAAAGTATTATATTGGGGTCGGGGGTATCTTTGTGTTTCCTCACCTACAGGGCCTTTGTGGGTGCCTGCTAAGTGGACTAAACCTGTTTTTGATGCAGCCTCTGGTGGATCGCCTTACGGAGGAGGACAGGGAGCGACTGGGGAAGAAACTGCTTCTAGTCCTACAACCACTACTGTTACAATTGAAGGGGTACTCGGAAGCGGTGGACAGAGCACTGACACGTCACTACCAGACAGCCCAGGAGTTGATTGGTTTCATTGACTCATTATCAACTTTTCACTTAACAGATCCAGCGAAACTACATTGCCTTGACTGTCACAATCCACATTGTGCTGCCTGGATAGCTCTACGTTGTGGGGGTTGTAAAAGAACTTTTTGGATAGAACAATCATTATTACGAGATTTGTGGTGTCATACTTGTGAACACGAGCATATGTGGGGAAAAAGCTGGCAAGATGAATTAAGGAGACAAACGGGGCAAAACGCATATATAGCTTTAAATCTTTATGAGTCTCCTGAACAGAAGGTTCTTGCTTATTATCGATGGGAAATACAATGTATTGTAAATAAAATTAAGGTTCAAAGTAAATCACGTATAGTTTCTATAAGGTGTAGGAAATTAGTGCCTTTAACACAGCATTCAGTTGTAGGACCCTTCCAAGGGGATCCTGATAGAGCATTAGATTGCTGCATTGACAAGTTGCAAAAATTAAGTTTGAAAGTGGCAGGACCAGTGAAATTAGGAGCAGCAAGATTGAAGACAGATAAGAAAAAGAAGGCAAAAAAGGGAACGGTCTCATTTGAATAGGGGTATCAGTGATTGCTAATTAATTTTCTATGTTTAGAACACTTTTACTGTTGTGGGACCCTCAGGAAGATATAGTTGTTGAGGAGGATAACGAACAAGAACTACGATTACGAAATAAGATACGCCTTGTGTTAAAGAAAGACCTTGAGCTGTTAGCCTCATATAGTAAAAAAGCTGAAGAGGCTTTGCGATCACCACCATTGAATTGGTTGCTTTGGATTGAAGAACCACAATTTTATACTGTTCCTTTCTTATACTCACTTCCTTGTTATGTTTGCAAAAGGGATAATGATAAATGCAATGCATGGGTAGCTTTGCATTGTGCAGATTGTAATCAGGTTTATTGGTATCCACAGAGGTCATTGGGATATTTATGGTGTACATCTTGTTTTGGAAAGTGGATTCGAAATCATATCTGGGTTAGAGCTCTTGAACAAAGTACTGGCCTGCCAGGACGGACAGGATTACAGCTCTTTGAGAGTGCAGAACAAGTGATTATAGCATATCTTAGGTGGAAGTTACAGGAAAACCTTAGAATATTTGAAATTACTAAAGCCTCACGCATCATAGCAGCTCGCCGCAAAGCTGATTTGCCTTCAAACTTACCTCATGCTATACCTGTGAGCAAGGATGCTGATTTAGAATTAGATCAGTATATTCAAGAATTGACTCAGCCTTACAATAGACAATCTAGCAAACCAGGGAAAAGACAGCGAAGAAAGAAAAAACAACGTAAGCAGAAGGAAGAAAAGGAGAAGCAAAGCAAGCAGAAAGAAAAATGAGGTTTGTTTTTGTAATACTGCTCAATGCTGTAGCAAGTGAAGCAGTAGGAGTAACACACTTTAGTCAACCAAGGGAAAATTTATGGGTAACACTTGCTAATCAAACTAACCAATCATCACTTTGTCTTAGTCTTGGAGGAGTCACTAACCCATTTCGAACATGCCTGGTGGGACTTCCGGTGTGGTCTCCGGGAGAATTTTGCAGTTTGATAAACAATCAAACCTTATGTATGTCTAACATGTCAAACATCACATTGCCGGTGCAACAAGGGTATACTGCAGGTCAGAGTGATGGCTATCGTCAATGCTTACTAATCCAATCACTTAACACTTCTTTGCATTCTCCTCCTGAGGAATTGGATCTTTTTGGAAGTACAAATGCCAGCATATCTAACACTACAGCTGGTGGATGGTTTAGCTTCAAACTTTTGGGTGCTCAGAATTTAAACCAACCTAAAGAAACATGGGCCACCCTAGATTCATCCCTGAATGTGAGTGAATTCTCTCCACAGCATTACAGTCAATGTAACGGCACAAATATCACAGCACCAATGAAATTAGCCACAGGAATATTTTTGATTTGTGGAGACAGGGCATGGAGTGGTATACCAGCTAAACCACAGGGTGGACCCTGTTTTTTGGGAAAATTGTCACTGTTTCATCCTAATGTGTCCTTGCTAATGCAGCTGAGTCAAAATTCAAACAGGAAAAAACGTAGCATACATGACTTAGACTGCAGCAAGATAGGAGATCCACGGTTTTGGGGCACATTCAAACAGGTGGTTGTTTCAACTATCTTACCAGGAGGATCTGCCAATAAAGCCATGAATTTAGCAAAACAATTAGGATGCTGGGCAAGGGATGAGCTGAACAAGACATCACAAATTCTAGACATGTTAACTGCAGATGTGCAAAGTGTTAACCATGCTGTTTTGCAAAATAGAGCTGCTGTAGATTTTTTGCTCTTAACACAAGGACATGGATGTGAAGAGTTCGAGGGAATGTGTTGCATGAATCTGTCTGATCATTCAGTGTCCATTCACACTAAGATAAAAGAATTACAACAGGGACTTCACAAACTTAAGGAAGAAGACGGTTTAGGAATTGACGAATGGCTTAAAGGCCTGGGACTCGGACCGTGGCTGAGGAACCTTGTGATCTATGCTATAGGACTGCTGAGTGTAATTTTACTGTTTTTGCTTATTTTGCCTTGTATCTTTAACTGTATTCAAAACATGGTCAGCCGTACAATAGCAAAAACATGGCAAACTAATCTCCTTGCTCAAGAAGAAAACGGGGGAAATGTGGAGAGTATTATTAATAATTGGTTAGCTGAGAAAGGCCATACTGACATAATGCCACTGGTTAAGCTGAAGGAGAAAAGTCAGCAGTCAGCAAGCTGAAAGGAAGAGTCAGCAGTGACCTTGCTGCAACATGAGGATAGGGAGTTGAGATTAGTCCTGAATATATCCTAAGAATATGTAGAAAGTATCAAAAGTAGAACCATAGGAATGTAGAAGTAGGCATAGGTGCTGATATGTAACTGACCAATCCTGAGCTCAACTTTTGCAATATGTATGAAGCTCATTATTAACTGTATTTAACCCGCCGTACTGATCAATAAAATCGAGCCTGTGATGATCAAATTGATGTCCTGGTTCCCTTCCGCCGACAAGCAAGATATTAGGAAGGTTAAAGCTTAAGAATGGAGCTCTGTGTGTTGTGTTTTAAGGCTTACAAGCAGGTATTGTATTCGAAATAAGCAAGCATTGTTTTAAGCAAAGGTACGTGTGCTTATGGTGTGTGAAAAATTGTAAAAGTTTAGTAGTAATAAAATGGTTCTAAAAATAGTAATACAATTAGAGTAATAATAATTTGGACAATTTGAATTAGGACAATACGAGACAACAAATACAAAGAGTTACGGACCTCTGGGTACCTTTTTCTGGGCAGCATGAGCCCGAAAAAGGACCCCCGCTAACAAAGATTAACCCTTAAAAACAATAGCCCATTGCATATTCATGCACTTCATACATGATGCATAAATTCCATTCAAACACAGGATTCTGTCTGGTCAGTGTCAGCTTCTTCCTCTGAATCCTAACAGCACCTTCGAGGCAGGAAGAAGTTCGTTTCTTCTGGTAAGAGAGCAATAAATTATTTTTCTCTGAAAGATTCAGGTGTCCTGTGGCTGCTATCTCGCTGGAAGTCCTTTCTTTAAAAAAGTATCCTACGTGGCATCGTTTCTATTTTAACAATTTTTATAACCTAAAACTATATTTAACATGGTACTTAAGAGAATTAATACAGCATTACTTTCTAACACAACACATATAATATTCATTTAATATTTGCGAGAAGCCAATCATAAAATACAGGCATTTTCACATTTACCATATGTATTTTGGTGTATTGATTAGTAGTGCTGTATTAACAGTTTAATAATAAATGTAGTCTTGTAATTAAAAGGTAACTTTTGTAGTTAAAAGAAGAACTATGTCAGTGAGGTTTTTTTAAAGAAAGGAATGAGGCACTCGCATCAGATAGCAGCCACAGGACACCTGAATCTTTCAGAAAAAAGAATTTTTTGCTCTCTTACCAGAAGAAACGAACTTCTTCCCGCCTCAAAGGGGCTGTTAGGATTAGAAGGAAGAAGTTGATGATGGCCAGACAGAATCCTGTGTTTGAATGGAATTTATGCATCATGTATGAGGTGTATGAATATGCAACGGGTTATTGTTTTTAAGGGTTAATCTTTGTTAACCGGTGCCCTTTTTCAGGCTCGTGCTGCCCAGAAAAAGGTACCCGGACATCCATAATTCTTTGTATTTGTTGTCTCATATTGTCCTAATTCAAATTGTCCAAATTATTATTACTCTAATTGTATTACTGTTTTTAGAACCATTTTATTACTATTAAACTTTTAAAATTTTAAAAACAAGTGATTGGCGTTTTTCACAGGAGTTGAGTCCCAAATATATTTTGGTGTCGCTGAGAGAGGTATTTTTAATTTATTTGATGAAGGGGGTACTTTTGGATCTCTCAGGAGTGCAAAGGGGAGCAGGGGAAGCGCTGAGTGCCTAGAGTGGGGGGATGCTGGAGAAAGGGGACCCTGGAACACCTGATGTAAAATTTCAATAGCGAATGTGAATTTTACTTCTATACCTTTTATTTTAAAGCAAGCACGCAGCGCTGGGTGGCTGGGGAGTCACTGCTCCACTCATAGCACACACAGTTCAGTAAATTATATATACCGTTTTTAAGCCTACAAAGCATTTTCCAATATGCTTGGTTAGTCCAAATTAGCAAATATCAATAAGCTGGGAGCAGTAATTTCACAATATTTCTAGGTGGTCATTGATTGCTATCCTTCTTGTGATTGTCTGGAGGGAGGCCTTGCACTGGTGTCTGCTACATGATTTGTCAAGTGCATCAAGCTTTTTATTATACATAAGCTTTTAATTGCTTTGTTACAATATCTCTTAGCTTTACCCCAACTTCCTCTATTTTATTCTAAGCATCAGTCGTCTTGCTGCCTCATCTCTTTTGCTCTACTATACTTCTTTGATTTTGATGCTTTATTTGTCTATTTGGTCAGAAAGTTTCAAAACCTTTCTTTGTGTCTTGTTTTGGACACAGCAGATAGAAGCATTTGCTGTTTCCGTTCCCAATTGGCACGTGTCACAAAAACAATTTCCACAGAATCAGGGGAGGGTGAGCCCTGGGACCCCCAAAACCCCCTCAGCATGCCTGAGCAGGACCCGGGAGAGGGGGAATGCCCAGGACCCACAGGCCCCCCATCAGCTGTGAGAAGAGGGACCCCCATAAGCCCAAAATAAGGACACTGGAAACGGGGCACTCCTGGGAGAGGTTTTTGGAATTCTTGATTTTTGGAGGTATTTCTGGCCACCAGACACTCAGTGACTTCTAGAGATGGACTTGGCCAGTGGGACCTTCAAAGCCAATGTCCTGGCTTAGGGCAATTTTGGGAGGAAAAACTCTAAAGGTGTTTCCTGTAGAAGAGCAAAGTCAAGTGGCCCCTCCTCCAGCTGGTTCTGGAAAAGTATTTTCTTTGAGAGAAGTGGAAAAAACTGTTTATTGAACAGGCAAAGCACTCACCAGCCCCAAAAATGAACAGTATTAAACAATAAAATCTCTTGCTGCTCCAAAAGAGATGACAAACTCACAAAGTCCCTCCGTGAGCTGTAGCATGGCTTGCTCAGTCTCTTATCAGTCTCTTATCAGTCTCTCTGGTGCTGGAAATGCCGTGGCCCAGCCCCGGTGGGGCACAGGTGTGAGCACCTGGTGCTCTTCTGGGTGTTCAATCCAGAGCAGGTTTAGACGGGTCCAAAGAAAAGGATAAACCAAAAACCACAGTCCAGGGAGCTTCTCTTCCTCTGCTAGCTCAAACTGACTAACAGCAAAGGAGGGCTCTGTCCCGCTGTCTGTCCATCTGCAGACAAGAGAGGAGCAGGAATGTGGAGGAGTGAGAGAGGTTCTGAAAACAAACTCCGTGCTTCTTCTTCCTCCCTCTCTGCTCTCAGAACCAGTGTTAAAGGTGCAAAGCTTATTTCAGACAAATGGGGATACGAGCATCATAATTTCACCCCTGGGACCCCCAAAAGACCCTCAGCCTGTGTAAGCAGGACCCGGGAGAGGGGGAATGCCCAGGCCCACAGCCCCCCCAGCAGCTCTGAGAAGAGGGACCCCCATAAGCCCAAAGTGAGGACACTGGAAACAGGGAACTCCTGGGAGAGGTTTTTGGACTCCTTGATTTTTGGAGGTATTTCTGGCCACCAGACGTCCGGTGACTTCTAGAGATGGACTTGGCCAGTGGGACCTCCGAAGGCAATGCACTCACATCTTGTTTTTCCCCCAAATCAGGATTTCCCACTCCCAAACCTCATCTGGATGGAGAAGGCTGTGAGGAAGAGGAAGATGCCCCAGGGCACTGAGGCAGGTGAGAAGGAAGTCAGTGCCCCTTTTCCCCTCTGTCCTGCTCCGTCTCCCAGCCCAGCACGGCCCCAGCTGCAGCACAGCCCCACTGCTGATGCTGTCCAGCCAGGGATGCACTGGGGGGATCTCCTTCCCCTTCCCTGTGGCACGGAGGCAAATCCCAGCCTCTCCTTGTCCTTCCTCCCCCAGGGAAGGAGCTGAGGATGGAGACCAGGGAGGACAAATCCTCACAGCAGAACCTGGTGGAAGAGGCCATTTTGAGCGGCTCCAGGGCACAGGAATCCACTGGGGAGGAAAAGCCCCGGAGATCCCTCAAGAGGAGGGGCTGCAAACCCAGCCCAGGGTGCTCCGAGGAGGAGAGACTCAGCCTGTGCCTGGAAGGCAGCCAGAGATCTGGCCAGAGCGCTGAAGTGGTGGTCCATCAGCAGCTTGATGATGGCAAGAAGCCCCACCAGTGCTTGGAATGTGGGAAGAGTTTCGGCAGGAGCGACCACCTGCTCATCCACCAGAGGACCCACACCGGGGAACGGCCCTATGAGTGTAGGGAATGTGGGAAGAGCTTCAGGATCAGCTCCCACCTGACTGTCCACCAGAGGATCCACACCAATGAACGGCCCCACAAGTGTGGGGAATGTGGGAAGAGCTTCAGGATCAACTCCAAACTGATCGCCCACCAGAGGATCCACACCAATGAACGGCCCTATAAATGTGGAGAATGTGGGAAGGGCTTCAGGAGGAGCTCCAGCTTGAAACTCCACCAGATGATCCACACTGGGATACGACCCTTTGTGTGTGGGGAGTGTGGGAAGGGCTTCCGTGACAGCTCCCGCCTGATCATCCACCAGACAATGCACACTGGGGAGTGCCCCTACACGTGCTCAGAGTGTGGGAAGAGCTTCATTGAGAACTCCAGCCTGATTCTGCACCAGAGGATCCACACTGGGGAGAGGCCCTACAAGTGCAGGGAATGTGGGAAAAGCTTTAGGCAGAGCTGCCATCTGAATGCCCACCAGAGGATCCACACTGGGGAGAGGCCCTACAAGTGCAGGGAATGTGGGAAAAGCTTCATCGACCCCTCCGGCCTGAGTGTCCACCAGAGGATCCACACTGGGGAGAGGCCTTACAGGTGTGGGGAATGTGGGAAAAGCTTCAGTCAGAGCACTAGGCTGATTCTGCACCAGACGATCCACACCAGGGAGAGGCCTTACAGGTGTGGGGAATGTGGGAAATGCTTCAGGCAGAACTCTAGGCTGATTGCCCACCAGAGAATCCACACTGGGGAGAGATCCTATGAGTGTTCTGAGTGTGGGGAGAGGTTTCAGAGCCGATACCGTCTCCTCAAGCATCAGCAGATTCACACAGAATAGAGGCCCTTCTGCTGCCCTGACTGCAGGAAGGGCTTTTAGAAAAACTGCACTCTCGTCACCCACCAGTGGATCCACACTGGGGAGAGGCCCTGACAGTGTCCCAAGTGTGGGAAGAACTTCTCCCAGAACTCTGCCGTGACCCAACACCAAGGGAGGCAGCAGTAAGGGATGCCCAACAAGTGCCCTGTGTGCAGGAAGAGTGTTGCCTTGATTTTTAAAGATTTTCTGAGCCTTCTAATGTTTACATTCTTGTAGCAAACTTTCTCAAACACTTTCTGTAAATAACTTCTTGTTTGGCATTCTTTTATAGAAGAAGAAAAATATGATGGACTGTTAGTTTGTCCAGTGTCATTGGAGAGGTGGCACTTTCACCCTCCAATCCACGGTCGCTTTTAGAAAACTGTAAATGTTGGAGTCAGGAAATAAACTTCCCTTTTCTTCCCCTTGAGAGCAGCAGTGTGTGCGCTCGTGTTGTTTTGTGTCCTACAGTGACAGGAAGAGCTTTGAGTGCTGCTTCAACTCCATCCCCCATTGGGGACCCCCACTGGATGGTCCACAGTGACCCTCGCTGGGCGGAGACTTGGTCATCCATGATCCTGGTGATCCATGTTGGGAAGACACCTGGCTGGTGGTCCCCACATCTTCCTGGCTCTCCTTGGGCACTTGGACACGGCCAGAGAAAAATCCATTGGGATGCAAACAGACATCAGAATTTCATAGTGGACAGCACAGTTTTTTACTTTTGACCCCAAAACAGTCTCACCTTTTGCATCCAGTCATTGCTTCGAGTGGCATCCAGAATTCCAAATGGTGTTGGAGGTCTTTTCCAACCTGAATCATTCCATGATTCTAATTCTCTCTGGCCCACCAGCATCTTCCACAGCCAAATGGTGATTGACTGGGGCAAAACCCAGGATTTTGGAGACAATGGAGTGGAAATCTTTCTAGAAAAGGTCCTTTCTACCCGCCCAGGCACACGGATACTCAGCCAGCATGGACACATAAATGCTTTTATTTTGGCCTTTATTTTCTTTCATTTTTCATTATCCTTCACCCAACATTGGGGTAAATATAAAGACATTCAACTAAGACGTGGATGGTGACATTGTGGGACTTGGGTGGGGACATGGTAGGGATGGGGACAAGGACGTGGGTGGGGACATGGTAGGGATGGGGACAAGGACCTGGGTGGGGATGTGGTGGGGATGTGGACAAGGACCTGGGTGGGGATGTGGTGGGGATGGGGACAAGGACCTGGGTGGGGATATGGTGGGGATGGGGACAAGGACCTGGGTGGGGATATGGTGGGGATGGGGACAAGGAGATGGCTGTGGATGGCGATATTGGGCATGGGAGGTGTCACAGATAGAGATGGTGACATGGGGCTCTATGGCCATGGATGAGGAAATGGGGGACATGGCCATGGATGGTGACACAAGTGGCCTAGAGACAAGTCCATGGGTTGACATGTCCATGCCATGGGGTGTCCCATGGCCAAGGACAACACATCCCCACCACCACCATGATACTGTCCCTTTCATGCTGCCATTTATTCCCTGCTCCTCCCCATTGTCACCGCACTGTGAACCCAGCCAGGGACAGGGGTGACATTTGGGGACACTCCTGTCCCCACTCCAGCACATACCTGGGGCCAGCAGAGAAGGGGATGAAGGACGACGGGGACCGTTCCTTGCTGTTTTCCAGACTGAACCTCAGAGGACTGAACACCTGGGGTGACACCAACACAGTCACACCGAGGGGACACAGCTGTCACCACCATGGTGACAGGGACACCTCATAGGGTGGCCCTACCTCACGCTTGGGCCAGAGGTCTGGGTTGTGGTGGGTCCCATAGATGCTCATCAGGCAGATGACCCCTGGTGGGATGGGAATGGCCACTTTAGGGACAGCAGATGAGGGTGGGTGGTGACACTGGGGACACCCTGGCCATGCCATACCCTTGGGGATGACACAGCCATCACACAGGGGGATGTCCTCGGTGCAGCGCCAGGACACAGCAGTGACAGGAGGGTGCAGCCGCAGGCTCTCCTTGATGCATATGGTGGTGAAGGGCAGCTGGGACAGGTCGTCCCTGGGGACAAGCGGGGGTGGCATTGTGTCCCCAAGCCACATGACCGGGGTGGCCCTGGGGACATCTCACCATTCAATGTCTGCAGTGTCCCGGCCAGCCAGGAGCTCCTGTACCTGCTGGCGGCATCGCTCCTGGTGCTCAGGATGGCCGGCCAGGTTGTAGAAGAGCCATGCCAGGCCACTGGCCGTGGTGTCATGGCCTGTGGGGACACTGGGTGAGTGAGGGGACACTGGAGTGGCTCCTCCCCAGTGGCACCTGGGAGCTCATGCTCACCCTCAAACATGAAGGTGTCAGCCTCAGCCGCGATGTCCTCGTCCGACAGGGTGCGGCCATTCTCGTCCTGCAGAGGCAAGATGAGCCACGGGCCACTGGGGCCACCAGTCTGTGGGCCACCTGGGGCCAAATCCCATCCATGGCCACCACCCTATGGCACCACCATCCCACTGGCCACCAGCTCTATGGTCAATGCTGCCCATGGCCACCACTGTTCCCCTGTAGCCACCAGTCTATGTCCAAGCCTCCCATGGCCACCAGCATCCTACTGGCCTCTATGGTCAATCCTTCCATGGCCACCACCACTCTCTTGACCACTTTCATGCCCCATGGCCACCACCCCAGCCCCACCTTGGTGAGCAGCAGGATGTACTCGCTGGGCTGCCTGTACCAGGGACGATGTGGGGACACTGTGGCCGCCAGCATGGATGATAGCAGGACCATTGGGGCCACCAGAATGGCCAGCAGGGACAGTGATTGGACAGGATGGCCAGTGGGGACCATGGCAGAGCCAGCACAGCCACCAGGATGGCCAGCAGGGACAATGGTAGGGCCACCAGGATGGTGTCATGATCCGCTCGTACAAGCGAGGGTCATGATGGTTTGTTAACTGATCTGAGTGCAAAAGCAACACGGAAGGGGATTTTGGTATTAATCAAAACAAATGCACCTCTTGTTGAGTGCCCACAGCAGATGCGATGGAAGGATTAGAAAGGAGAATAAAGGAGAGAGAGAGAGAGAGAGAGAGAAAGAGGGGAGGAATAGCTGCCAGTGGAGAGATGAAACCCTCGTGGTCCAGCCAATAGATCCGTCTTGTCACGTCAGGGAGAATCTCAAAGTCTTGGTTCTGTTATAGTCCTCCACCAAGGGGGGGAGCAGGTAAGTCTATTGAAACCACCGAGAGGGAACAGGTGAGTTTACAGACAGTCCATGTTCTCAGCAGTGAGTGAGACCAATTGTTTTCTTGGTCCAGGGAACACACCTGCAGGCAACACTTGGCAAACATCTGGCTTCAGTTCGGCCAGCCCCCTGTGTTAGAGTCATAGGGGTCTCAGTCTCAGCCCTTGGGAGGGGACTTCAGTCTCCGTCACAGCGGTCGTGAGGCAGCTGAGGGAAACCTCAGAGTGTCTCTTACAGATGATCAGTGGGGACAGGTGTCAATCACTCCTGGCCGTGGGTCTCATAGCTGAAGATGCACTTCTGGAGCGTGTCCAGGGTGAGGAGGCTCAGGGGCTGCAGCACCTCCAACTCCACCGGCCCCCACCAGCTGCCACTGCTGCTGCCGCCCACTTGGCCTGCGGGGAAGGGCTGGGTTGGGGAGGGAACAGGGAGGGGATCAGGGACATGGGATAAATTTGGGGGTGGGACAGGGGTGGGAGAGGGGGAGGAGTTGAAGAGAAGGTGTGGAACAGGAATGTGGTGATAAATGAGGGGTGGGGTTGGGGTTTGGGGGCAGCTTTGAGTTTGGGGTATGGGACAGTACAGAATTTGGGTACAGGACGGGGCTCGGGGTGCAGGACAGGACTCAGGATGCAGCAGTGGGTGCAGGACAGAATTTTGGGTGCAGGACTGTCCTATGGTGACGTTATGATGCTTGTATCCCCATCCATGTGTTCTGTTTATGCTGGATATTATGTTCTGTGCCTTCAAGACTGGCTCTGAAGAGCGAAGTTTTGTTTTGGTTTTGTTATCAGCCGCTCCCCCACGGCTGGCGGGACACAGAGACAGGGCAGTGCATGGTGCTGCTTTTGCTTTTTGCTTGGCTTTTTGCTTTGCTCTTGCTTTTGTTTCTGCTCATTACTTAGTTTAGCTAAGCACTCCGAATTTTTCCCTGGACTGTTTTTCCTTTCTCTTTTTTGGAACCACTCAAACCTGCTCCGGACTGGGACCTGGGAAACACTGAGAGTTTGCACCTTGTGGCTGCAGCAGCTGCCCCAGCACCAGAGGGACTGATAACAGAGCGACCACTCCCAAGAGAGACTTTCTGAATTTGTCATCTTTTTCAGAGTGGTGAAAGAGTGTTGTCACCTGGTATTGTTCATTTTGTGTGCTGGGGGTGCTTTGCCTGTTAAATAAACAGGTTCTTTCCACTTCTCTCCAGGGAATCCTTCCTGACCCAGTTGTGGGGAGGGGCAATGTGCGTTTGCTTTCTGGAGGAGCCCCTTTGGAGGTTTTCTCCCAAATTTGCCCTAAACCAGGACAAAATTTGGTGCCCAACGTGTGGGGCTTGAGAGAGAGTGGAAAAAACCCTGTTCTGACTGCATTTTGGTTGCCATTACTCTGTGTTGGTATAAAGCAGTTAATGGCCATGTTTTTTGAATTCATAATGTCTCTTGGGGTGGAGGCTTGCATGCATTTCTGGTCCCCAGGTGCAGAGGATCATTAATGGGACATCACACCATGATTAATATGATAAGGGAAACCAATTTATTACAAAAAGCAAGCCATATTTATATTGTTCTCTATTGTTCACCCCTCAAGCTGATACATGATTGGTTAAATCCTTTTTACGCACGCATTTTGATATTTCAGTTAATTTTAGTTAGTCTTTCTTCTTCATGCATCTCGCTGTGGTTTTCTTGTCTGCCTTTGCATCCTGAACCGTCTGCTGCTGAGCGTGTTCTCCTTCTTTTGTGTCCTTCAAGGGCATGGTGACCTCACTCAGGTTCTATGAAGGCTGGATTGTGAACATGTTGCATATGTCCATTGTCCTCCAAAAAATCCTCAGCAATCCTCCCGGTGCTTTCTGGTCATTCAAGTGCCCTTCAGCTGACTGGTTTCATGCTTTGAGCTTCAGGGAATTGCCCAATCTTTCTGAAGCTGAAATAAATATCATATTAGTCAACATCTTAATTGTGTTTATATCTCACAGAATTGCCTTTTCTTTTGCCTTTGTCTAAAACTGTTCCTGTGCGGAAATCTCTGGGGGATGGTGGACATGTCAGATGCTGCTGGGACATCCCAGAGCACTTGGACCTTGGCTCTGCACAGGAGAGCTCTTCATCCCCTTTCTCTCTTTTCCTCCCTCTGGGCATGGAGGGAGCTCCTGACTTCAGTGTGTGACTCGTGTGTGCAAAGAGCAAATCTGGGCAGAATTGGGGCAGGGAGGGTTTGGGGGGACCTTGGGCTCTGTGCTGGGCACAGAAGGTGCTTTCCATTTCTCTGAGGCTGTCTGCTGTGGAAAGTGGATTTAATATCCAGCAGAGGAATGACTTTTGCATTTGATGGAACTGTGCCTTCCCTTGGCTTTGTTGGCTGAAAAGATACAGAGGAGCACACACAGAGTTACCAACTCCTGGATTCCAGCAGTGTTCAGATAGAAATTACAACAGGAGGCAGGGTCAAGATGTGTGCTTGCCTTGTGGTCAGCCTTCAATACCCCTTGGTCTCTCTGGGCCCTTCCCCCAGGTGGGGCTTGGGCTCATTTGGTCCCTCAGGAGCTGGGCTGGGGCTGCAGAGGTGGCTGTGGAGCATTGCCTGTGCTGTGCCAGGGACTGGCAGACACTGCTGGGCTGGGATAGAGGCTCTGGGGGGATTGGGGCTCCAGGGCAGGGCAAGGCTGGACCTGCCCCTTCCTCCCCCCCACACAAAATGTTTAGAGCCAACAATCTCCTCCAGTCTGTCACAACAGGGAATGCTGGAAGTGAAATCCCAGTTGTGGCCATGGGCACCTGGCTGAGAAGGACAGTTTTGTTCCATAGGAAGGAAAGCACAGAGCCTCAGTGTTTGGAAGGCAGGTGAGAGTCTCGCTAGGCCAAGGCCAGCCAGACTTGTCAGGAATGGCAGATTTTTTTTTGGGAGCAGTCTTTGGATTTAGGGAATTCTGGAGGTGGAAGACCAATCTCAGCCATGCATGCCTGGAGAAGTAGGACAGTTCTTTCTCATAGGGAGGAAAGCACGGAGCCTTCCCCAGTGTTTTGGGGACAGATGGGAGGTGACTCTCCTGAAAACACTGCCTGCCACACTTGTCCTGGCAATATTCCTATGGGAAAAATTTGGAGTTGAAATCCCAGTTCTGGCCATGAGTAATTAGAAGAGATTGACAGTTCCTTTCCTAGCAAGGAAAGCACAGAGCCGCAGTGCTCCAGGAGCTGATGAAAGGCAGCCTTTGACATTCCAACATCAGCCAGAGCTGTCCAGTGGCCCCTGGGAGGCCAAGCCAGCCAGGCCTGTTCCATGTTCCCTCAGTTCCATGAGACCCAATGGTCCCTTGCTTCCATGTGTCCCTGAGGTGCCATAATGCCCCCTTGGTGACACGAGGCCCTGAAGGGTCCCAATGGTCTCCATGGTTCCATCAGGCCCCACAGAACCATAATGGTCTCTGAGTCCATGAAGCCCCGCTGTGTCACCAAGGCCCCTTGGTTCCATGGGCTCCAGGGGTGCCACAATGATCCCCTTGGTTCCATGAGGTTCCATAGTGCCACCACGGTGTCCTTGGACCTGCTGGGACTCTCGGTGTGTTCCCAGACACCCCCAGCATGGTTACAGACACTCCCAGTATATCCCAGTTGCCTTCAGCATACTCACAGTCATTCCCAGTCACATCCACTTGGTCCAGTAAGATTCCACTTTCCACCAGTATGATCCCAGTCACTCCCAGTGAAGGGAACGGACCGGGATGGACTGGGACAGGCTGGGATGGACTGGGACACCGGGATACACCAGGCAGGATACACTGGGATACACCAGGATAAACTGGGATACACTGGGATACACCGGGACACACTGGGATACACTGGGACACACCGGGATATACTGGGATACACCGGGACATACCAAGACACACCAGGATACTCCAGGATACACCAGGACACCCTGGGATTCACCGTGCCCAGCACTGGGACCCACTGGGAGCAGGATCAGAGCACACTGGGACTCAGCAGGGCCAGAACTGGGGCAAAAGGGATCATAGTGGGACCCACTGGGATATACTGGGAGTGACTGCAACCATACTGGGGATGACTGGGAACACACTGAGAGTGACTGGAGTCACTGAGTCTACATTGGGGGCAACTGGGAAGACTGGGATCACAGTGGATTCCTACCGGGGTCATACTGGGAGTGACTGGGTCTGTGCTAGGGTGTCGTGGTTTTGGTTTGCTAATATAAGATCTCTTTAATTTTGAGATTTTTTTTGGCTAATGCACTAAAGAATGTGGTGGGTTTGGTGTTGGTTAATTACTAATACACTTATTTTTGGTTGTGAGATAGGATTAGGAGAAAGGTAAAGCAGGCTCAAAACTTTAAAAGGGTAGAAAGAAAAATTTTAATAATAGTAAGTAAAAAGAAAAAAAAAGGTAGTAAGAATCAAAGCAAACTTTTTAGAATACTTCTCCCCACAAGTTTTTCTTTCTCACTGACAATGTAAAGAAACTAAACTTAAGATTTCTAGTCAGTTTACTACCTCTCAAAGAGTCTTTTTTTAGTTCACTTAGGGAGAGAAGTCCCTCTTGATAAAGTTATGGAGACTTTTCTACAAAAGGAAAAAAACAGTTTTCTCGTGGTTCTCAATTTTGTCATGAATAACAACTGCCAGGGGAACCTTGCTATCGTAAAATCTTTCTTATTTCTACAAACCTTCCCACAGCTTGGAGACGGGCTATGTTGATTGATGGGGTATTGTTTTAAAGATGAACTGTTCAAAGGCAAAAGTTCTCATTATCTATCTCTAAAATCATCTTCATCTCTGGGAGCACAGATCTTCATTTTTAGAAGCACAAGACTGTGCTCTTTCTTTGTGCAAACTTCTCATGAGATTACAGCTATTTCAACATCTGCTTACTTTAACATAGAAGCCTTTACCTAATATCAATTCAAACACTTTCATTTCCTTATAGTTTTATGTGTTATAAGGGAAAAGAGTCTTTTCTTTATAGCTTACAAGAGGATTTCAGCTCTAAAAACAAAGCATCTTCTCCCCCTCCCATCTGGGCCTTACTTACCTTCTTCTTTATTACCTTTAATATCTTCATCTTGTTTTTAATATACGTGCATGTTGTTCTTTTCTCTCACTCAGAAGAAGACTGAAGCACTGAAAAAGTTAACATCACGCCTGAAGCCTACCTAACCCACCAATAACTACTAACAGAAAGCTGTGGCTCAGTTGTGTTCAGATCAGCTTTGTAGTTAGTGTTTAGTTTTCTACGCCAGCCACAGAAGTCTCTGGTCTCAGCCAGGCTAAGAAGAAGAAGAAGCAGCAGCCTGACAGCGAGATCTTCGCAGCCACAGCCAGCCCTGCTCTGGCTAAAGCTCCGCAGCCTCCCCTGTCTCCTTGCCCGGCAGCTGCTGAAGCCCAGCCCGGCCAAACCAGAGCCCATGGAGAGAGAAGCCAGCAAGCAGCCCAGGAAATAGAAAAGAAGCCCAGCCTGCAGCAAGACGGCCCAGCCCAGCCCAGACACAGAGCTGAAGCCCAAACCGAAACCCAGCAGCTCCCTGCCGACCAACAAAGAAAAGAAAAGTTTCTGAATTTTTTGGTCTTTACCATGTGTGTTTCACAAAAGCGTGTCTAGCTTTTCAGCAGCTCAACAGACTGTCAGATACACAAAAAACTTTGCATCACTTCCCTACATTTCCTCCCATTCCCAAACATAACACAGGGGCCACTGGGAACAACTGGGATCAGACTGGGAGCAACTGGGAGCAGCTAGGACCAAGCTGGGAGCAACTGGGATCATCATGGCATCAGAGTAGGATCATACTGGGAGGGACTGGGTCTGTGCTAGAGGCAACTGGGATCACACTGGGAGGAAATGGGGACATGCTGGGGACCAATGGGATCATACTGGGAGCAACTGGCACCACACTGAGGGTGACTGGGATCCTTCTGGAATCATACTGGAAGTGACTAGGGGCAGGCTGAGGGCAATTGGGACCATGTTGGGGCAACTGGGATATACAGGAAATGACAGGAATCATGCTGGAGGTGACTGGGAGTGGCTGTGAGCAAATGGAATCATACCGGAAGCTACTGGGAGCAACTGGGAGTGAGTGGAAACACATTAGGGACAACTGGGATGTACTGGGAGAGACCAGGAGTGACTGGAATCACAAAAGAACCATAAAGGAAGTCACTGGAATAATACTGGGAGTATCTGGGATTGACTGGAATCCTACTGGGCGTGACTGGAATCCTACTGGGTGACTTGGAGTGACTGGGACCATACTGGGGGCAAATGGCACTGTACTGAGAGTGACTGGGTTCATCCTGGAATCATACTGGGAAGGACTGGAACCATACTGGGAGTGTCTGGAACTATAGTAGGGCTGAATGGGAACACCTGGGATCATACTGGGAGTGACTGGGATGATACTGGGATCACACTGAGTGTAACTGGAAGTGACTGGGACCATCCTGGGGGTGACTGGGAGCCACAGGGCCCATGCTGGGAGTGACCTGGGGGGAACTGGGGGAACTGGCCCGGCTGGGGCTCAGGGTTGTTCTCCCCCAGGGCTGCCCTGGCTCCTGCTGCCACCCTGGGCCCCACAGAGCCGAGGGACAGGGGACAGCTGAGGGACAGGAGACAGGGGCAGGGACGTGGAGAGGTAGAAGGGAGTTCCAGGGGGTCCTTGAGCCCAGGAAAGGGGAGTCCAGGGTTTCCCAAAAAGGGGGGACAAGGGTGGGGACACCAGGGATGCTCGAGAACGAGGAGTTCAGGGGGTCTCTGGTTTTGCACACAGCTGGGGCTGGGGACTGGGAAAGGCAGGAATGGGGGACCAAGGCATTCCAGGGCGTCCCAGGGTCAAGCCAATGGCCAGTCTGGAGGCTGGGAGCCATGGGATGGCCGGGAAAAGGGGAGCAGAGAGCCCTGATGTCCAGGAATGGGGTGTGAAAAATGCATGTATTTTATGATTGGCTTTTCACAAATATTAAAATTAATATTATATGTGTTGTATTAGAAAGCAATGCTGTATTAATTTTCTTAAGTACTGTGTTAAATATAGTTTTAGGTTATAAAAATTGTTAAAATAGAACTATGCTATGTAAGATGCTTTGTTTAAAAGAAAGGACTTGCAGCGAGATAACTTGCAGCCACAGGACACCTAGATCTTTCAGAGAAAAAGAATTTATGGCCTTCTTATCAGAAGAAACAAACTTCTTCCCACCTTGGAGGTGCTATTAGGATTAGAGGGAAGAAGTTGACACTGGTCAGATAGAATCCTATGTTTGAATGGAATTTATGCATCATGTATGAAGTGTATGAATATGCAACGGGCTGTTGTTTTTAAGGGTTAATCCTTTGTTACCAGGGGTCCTTTTTTGGGCCCGTGATGCCCAGAAAAAGGTACCTGGACGTCCATAACTCTTTGTTTTTATTGTCTCATATTGTCTTTATTCAATTTGTCCAAATTGTTATTACTCTAATTGTGTTACTATATAACCATTTTATTACTATTAAACATTAAAAATTTTAAAAACAAGTGATTGGCGTTTTTCACAATTTGGTAGCAGAGGATGGTTACTAACTCCTCGCTGCCGGTGCTTTGGGAGAGTCAGAGTGGGGAAGGCGTGCCCTGCCCTCTTTGGCAGCCTCGCTCTGCTTCCCCTGAAGTGACCGACAGACGCAGGTTACGATCTGTGGACAAAAGGAGACAACAAAACAAAGAGAACGGGAAAAGGGTCCCTACAACTGCTGTAATTTGCCCCCTAAGAGTAGTAGTGCGCACGAAGAACCCGGGAAGGAAAAAGGATTGGTAAGTATTTCTCGGGGGGCAGGTACGGGGGGATGAATGTGTGTGAATGAGAGGCGGGCTGGTTGTCCCAGACCTGCCAAGTGAGTGCGGAGTCTCCCACGCTGCGTTTCCGACTTTGCGCTGGAAAAGCGGCCAGTAAAGAGACAAAGCGACTCATAAGAGAGTGAAAGAATCCCCGGGGGTGACTGGGACTGGGTCTCAGGGAGGGGTTGGACCCCTCGGTGGTGGGGAGCAAGGTTTCCTAGCCCAATCCACTAGGAAACAGGACAGGAGGGGCTCCTAAAACCTGCTGGGTTGAGGGATTTATATTCCAAGAGCATCCAAGAGCAGGGTTGAGCAGAATTCTGTCCGAGTGAGGATATGCCCGAGAACACTCAGGGTGGGACAACACAGCTAGATTGGGGGATAAAAAAATGCCCAAGAACATCCAGGGTTGGACAACACAGCAGAACAAATGAAATGCCAAAGAGCATCTGTAGTTGTACCACACCGCTGGGTTGAGGGACAGAAAATGCCCAAGAGCATCTGAGGTTGAACAACACAGCTGGATTGAAGGAAAATTACCCGAGAGCATCTGGGGTTGGACAACATGACAGGATTGAGGGAAAAATTGCCCAAGAGCATTTGGGGTTGGATAACACAGCTGGGTTGAGGGATATCCAATAGCACCGGGACTGGCCAGTAACACCTAAACTTGTAATAGGCGATGTGAAAGTAAAAGGTACCTTATTGTTGTTTTGTGGTGTGTGAGAGTGACACACACACAGAGCCAGCCTCAGCTTCCTGGGCAGGTGGGAAGGGGGAGGTGTGGAAAGAGCGAGTGACCTGCACACCAGGCTGCAGCTCCCGGCTGGGTGGGGGCTTCTGGGCCCAAGAGGAGCGAGTGACCTGCGAACCAAGCTAGCGTTCCCTGGGCGTGTGAGGGGCCGTAGCTGAAGAGTGTGAAAGACACGCAGACAGCCTCACAGGGGAACGGGCACCAGAGGCAGCCAGAGTCAGGGCCCTTCTAGGGGGCCTGGTGACACTGAGACCTGGAGGTAAACCCCAAAGCGAAAGAGGGGGCCACAAGGACCTGTGATTTTCTAGCAATAAGGATCCCCTTTGTGTCTTGAGAGTGTGAAGGAATGTGTGAAAGTGAATGAGAAATAAAAGTGAGTGAATGTAGACGAATGAAAGTATAGGTAATGTTGATTGTGCATTTTAAGCCTTACCATATCTCCTTGGAGGGAGTTGGATTGTATTGAAAAGCAGTGTGAGAAAAAGGGGTTTTTTTGGGTGTAAGTAGTTGAAAGAAAAGTGGTATTTAAGTTGTTAGTAAAAAGTGAAAAACAGAAGCAGGGGACGAATAGATAGAAAACTGAAAAATGAGACAGAAATTCAGTAAGGTGGATATAGGAAAAGAAAAGCAGAAAAAAAATACCAACAGAAATACCCCAAGACAGCACTTTGGGAGTTATGTTAACAAACAGAAATACAACTCATTGCAAAATACAGGGTATGCAGAAGTTGATGAGAAAAAACATGCAAACTTGTGAATTATATACTTAAAAACAGCATTAGAAAATTTAACACAAAAGAGTTATACATTGATTCAAGGTATGCCTTTAGAGTAGCACATACCTTAAGAAAAATTTTAAAAGGGAGATTGCTTAATTAAAGAAGAAAAAGATTAGTACATGAGAAACTTATTTTCGAGGTTTTAGAGGCATTACAATTACCTAAGAGAGATAGCAATAGTACATATTAAAGGACACCAAAAGGTAAAGACCTAGAAATAAGAAGAAATAAAATAAATAACTGGCAGATCAAGAAGCAAAAGATGCAGCAGAAAATAGAGCTGAAAGAGTTAATATTAACTCCAAATGAAGAAAAAAAAAGGGGGGGGGAATTAAAACAAGATTGTGGCGAACAAGATAAATCGGGGAAATAGAAACATCTTGATATGGAAGACAATTAGATAATAAAACGCTTACGAGGGAATAGCAGAGGACGTGTATCAAAAAGCCCGGTGGGATACACAGGCTAGGTGTGATCATTTTTTTAAAAGAACTATGGGTGCATTGAGACTTTTAGAGTAAAAAAACAAGTACCTGAAACATGTATAATTTGCCAAAAGATAAATAAAAGGGTGATGAGAAAAACAATATGAGAAGGTCGTCAGTTAGCTCGTCGACCATTTCAAAGCATCCAAAAAGCAAAACGGGGAAAGTATAGAGCTGAGAACAAATTACCTCATCCATTCCCGTTCGTTCCCCCACTCGTTCGCACCAGCCCTCCCAGCCCCTGTGCCGGCTCCGGCACAGTCCGTCTGTCCCGGTCCGTCTGTCCCGGTCCGTCTGTCCCGGTCCGGCCGCCTGGCCCGCGTTCTTGCCGGGGGTGGGGGTCTGTCCTGCCGTGTGCACCGTGGTCACCGCGCTGATCGCACCGAGGGGGGTCCCGTCTGTCCCATCCCCGGCTGCCCTGACTCTGTCGGCTCCCGCCGCTGCAGCCGGGGTCAGTCCCGGCTTTGTCTCTGCCGGATCAGCCACCGTGAGCCGAGTGAGGGCGATCCCCGCTCCAGCTCGGTCTGCACAGGAACAGCCCCTCGGGCGATCCCAGCCACAGACCCCGCCTTTGGAGCCCCCAGACCCTGAGCTGTGCCGATCCCCTCGGGCCATCCCGGCTGCAGACCCCGCCTTTGGAGCCCCCAGACCCTGAGCTGTGCCGATCCCCTCGGGCGATCCCAGCCGCAGACCCCGCCTCTGGAGCCCCCAGACCCTGAGCTGTGCCGATCCCCTCGGGCGATCCCAGCCACAGACCCTGCCTTTGGAGCACCCAGACCCTGAGCTGTGCCGATCCCCTCGGGCCATCCCAGCCACAGACCCCGCCTCTGGAGCCCCCAGACCCTGAGCTGTGCCGATCCCCTCGGGCCATCCCGGCTGCAGACCCCGCCTCTGGAGCCCCCAGACCCTGAGCTGTGCCGAGCCTCCCCGTCCTGCCCTGAGCTCCATTCCCTTGGTAACCACAGCTCCGGCTGCTTAAGGAAACTCTCTAAAGGAATCACTTTATTGAAACACTAAAAAATCAGTTAGAACAAAGCCCTCTCCTGATTCTTCCTAAAAATACGTGAGAAAGGCTGTAGAAGATAAAAATCCAAAAAGAATGGGATAAAGAGATTGGTCTATTTCCATTAAGAGAGGTTCTCAAAGGGGGGTGATGGATCAGAGTTTGTAAATGCTTCTTTGACTTTGTCTGAGGTCTGAAATTTTAAGAAATAAATAAAAGAGATATTTGGAGAATCCCATAGGCATAGCTGAACAATTAGACCAACTTTTAGGTCCAAACATGTATACTTGAGAACAGATGTGGTTGGTAATGAAAATAATATTTTTCTCAGGAAGAAAAGCAATTAATCAGAGCAACTGAAATAAAAGCTTAAGAAAAAGATAATCTGCAGGGACCCCCAGAGAAGACAAAATGCCAACTGTACCTCCTGAATGGGGTTAAAATAATGAGGAGGGGAGTAAACACATGAACAGTTATTGTAATTACATAACCAAGAGAATAAATGAGACAGCATATCAAAGGCGAAATGTGAAAACAAAAGATTTTTGAGAGACAGCTTTTAGAGGGGAAAGAAAAAACTCCAACTAAATAGATAAACAAACTTTAGAGAAAAAGGAAAATGGTCCTAAGTAAGCAGAAGATCTGAAAATCTTTAAAGAAATGGGCCCATTAAAAAAAAAAAAAAAAGTCATAGGCTTTAATTTTTTTGGGGGGGAACAAATACCATCAGGAGCCTGTGATAACTTTAAAAGTGGGTCCCCAAGAAGAAGAATTGGAATTTGTTATAGACACAGGGACAGAGAAAACCTGCCTGTTAAACGTTCCAAAAGGTTATAGTGTGAGCAAACATATAGTGAAAGTAACAGGGGCAAAAAGAGGAAGTTTTACATTTCTGGTCATTAAAGATGTGGTAATTGAGGGAAGAAACTAAAATTTAGGTGGGAGATGTGTTATTGGTCCCAGGGGCAGGTAGCAATTTATTGGGAAGAGTCTTACAAGTGCAATTAAGAGTAAGAGTTATATCAGAAAATAAGAAAATGACAGCTAGAGATTTGAAATTAAGCCAAGAGGATGAAGAAAAAAAAATCAACAAAGAAGTTTGGGCTGGAGAAAGAAATAGGGGAAGAATAAATATCGACCCCATAAGGGTTACAACTGAGAGAGGAGAAAGAGAGAAGTTGAAGTAGAGAAGTAGTTAGGAAACTCTGAGATGTTAGAATGTGAAGTGATGACATCTTGGTGCTAGAAGAGAGCAGAAGTGTGAATGCAAGTTTTTTGCATGAAAGGCAGAGAAGTATCTTAACACACGGTTGTTAAGAGGTTATTCAATGCCACACTGGGGTCCGGAAAAGCCTTAGCAGAACGGGCCCTCCTTGAAGAGAAAAGAGGATAAGTTGACGAGAGAAAGAGAAAGAATGTCAGGAGCACCTGGGCACGCCAGGTTTGGGGTTGTCAAGGCTGGGAGGTGTCTGAGCGCTGCCTGCGATCGGCGGGGTCTCGGGGGCTGCGGCAGGGACCGATCCATGGAGGTGCCCCGGGCGGGGCTGGCAGCAGAGGACACAGGTTTGCGGCCAGGAGCGGGCTGGCTCCGGGGCAGAGCTGCCGGGGGGCTCCCAGACTGTCGGGGCGCCGAGCCCAGGATGGCAGCGTCAGCCTGGAAGTAGGCCGAGAGAGAGAAGGGGAGAGAGAGAGAGAGAGAGGGAGAGGGAGAGGGCAAAAGAGACCCAGGGCAGCCCCCAGGGTCCCCATGCCCGGGGCTGCTCTCCCCTGCCCCGGCCCTGCAGCCAAGGGGCCGCACCGGGGGAAGGGCCAAGAACAGCACTGACAGCAGGGCTGTGAAAAGAGGGGCAGGGGGGACTAGCACTAAAAGATAAAATCAAAGCAGAGATTGCTGACTCTCCAAACCTCACAAAGCGGTTTGTTTTTCTTAAGTAAGAAGTTTTTTGGTTTTTTTTTCTTTTGTGTGTTTTGTTTGCCGTTAACGAGAAGGCTTTTTTCCTGAAGAAGAGGCTGCTGTAGAGAAAGCTTTTAGCTAAACCCAGAAAGTTTAGAAGGAAAGCGAATCGTAAAAGTTAATGCAGTATTATCTTTCTTTTATTATCTATGCTATTAAGAAGTCCTTTCCAGGTACTACTGAAGCAACAACCAAAATCACGGAAAGAGAGTGAATTCATGCCAGCAGAATCAAAGGACTTGTGAAGAAACTTGAGGAACGGACTATCATATTTAAACCGGGTGATACTGAACTGACTTTCCAATGGGGACTGAGTGGTAATGGTTTGAGAAAACCCAAATGATCCAAGAAATGTACAAAGAATAACACTGAATTAAGAAATAAGATAATGCTTATATCACTGGATTTGAGCACTGCCTGAATAAAACATCTCCTTGGGGGAGGAATACCTCAGATAGAAAGATCAAGAACGTTTTTGTATTCTGACCTTAGCCCTAGAATTGTACAAGGGAGAAGGGGAATTACTATTTCCATTAGTAAACTTTACTTGATTCATTCCAATACTGGACATGCTAGGTGGGTTATAAGTAAATGCTTAAATTGTAAGAGTAATTAGTGTTGTGATTCACAAAATTTATGCTCTTATTGCAAAAAGTGTTAAAGTACTGACTTGGTTTTGTGGATGGGAATTATTAGTGCCTGTTAAATGAGAGATACCTGAGGAACAGTCAGAGACCACAGTTAAAGAGTGTCAAAAACAATTTGCCTAGCAATTAGTTAAGAGAAAGTGACAAGAAAATAGAGGGCAAGACCAGATTGGCCTCTGTATTTCACCACCAAGAAGATCAAATAAACCTGCTGTGGGTTGCAACCTCACAGGCATGGGAGGTGGGAGTATAAGCCATACTGGACCTCTGTTATTCCTGTTTCTGGCACTCATTTGTTGTCTTTTCCCTTTCGGGATACCAGCAGGATTGTGTCACAAATGCTACAGAAAGCATCACATAGAAAGAAACCAAAGTTCCTCCTTTATTACACACACCTATGTCAACAGCCACTGTTATAACCCATCCAAATTAAGAACTTGTAGGCAAAACAGAGTAAATTATTAGATTACAAGAAACTTAAGAAAAAGTGGCAATAGATTTAGAACTGAATGTCCAAAAGGAGAGAGATGGATTTGTTTTAAATTTAATCTTGAAGATGCGGTTCAAGATTTGGAAAAAAAACCCCAAATAATAAAGGAAAAGGTAAAACCAGCACAGCAATCTAACTCTGTATTGACTCCAAATTATCTGTTGAATTGTATTACAAGACTCCAAGCAGTTACAGAAATGATAGCAAATAAGGCTGCCCAGGCATTAGAGTTAACATTAAGTCAGCTAAGCCAAACAAAAACTGTAGGGTATCAGAAAGGTTCGCTTTAGACTATTTATTGGCCAAAGAAGGGGGTGTTTGTGGAAAGTTCAATATATCAGATCGTTGAAAATTGATGACCACAGAAAAGTCATTCTAGCAAAAGCAAAAGAAATCAAAAAGAAAAATATATACGCATATAACAACCCAGGTACCAGTCCAAAAATTAGAAAACAATGTTAAAATCTAGCTGGTGGGGTAATGTATTAGAAGAAATTAAGATCTTTCATTTGTGTTACAACTGTTTTTATATTTCTTTCTTGTGTAATCCCGTGTTTTATTTTACCAGCATAGTCCAGAAGATATAAGTAGAAAAAAAATATTGCTCAAGCCAAATGATTTACAAAGAATAAGAGTGGGGATTGTGAAAAATGCATGTATTTTATGATTGGCTTTTCGCAAATATTAAAATGAATATTATATGTGTTGTGTGAGAAAGCAATGCTGTATTAATTTTCTTAAGCACTGTGTTAAATATAGTTTTAGGTTATAAAAATAGAAACTATGCTATGTAAGATGCTTTGTTTAACAGAAAGGGCTTGCAGCGAGATAGCAGCCACAGGACATCTAAATCTTTCAGAGAAAGGGAATTTCTTGCCTTCTTATCAGAAAAAATGAACTTCTTCTCACCTTGGAGGCACTGTTAGGATTAGAAGGAAAGAAGTTGACAATGACCAGACAGAATCCTGTATTTGAATGGAATTTATGCATCATGTATGAAGTATATGAATATGTAACAGGCTATTGTTCTTAAGGGTTAATCCTTTGTTAATGGGTGTCCTTTTTCAGGCTCCTGATGCCCAGAAAAAGGTACCCGGACATCCGTAACTCTTTGTTTTTATTGTCTCATATTGTCTTAATTCAATTTATCCAAATTGTTATTACTCTAATTGTGTTACTATTTTTATAACTATTTTATTACTATGAAACTTTTTAAAATTTTAAAAACAAGTGATTGGCGTTTTTCACACTGACTGTTCACCGCTGCCAATGCTCACAGTATTCTCCTAACACACTTGAGCTTCCTGTCTTTCAGTGAGAGAAAGATTCAGCTAAAGTCAAGGAAAGAGGGCAGGGGAGATGGAAACCTTCCCTTGGGATGCTTTTAGGAAGGCCTGAAGGGACCCTGCCTTTCCTTGGAACAGAGGTGGTCACCATGCATGGTGTTGCCTGACCTGCCCTAGGTGCTCCTCTATTCCAGAAGGACTTTTGCCCACTTCATCACTTGTCTGTCCCTCCAATTCCAGGGCCTCAAACCTGCTCTGTGAGATACTAAACCTGTAAGTCAGCTGTAAGTTTTCAGAATATGGCACTGACCATGGCTCTAAGTAAGTTTTTTTAATCAGGCTTACAATATATTTTGAGAAGAAGAAGGAACAGAAGGGGTAGATACCACACAAGAATCCAGCAGAGTCTTCCCAGCTTTTTTGTCTGGGTTCTATGAAGCACAATGCCCAGTGCTTGCATTATGCTGTCTTTTCATGTGTTCTGGTGACCAGAACCATCCCATGGCCAGGCCCAGGATAATTTGGGTGCCAAAGTCCCATTGCGGGCAAACATCACACTCTTTTTTACCCAGCTGGTGCTCAGCTCAGCATATTTGCTGAGACAACTTTAGGACTGTTTTCCTTAACTTGGCAGTTCTAGCAGATGTCCTTATGGCCCCTAAATTCTGCATCCTTTGTGTCCACTATCAATGGGCATCCTTCTTCCCAAGCTTTGTCAACCTCCCTCTGGGTCTGAGATCAGTGAAACGGGCCCAGCCCTGAGTCTTAAAGACAATTCTAGCAACAACTACTTTGCTTTTCTAATACCTGGCCATCACTTCGAGCTTGTAGGCTGCTATGTGTGTCACAGGTTAAATGTCTCTTCCTGTTGATCAGGCTTGGAAGTGCGGACAGCCCAGGCATGACAGGATATGTTTTCTTCAGGAAATGGGACGTAGGGCCCAGCTTGCAACAGGTCCAGGCCCGCGCCTTCCAGAGCGCCAGAAGGTTCGCTGCGCCATTGCAGGGCTCAGGGCGCCTCCTTGTGGGCAAGAGTCGCCTCGACAGCGCGGGCGCCGCGCGGCGGGGCCAGAGGCCGGGAAAGGGCGGGCGGGTGTGAGGGGCGGGGCGGTTCGTGCCTAGAGCCGAGCCCGCGCTGTACCTCGGCGCCTTCCCGGCTCGGTGTTGGGAGCGAGCCGCCGCTGCTCGGGCTCTGGGAGAAGCGTGCGGCCGCTGCGGAGTCCCAGCCCGCAGATCTGGCTGCTGGCCGAGGCTGCAGTGCAGAGCTGCCATGCCAGAGCCGCCGTGCGCCGTGGCACTGCCAGAGCCCCTGGCAGAGCCGGGCTGGAAGTGCCGACAGCTGAGGGAAGCCCTGCCATGGCAGCGCCCCAAGCTCTTGTTTATCCCACAGAAAGAGAGGATCAGCACCTGGAGGTGACTGCGTCATTCCTGGAAAGGGACTATCTGCTTACAGTTGCGATGTCTGGCAGCAAGCAGGATGGCGCTGGTGCCAGGGCGCCAAGTGAGGGCAAAGCAGCCCTGTGACAGCCTGGCCCAGGGGCTCTTGTGGCAGCAGGCAGCGTGGGGATCAGAACAGAGGCAGGGGGAGGCAGGAGCTGCTCGGCCATGCCAGGGCTGGGAGCCTCCTTCCTGCCCAAGTGGGGCCCAGCTGGGCCAGGGGGCAGCTCCTGGGACAGCCGTGCCCGCAATGGCCCCTGCTCTGCAAGGCCTCCAGCGCTGCCCATCAGCCAGGCAGGGACAGAGCAGCCTTGGGGCCGATGCTGCTGCAGGCTCAGAGCCCCGCACAGCTGCTCATGCCCGGTGCCATTGGCTCTGTCCCCTGCAGCCTGCATGCTGTGTCACCGTGCAGAGGCTGAGCCCTGTGCCTCCCCAGGCCCTGGCAACTGTTCCTGTGCTGCTCCTGCACTGCCCAGGGCACCCACGGGCCCTGCTTGGGCCGCACGCAGACCAGAACCAGCTGGGGCTGTGACAGCTCTGCTGCTCTGGGCCCAGCCCTTGGGCAAAGCACCCGCCTGTCCCTGGGCTGGGGGCAGTGCCCAGGCTGGGTTTGGCAGAGCCCGTCCGCTCCTGGAGGGCTGGGGGCACTGCTCTGGCCTGGCCTGGCCCGGCCCTGGGGTCCCTTGGCATTCCTGCTTGCCCTTGCATCCACCAGGGATGGGCTGCAGCTCAATGGCCCCGGCCTGGCCGCACACTCAGGCCTGGAGCCTTCCCATGGCTCCCCAGGGCACGAGAGCCTCAGCCCCAGCTCCCAAACACGACCTAACAGGGTTTGCTGATATTGATCCCTGTTAGACCTTTGAAAGCATTTTGAAAGTAACCTTGTTTGGCAACTCCTTCAAGGAACAAACGTGATTCGCTTCTAATCAGTAAAAACTTTATTGGTTTGCTTGCACTTCCTATAGGGTATCCTAATGCTTCCTTTGGCGTTCCAGAAAATAATGAAAATCTAACAAATTCTAAAGAGAAGTTCTTGAATCCACTATGAGGAGAAGTCTCTACATTCACTATCCTTACATACACTTAAGTAGCTGCTCCTGTAACACACAAAGATGTAGTGGTTTACCTGACTGGACCACACAACAGGATGTTATACACACCGCTACACTAAAAAACTTCTCTTCCCTGTTCATCACAAATTTAAAGCTCTTCTCGAGGTCCTGACTTAATTTTACATGCACATTCATACCTGCAATCCCTCCCCATGCTCAGTTTTCACCTAGACTTACCAGGGAACAGATGTTCCATACTTACCTCAAGCAATAATCTACGTCTGTCTTCCTAACCCTCTTTTTCTTCACTGACTTCTACTAATCTACAAAATAACTTGGACCCTCTGCACAAAAGAAACATCCAATTAATAGCCTTAAACACTTGTGAATGTGCTGCTACTTCTAACAATCTTGACCACCACAGCACTAAAATCAGAAATCAATTCTTCACATCCTTCCTGTTCTCCTGCCCCCACCACGCCTTGGCTCCAGCAGAAATGTTCCCTACTGCAGCCTGGTGTGCTAAGAACAATCAAAGGCAGCAGCACTTTCCCTCAACATGCTGCAATCTGAATTGCAGTGAAATTGCAGCTGTTGCATTAGAAGCTCAGCACCAGCACCCCACATCTTCCCCCAGAACTGAGGCCTGCTGAGGCCTGAGCTCTCCATTTCAACACACCCTGTAAATCAGGCTGCCTGGAAGATTGCAGGCTGGTAACTGTGTGAACACAGCAGTGCATTTCAGCAGAGTTATGGAATCAGTCTCATGGAAGGCACATCCTTTAAGCTTAAGACTCTATTCTACAAAATCTAGCCAGCAATTGTTTTGGTGGCCTGTGCAGGTTTTGGGGACTGTGCATGTTTCCTTTGGATGTTGTTTTCTTTGTTTCTAAATACAAAATTCACTGGATTCAGAAGCGAAACCCCAGATTCATTAGAACAAAGAACCACAGGGACATATGTGGCTGACAAGAACACTCCTCATTTCTAATAGTAACACCAGAAAGAGAGGAAAAAGATAAAGATGATTTAAATACCCGAAAGGATCCGAAATGTCTACATAAGCTGTCAAGTGACTAAGTTTTTGGTAAACTCTAAAAGTCCAGATTCCTATTCGGTAATTGTCTGAAAGAAAAGAAAGCCAGAAAATCTGGTTGACCTTTATTTTGCCAGGACTTTCTCACGGGATTCTACCACAACTTGGATCACAAGTGAGGGTGGCAAATTTTGACTAGAAAACTTTGATAACTAGGCAGCATTTTTTCCTCCTCACTGAATTACAGGAAGGGTTTAAAAGGAAAAAAAAATATAAAAGAGCGTAAAGAAATTCTATCATACCTCTTAGGCGTTCATCATCTTTGGAGAACAAAAAAAAAAACTGTAGCACTTCCTGTGCATGGTAAAGAAAGAAACCTAGAAAAGGACAAAGGGATTTGAGCATCCTAAATTGTACTATCAAATTTCATGAACACAAGTTAATCCTGTAGTGCTTCAGAGAAATGCCATACATTGAAAAGCTTTATTCCCTAGAAACCAAATAAATCTTTTTATTTTCCAAATCCTCTTTTAAAGAGAAAACTGACTGTGTCTTTGGCTTTTGGCCAAACTCAGTTTGGAGTTGGTCAAACCAAAATGACCCAGTTAATTTCCTGTGCTCTGCTCTTTCTTTCCATATTCACATTCACATCCAATGGGTTGCTGGGAGTTTTGACTCTGTGCAGCACAAACGGTTTTCTAAGATGACTTTCATTGCTCAGAGGTGTGCAATGTCAGTTTCCCATTCCCTGAGTGCTGCTATTAATATTCCCACAGCATCCAACTACTACAGCCAAGTAGACAACAAAGAGAAATGCAACTTGCATTTCTTGGTCCTGTTCAATTTCTGACATCTCAGGCTCATCGTCACCCTCAGAACTGCTGTCCTGGAAACGTGGATCCTCTTGCCATGTGGCTTTTACTGGCTTTATTGTCCCAAGCGCGTGAGGCTCTGCAATGACAGCACCAATAGAGAAAAAAGGCCAAAACCAGATTATTCCTCTAATCATCAGGAAGAATTCCTCCTTTCACGTGAAATACTTACAGTGGAGAAGAGAGATTTAGGAAGGACAGAATCTGACCCTGCCAGATTTTCTAAGCTACATTTCTGCTCCACTTTGTATTTTCCACTTTGTTCCAGGGATCCCTTATGTATTCTTAAACATTTCTCATTGCATTCAGAAGACACTGAATACCTTTTCAGTTCAGCACAAGTCTGGGGGGCTCATTGCTTTGTGCTGTTGCGTTGGGTTTTTTAATATTTTGGGTAACTTCACGGGGTTTCTTTTCTCTCCTACATGACTGGGACTTGAGTTAATGTTGTTTCATCTTCATTTCAGACGGCCTCGTTTTATCTAAGGTTAGGACACCCCAATGATCATGTGTCATTCCATTTCCTTTTTCTAAAGGTCCAAGAGTAGAATTCAGTAACAAACAGAATGTTCATGGATCTTGGGGCCAGCTCTCGGACTTTGCTCCTCCCTCTACATTAACGCACATTTCCTTAAAAGCCTTGTGAGTTCCTATGAAACTTGATATGACTGGTGTGTCACCTTTTTCCCTGTTTGAGGAATTCAGGGCATGAGAACAAGCTTTTTCACCACTCAGCAAAAACCCCCAATGCCTTCTCAAAGCATGCCTTTCAGAATTCCTGAGATGCAAGCATGAGGCACCTCTCAATAATCTACCACAACCCTAGCAAGCAGAAATGAAGATCAAAATGCTTCTGCCTAATTACTGACTTCTGTTGCTGAAAATCCCCTGCATCCTGACCTTTTTTACACCATATTGCCCTACAGTGCCTGCCAGAAGCTCTTCCTTAGCAATGGCACTGTTAGAAGGGTTCTGCTGTTACCTTCTTTGATGCCCAACTCCTCTGTGCCTCCAAAGAAAGAAAACTTGAAGTAACTCGTCTCCTGAGCTGCATCATCCTCAGGCAAAGGTCCCAAATGGTCATCTGGGGCAGAGTCCTGTGCATCCTCTTTGTCCCAGGGTATTTCCTCAGTCTGGTTTGCTCTTTGAAGGTCTTTCAAAGAATAAACCAGAATAGATGGAGGAAATACAGTCTATTCTGGTTTGTTCTTTGAAAGGCCTCTTTCAAATCCGCAGCAATGGTGTAGGAGTTGTCTTCAGACAGTGAGGCAGTGTCTCATCTCTTTCTTCTTTTTTTGGCTTTACTGAAATGAGATTGTTCAAGGATAGCAACACAGCACACGTACTGTTCGGACACAGCTTCCCTAAGAGCCACCTTGCTCTGAATGTCTCCCTAAGCATATCCAAGCCCATTAAGGAGTGGTTCATTATCAAGGGTAAGCAGTGGGGAAACATCTGAGGTTGAAGTCTAAAGGCAGGAACAAGAGTCCTTTTTAATTAGCCACATCCTTAAGTGACTTTTCACTGAATACACAGTTACACAGAAATCAAGGTATTTAGCCCAGACTTCTTCCTGCCAGTAGAAACATCAAGAGCTAATAGGGTTTGCCCACAGAGCTGCACATCTCAGGGTCCCTGCACTGACCGTTCTCACCTTCACTTCTGGCAAGGAACACACGGCCTAGAAAGAAAAGATGACGGCGCTACGTGCTGCTGTTGGAGGTCCCAGTTGAGGTCCGACGTCGCTGGTGGGAGCGGCTGCTCCTGCGGGATGTCCCCGACCATGTCCCCCTACGCCTGGGCCTCTCAGCACTCGCTGCTGTCCTCCTGCTCCTGTCCTGGCGACTCCTGGACCGCACAGTTTGAGTCGAGGCCCGGCGCTGCTGGCGGGAGCGGCTGCGTCTGGGGGATGGCCCTGACCATGTCTCCCTTCGCCTGGGCCTCTCAGCCCTTGTCCCTGTGCCACTGCTGCTGCCGCGGCGACTCCTGGAGCGGACAGGTGGACTCTGGGCCCAGCCTTGCTGGCGGGAGCGGCTGCGTCTGGGGGATGGCCCGGACCATGTCTCCCTTCGCCTGGGCCTCTCAGCCCTTGTCCCTGTCCCACTGCTCCTTTCACAGACACTCCTGGAGCAGACAGGTGGACTCTGGGCCCAGCCTTGCTGGCGGGAGCGCCTGCGTCTGGGGAATGGCCCTGACCATGTCTCCCTTCGTCTGGGCCTCTCAGCCCGTGTCCCTGTCCCACTGCTCCTGTCACAGCAGCTCCTGGAGCGGACAGGTGGACTCTGGGCACGACCTTGCTGGCGGGAGCGCCTGCGTCTGGGGGATGGCCCTGACCATGTCTCCCTTCGCCTGGGCCTCTCAGTCCTTGGCCCTGTCCCTCTGTTCCTGTCATGGCAACTCCTGGAGCGGACAGGTGGACTCTGGGCACGACCTTGCTGGCGGGAGCACCTGCGTCTGGGGGATGTCCGTGATGGTGTCTCCCTTTGCTTGGGCCTCTCAGCCCTTGGCCCTGTCCTACTGTTCCTGTCACGGTGACTCCTGGACCAGACAGGTGGACTCTGGGCGCGACTTTGCCGGCGAGAGGAGCTTCGCCTGCGGCTGGGCCCAGCACGTCTGGAATGGACCCTGTCCTCAGGGTCAGGGGACGTGCTGCGTGTTGCCCTTGATCTGCTGATGCTGCTGGTGTCCAGTGAGGAAGATGGCAGCGCCTGCTGCCATGCTGCGTGTTGGGGCCTGCTGTGGCTGCCCGTCTCTGGAGATGGAGGTGGGGAAACCAGCACCAATGGCACAGGGCTGTGGGAGCTGGGGCTGATGGCCTCAGATTCTGACCAGCCACGAGCAGACTGTAGTCCTGACTGTCTGGCCGGCCTGGGGCCATTGAGCTCTGTCTCATCCCTGGAGGCTGTAAGGGCAAGCAGGAATGTCAAAGATCACCCAGGCCCCGGCCAGGCCAGGCCAGAGCAGTGCCTCCAGCCCTCCAGCAGTGGATGCTGCGCTCTGCCAAGCCCGGCCTGGGCACTGCCCCCAGCCCAGGGACACCGGGGACTTTGACTCATACATGTTCCGAGCCCAGCACAGCTGTCACACTCCCATCTCTGTGTGCTGTTCCTCAGGCCAGAGCAGCGCCTGTGGGTGCCCTCAGCAGCACAGGAGGAGCACAGGAGCAATTGCCAGGGCCTGGGGAGGCAAACAACTCATAGCACTGAGAACAAAAAGTGTACCAGCACGTGGTTGTCTAGCCAAGCGCTTCTGCTTCTTCCTGCTTTGAGCCCTTGTCGAGACACAGGTTCCCTGCAGAGCCCCAGGTGCAGCTTCCCAACTTACCCCTGTTCCTCTGCCTCCTCCCTGCCCCCAGGGTAAAGGCAATCCCTGGCATTGCATTGGCCGTGCCTCACTCCTAGATCTGCGAAGGCATCGTTGTCCTCCCACGTTGGCTGTCTGATGGAGAAAGGAAGAGATGATGAATTTCTGCTGCTCTCCCTCACGGAGGTCCAGGGTGTCCCAGCTCTTTCTCCAGCGCTTTTCCAAGTTGGGGGTGAAGCTGAAGCCCAGACTCACAGGACAGGGCAGGGCCAGGGCTCCTGGGGCAGGGCCTGGCACAGCACAGCACTTGCACCCTCCTGGCTGGTGGGCCAGGCAGAAGGACACCAACCTGAAGGGGACTCGGATCCCCAAGATGAACATTTCAACAGGGAATTCCCCACTGTCTCTGCACAGGGGGCACTGGAAATAGAAAGCACCAGCGCGCAAGGCCTGTCCCTGCAGGGCAAACACAGGCAGGGTGAGCGAGGCCCTGCTGCTGCTGCTGCTGAGCACCTGCTGTGCCCCAGGGTTCAGGGGAGGGCTCCTACCTGGATGCAGTCCCTGTGGAACCAGGCCTTTTTGCACGCTGGGCACACCAATGTTGTGAAGGTCTTTCTGTCCTCCACAGGTTCCATGCAGATGGAGCAAACGGTGTCCGGCTCAGGAGTCGCATCCACCTCCTGCTCTGGACGGTGCTCAGGGCAGAAAGAGCTGGGGGCAAAGGGATGGGGAAAGTGAGAAATGCTGGATCATTCCCCAGGGGTGGCCATAAAGAGAGATGAGGTACCTGAACGGAGTAACGTATAGATTGACACAGCCGCCCTCCTTGGTACAGGGCAAGTGGAACCATCTGTCACAGTTCTCCCTGCAGCACATGATGGTTGCCCCGCTCTGGCCGCAGATGCAGCAGCGCTGGAAAGAGCCAAGCAGCTGCATCAGCAGCAGCAGCAGCAGCAGCAGCCTCGAGGCCTCCCCAGGCAGCCCCAGGGCTAAGGGCAGGGCGCAGGACGTGGCCGCTGCCGGCTCCCAGCCCACAGAGCCGCCAGCTGGAGGAGGGAGGCTGCTGTGCCAGGGCCTCTGTGCCAGAGCTGCTGGGAGCCAGACTTTGTCCCGACTGTTGGGCCGGCCTTTCTTTCCTGCAGTCTGGGCTAAGCTCTGGCAAACCTCGCCAGGCACAAATCTCCCTGCTCTTGTCAGGCTCTCACCTTCTGTGCCGCCCGCCGCACTGCAATTAGGAGATCTCGAGGGAGAAAGTTCATGAGTCCCCCGCGGTCCGTCTCTTGCCGAAATAGTAGAGTGGCGAAGAACTGCAGCCAAGGGGAGAAGCTGATGAGGAGGGGGCGGGAGGAGCGGCCCATTGCAAAGGTGGAGGGAGCGCCCGGAGCCACTCACCATGCAGAACACGTGGGCACAGAGCCCACCCTTCTGCAGTTTGTCACCGCACACGTCCGGGTCAGCCTCGGCACGGCGACACAGCATGCAGGCTGCAGGGGACAGAGCCAATGGCACCGGGCATGAGCAGCTGTGCGGGGCTCTGAGCCTGCAGCAGCATCGGCCCCAAGGCTGCTCTGTCCCTGCCTGGCTGATGGGCAGCGCTGGAGGCCTTGCAGAGCAGGGGCCATTGCGGGCACGGCTGTCCCAGGAGCTGCCCCCTGGCCCAGCTAGGCCCCACTTGGGCAGGAAGGAGGCTCCCAGCCCTGGCATGGCCGAGCAGCTCCTGCCTCCCGCTGCCTCTGTTCTGATCCCCACGCTGCCTGCTACCACAAGAGCCCCTGGGCCAAGCTATCAGAGAGCTGCTTTGCCTTCACCTGGCTCCCTGGCACCAGGACCCTCCTGCTTTCTGTCAGACATGGCGGCTGTCTATGCTGAGTCTATCTCCTCGAAGGACGTGGTCACTTCGAGGTGCCGTTCCTCTCTGTCTATGGGAGAAAGAAGGGGGGGGGGGAGTTTGCAGAACAGGCCCAGAACCACGAGGCTCTACTCCCTGCTCAGCCCTGCGTGAGCCCTGCTCCTGTCTGTTTCTCCTCCCGTCGTCGCCTTGAGTAACACTGCAGTGTCCTCTGGCTGTTCCTCTGCTGATTCTGTGATTTTGGGAAGGGAGAGGCAGGTGAGCCTGCAGCACAGGCCCAGAGCCCCGAGGTGTGGGGCCCCTCTGGTCCCTGGGCAGCCACATCCCCGCCCTACCTTCTCCTCCCGTTGTCAGGTCGCACTGACACTCGGCTTGAGCCCCGCGTTCCCTTTTGTGGCCTTGGTGGCACAGGTCACAATGGCCACTCTGACATCAGCACCGTGTACCCAAAATCGGGGCAGCCATGGCCCCAGGTCCCTGGCAACCACTTGTGGCGGCCCCCTTGGGCACCGAGCTTCTAAAATGGTCCGAGCGTTTGCTCAGGGTGGAAGCAGGGACAGGACTCCGGCAGCAAGTGCAGGGTCAAATGCCAGGCCCTGGGGCAGCCATCCAGGGTGGCACTGTAGGCACGGAGGTGCTGTTCAGGCACTGCCACACTAGGGCTCCGGCCCCGGCCAAGGGAAATTTCTGCTCCTGCCCCTGGCAGGCGGTGGCCCAGAGAGCCCGTGCGGAGTCAGCTGCACTACAGGGATTCAAACCCTGCTCTAGGTGAACTGATGTTTTCATCAAGACCTGTCTGCAGAAAACTAAGATGAACCTGATTTGATGCTGCTGCTGATCACCATTGGGTACAGGAGATAAACCTGGACACCACCACAGCTGCCTCCGTTATCCTGCCATCATATGAACTAACAACTTTGACTTTCCATATAAATGGAAAAATTAGTATTAAGCTTCTGAGAAGCGTCATCTTTTATAGTGACTCAGCAGAAAGACAGAAAATTCACTGAGAATTTTCTGTGTACATTTGACAGGAGAGCTTGCAACTGTCCTCAACTCAAGTCAAATACAGGAGGATGCTTTTCCTACATTATAGGAACTTTGCCAGTTTGGTCCATGCTTTCCTACTAGAAAATACATTGGAAAAAATTAGGAAGAGAAGCACAAACAATTCTTGTCAATTTTTCTCTTTCGTGTCTTTGCAAACATGCTCCTGGAAATGCAGATCCATGACTTGTGGAACAATCAGTGGCATCTCTGGGAAGCAGGGCAGGGACTGACAGGCAAGGACACACTGCACCTGCCTGATGCTGGGGCAGCAGGAGTTTGCCCATTTTCCTGTCTCCATGGGAGAGCCACCTTGGCTGGGAAACGATCCCTTCACTGCTCTAGGAGGGAGGCACAGCCAGTGCAATGCCAGGGAGTGCCTTTACCCTGGAGGCAGGGAGGAGGCAGAGGAAGAGGGGGGAAGTTAGGAAGCTGCACCCGGGGCTCTGCAGGGCTCCCGGCTAGGTCTCGAAGCACAAGGAGCCAGAAGAGCTTGGCCGGACAATCCCGAGCTCTGGACACCTTGTCCTCAGCACCGGGAACCCGTTTGCTTCTCCAGGCCCTGGGCACTGCTCCCGTGCTGCTCATGCAATTACACACAGACACAGAGCTACCTGCTCTGTCTCAACCCTCTTCAGCACTGAACAGCACAACACAGTAACATGTTCTCTTCAGTACATGGTCTAATTATTAATAGTCCTGCAAAGACTCACATTCAAAGCACACACAAAAACCCCAAACCCTGGTACAAACCTTGCATCAACACAAAATGCATGTTGCTGTTCAGAAACACAGGGCAGCACTTTTGGCCAATGCTTTTTCCTATAAGATCTTTCAAAGGATTGCAAAAGTGACATTGTTTGGCAACTTCTTCAAGGAACAGACAGGAGAGGCTTCTGAGTTTTTAAAGATTTATTGGTTTGCTTTCACTTTCCTTTTGGCATCCTTACACTTCACCCAGCATTCCAGAAAATCGTGAACATCCAAAATAATATCAGGGGAAGTTTCTGAATCCATTCATGTTTCTCCCAAAGACTTTCTTGACATACATACAAGTGACTGGTCCTATGACATACAGAGACGCAGTGGTTTCCCTGACTGGACATTACAAGACAACGTTATAGACTCCACTATACTAAAACACTTCTGTTGCCTGGTAATTACAAAGCCTGAAGCTCTTCTAGAGGCTTTTCCCAGTGCAACTTCATTAGGTTCCTCTCTGCCCAACTCTCGAGCCTCTCCAGGTCTCACTGAAGGGCAGCAGAGCCTTGTGGTGCCTCAGGCCCTGCTCCCAATTCTGTCCCATCAGCAAACACTGAGGGAACACTCTGTCCCTTCTGCCAGGTCACTGGGGAATAAGGCAAACAAGGCTGGGCCCAGCACGGCGCCCTGAGCTCACAGCTACCTGAGTTTGGAGCTCCCCTGTCCACTTCTCTGCCCCACTGTCCCTGAGCTGCCTCAGGGGCCTGTTATGGGAGGCAGGGACAAAGCCTTGCTGAAGTCCCAGCTGGCAACAACCACTGCTCTCCCCTCACAAGCCCAGCCAGTCACTGCAGCACAGGTGGCTATGGGATTGGTCAAGCATGGTTTCCATTCCTGTTATTCCACAGGCTTAGAGATGGCATCCAAGAGGAGCTGTTCTGTCACCTTTCTGGGGATGGAGCTGAGGCTGATGGCCCTGCAGTTTCCTGGCTCTTTCTTGGTGCCCTTTTGCAAGACTGCAGTGATGTTGGCTTTCCTCCACTGCTCATGCCTCTCTCCAGGGCTGTCTCCTTCCCTGACCTGCTGGCAGAGCACCCTGTGCCAGAGGCAGGAGCAGAGATTTCCCTTGGCCCCAAAAGGGAACACTGGGCTCAGGCCGAGTGTCAGTGCGACCTGACAACGGGAGGAGAAGGCATGAAGGAGCAGAGCTCACTCAGGGCTGAGCAGGCAGTAGAGCCCTCGTGGCTCTGGGCTTGCTCTGCAAGCTCCTTGGCCTCTACTTTCTCCACAGAGAGAGAGGAACAGCACCTCAAAGTGACCAGGAAACCCGGCCATGGAGCGAGGCTGGGGCTCTGACACCTCAGGGAAACCGGACACGGAGCGGGACTGGGGCTGTCAGCCCTCAGGGAAACTGGCCATGGAGCGGAGCTGGGGCTGAGACACCTCAGGGAAAGCGGCCATGGAGCGGGACTGGGGCTGTGACACCTCAGGAAACCGGCCATGGAGCGGGACTGGGACTGTGACACCTCAGGGAAACTGGCCATGGAGCGGGGCTGGGATTGCCAGCCCTCAGGGAAACCGGCCATGGAGTGGGACTGGGGCTGTGACACCTCAGGAAACTGGCCATGGAGCGAGACTGGGACTGTGACACCTCAGGAAACTGGCCATGGAGCGGGACTGGGGCTGTCAGCCCTCAGGAAACCCGGCCATGGAGTGGGACTGGGGCTGTCAGCCCTCAGGGAAACCGGCCATGGAGTGGGGCTGGGGCTGTGACACCTCAGGAAACCGGCCATGGAGCGAGACTGGGACTGCCAGCCCTCAGGAAACCGGCCATGGGGCTGGGGCTGCAGCTGTGACACCTCAGGGAAAGCAGCCATGGGTGTGGCTTGGCCTTTGACACCTCAGGGAACTCACCATGGCAGCCACCTCCAGGGGTTTTGAAGTACTTGTTTCTTGGTTTAATGCCCTTCCAAGATCAATTTTCCTGATCCTTATCCATGTTTTGGACAAGTATTGCCTCCTGAACAGGCCACCTCCTGGATGTGCAATGATTCCATCTGATCCAGCTGTGCCTCTTCCTTTCTCAAGGGATGGACAGAGGGGCTCTATTGAAGGTGGCATTTCCTGCAGGAAGGGAGGCGATGCCAGACACAGCCACAGGAGGTAGTTGCTGTGCTTCTGGGCCTGAGCCCTGCTGAGGCTTGAGCTGCCCTCTCTGCTGCTTGGCACTGCGGGCACAGCCCGGATAAGATGGGCACAGCCCAGAGGAATTGTCCCGAGCAGGCTCAGGGCACTCGGGTACTGAGCTGTCCTGCTGGGCTCCCTCCGTGGGAGACATGTCCCGAAACCTGGGAGCGGCTGCACAGGGTGCCCGTGGTGGGGAAAGGGCAGAGGGGGAGAGCAAGGCTCCAGTGTGTCCTGAGAGGGCCTGGCTATGTACCCGTGGGCTGTGGGAGCTGTTCCATGGGCAGGTGGGCAAGCAGGAGGGAGGGACGGAGGTTGGGAGTGACAGCTGTGGCACTGCATATTTCCCCAAGCATTTAGTGAGGGTTTCCTGTGTGGCAGGGAGAGAGCCCCAGGGCCCTGGGCTGCTCCAGCTGCCCCTCCAGGCATGTTGCACAGGACCTGCAAAGAGCGTGGAGAGTGACCAGGAGCCACAGGCTCCCACAGCCTTACCCCACCCCCTTGCAGTCCCCAATTCCCCAAGGGAGAAGGGGATCCCAACACACCATGGAAATGGTTCTGTAGCATCTGTGATCCCTCCTCGACTGGGATCATGACTTGGATTACTTGGAAATGCTGGTGAATGGTGCTTTGAAGACCTTGTCAGATGTTGGAGGCATGTTCTGAATGTACCTTTCCTGACAGAATAATCTGTGTCAGTATGCCAAGAGCTTACCATGAGCCAGTTCCCTTAAATTTCACTGAAGGTAGATCAGTTCTGGAAACCTTACCCTGCTCCCTTCTGGAGCCCTGAGGGATCCCACAGGATCACTGTCAGTGGGAGGAAGGGGCATTTAGCTGTCCATCCTCCTCCCGTGTGCAATGCCACTGTGTCCTTCTGTGTGCTCTGTGCAGCCACAGAGAAGAGCAGAGAGGGAAGGGGCTGGGCCCAGGGCTGTGCCCCAGGGCTGAGCCTTTCTCAGCTCCTTTGCAGCCCCCAGGGAGCCCGAGCTGCTTCTGCTGCCACTGCTAAGCCCTGGCCCTGCCTGGGGCTGGGTTTCAAGCTGCTGGCTGCTCCAGGGAGTCCTTTCTGCCCCGACTGCCCCACAAGGGGCTCCTTCCATCCCAGTGTGGGGCCACTGCAGGCACGAGGTCCCCCTGGCCCTGCTCCTGAGTGGAAGGCAGAGCCAAGGGAGTGCCTTGGAGGGCACCAATCACCCAGATGCCCTCACTGCCACTCGGGCCTGAAGGAGAATCTTCAGCAGTGCCATTGGAGCTGTTGTGTCCTGCCTTTCTTTGCAGCTGAGCCTGTTGCTCAAGGTGATCTGGCTTCCCAGCCCATGTTCAGGATTGAGCCTCTGGGAGATGGTGAGGGTACGCCAAGGCCTTTCCCCTGTGAGACCTGCCAGCTCAGAGCCCAAAGCTCGGCCAGGGGGGCATCGCTGCAGGTGCCAGGACAGAGCCATGCATGTGTGTGCCCTCACCCTGCACGATCCACTCACAACTTCTGCTCAGCACTGGCAGGTGTTTGAAGGACGGTGGGCCATGGCCCAGCTGAAAAAGCCCAGATGATTTGTTGATTTTATCCGATTTTGCATAAGCATGACGTTCTGAACATGCCATTAAAGAAATGGAGAATTTCTCCATCTTTTAAGGTGTACTTTTTGTTTCTCAAGTGATGGGCCAAAAGTTAGGACAGAAGGAGGTGTTTCCCCAACAAAGCAGAGGCCGATTGGCAGCCCCTGCTGCAGGAAGGAAGTCCAAGCCAAACACAGGCATGGGCACAGGCACAGAAGGTAATTGCTGTGCCAGGCTCAGCAGGGCTCAGCCATTGGCAGAGCTGTGTGGCTGCAGCTCTTCTTCTTCTACCAGGGCCTCCCTTGCACAGCCCGGCAAAGCTGGAGGTGCCTTTGGAGCTCGTTCACAGCCCTGGGGAAAGGGGACTCGTGCACCAACGTCCCTCCCGCTGCAGCTGCTCTGGAGCTGGCCCTGAGTGCCCAGAGGCCCAAGGCACAGGAGCAGCCCCGAGCAGGAGCCCTGCCGCGAGCCCAGGGCCAGAGCCAGCCTTGGTTCCCGACTGGGCAGGGGCTGCACTGGGTCCTGACAGGGCCTGACTCTGTGCCCTGGGGCGGGGGGAGCTGTCACGGGGCAGGGAGGGCCAGGGCTGGCAGGGGCTGCTCAGGGATGGGTGTGGCCCGTGTCCCTCCAAGCAGCGACTGCCCAAAAAGCTGCGCTGCCCCCGGGCTCTCCTCCCGGCCTGCTGGGCTTTGTTGGGTGGCACAGCCTGTGCCACGGGGTGGCAAGGTCCCTGCAGACCCCAGCTCTGGGGGAAGCGGAGAATGTCCTGCCCGCATCCACCGTGCTGCCAGCTGAGCAGTGCAGCACAGCACGGGCTGACGCTCCCCATTGCTCCCACAGGTGCAGCTGGAACCACAGCACATGTTCCTGATTCCCAGAAGGGCCTTGGAAGGGGTTTCTGTCAGGGAACAGGCTTCTGGCTACGGTTACTGGCAGGCCTGCTTGTCTTGGAGCTGATCTTCATCTTATGCTGTGTCCGAAGTTGGACTTGCTGGAAGAGAAAAGAGTGAGTGTTTAGTTCACCTTTCCCTCAAACAGCTTCTTTTGAAAGTCTACATCAGACAGAAAACATTCCCAGTGAGGTTGCAGTGTAGGGGTGGCCAGTCCTTGATTGTCCAAAGAACTCTGCTGAGGGTTCTGCTGCTGCCCAGAGCTTTCATTGGCCTCCTAATTGCTGGGCCCTCTCCTGGGGGGGCCCACTGGGGCTGCAGCCAGTGCTGGCTCCCACTGAGGCTGCCTGGCCAAGAGCAGCCCCAGGGGCACTGGGCAGAGGCAAAGCACGGTGGGGAGGAGAAAGAGCAGGGACGAGATTGCCCTTGAAAGGCAGGGGAAGGGAGAATGTTGCTTATCGGAAGAAGCCCCAAAGAGCGGCTGGAAGGGGTGCTGCCTGATCAAGGACCCCCGAGAAGCGGAGGGAGGGCGTATCGGCTGATGGGGTGTCCCGAGGAGCGGCTGGGGAGAGTGGGGGTGTCCCTTAGTGGGGAGGAGCAGCTGGAGCGCTTGCACGGTCCGGTGGTGGGGAGGCCGGCGGGGCAGTCGGAGTAGGCTCAGCCCGGCCGGTGGGCACGGCTCACCCTGCCCGCCCGCAGGACCACGGCGCAGTTCCTGTTGGAGGCGGGCCTGCACGGGCTGCTGAAGCTGGACACGCTGATCCCGAACGCGCCGCCTGCGCCATGGCAGCGCAAGGCCAAGGAGAGCGGCCCCGGGCCCAGCCCCGTTGGCGTGTCCCCCATAAAGCCGGCATGTCGCTCCCACAGCCCCAGCAAGACGCCGTCCAAGACACCCCGTGAGCGCCGGCCACCGGCGGCAGAGGTTGAGTGCGGGAGCCTGGCCCAGGCTGCTTGTCCGTAGCCACGGGGCTCTGGGCTCCCTGCCACGCTGCCCTACCGGCTGCTGCTCAGGCAGGAGGAGGTGGGCTGTGCTCCTGACAGCCACCCACCTCCTTGCCAGCATGAGGGGCAGAGCTCTGAGCACTGGGGCTGGCGAGCTGCTGTTCGCCCAGCTGAGCCTTGCTGGCACAGCTGTATGCTAGGACGAGTGTGGGCAGGACTGTCAGCTGACAGCTTTACATCCTGTGAGCGTTTTTGTATCTTCCCCTTATCTCTGGACTCTGGAATTGTTGCACTAGACCCAAGGAGTTGCACCACACAGTCCCTAACCAACTTGGTGGCAGGGAGGAAAATATAAGTTAGTTGGGACTGGGTGGCATGAGACCTCAGAGTCCTACTTGTCTGGTGGGTGTGATGTGGAAGAGTGTTGTGTTTGCTCCCGTGAAAGCTCTAATACAGGCTGTTAAATAGCTGTAAGACAATATTTTCATATGTGAATGCAGGTAAATCTGGATCCAAAATTCAAAGCACCCCCACAAAGGCTGGGGGGGATCGCTACATTCCCAAACGCAGCACTATGCAGATGGAGATGGCAAATTTCCTCCTAACCAAAGAGAATGACCCTGCTGAGGATTCCCCTACCAAGAAGGTGAGCATGTTGCTAAGTTACAATTACTTCAATAACTGCTACGCCTTCCTGCCCCTTTACAGAGCAGTGAACAATAGGTTCTATCAAGGGGGCACACGGCACTGACAAGTCCCAGCCATCACTACTTGCAGCTCTGGGCTTCAGGAGCCTAGGATGAGACTGAAGCTGTAGAGACTGCCATGCACTCGAAGCCTATGCTGCTTCTGGTAGCAAAATTTAGCTTTTGACTAACGAGGCTTTAAAATGTAGCAGGCAACAAAAACACAAAGCTGTAAGCCTATGCAAAGTGAAACTGCTGGTGGTAGCTATTCTAGGACAAGGTCTCCACCGGGAACACTTCTGGAATGTTTTACACTGTGTTCTGAAATCTGTTTATGAAGCATTTGGTCGCTTTGTGGCTGTGGCTTTTCCCTCTGGCAATGACACTGAATTTGCCATTGTTTGAAAATGTGAGCAGGACAATGTATGAAAGTCTGAGGAAAACTGCTTTGACCTGCCTCTGTGTGACTGACCCTTGCAGCACAGTCAAACATCTTCAGATTCTAAGAGAAGGGGACTTAGATGTCTGTTTAAATTGTAGTGTGGGAATTGTTTTAAATGCATTGCACTGAGGGTGATTTGTCTCTGTAGGAGCAACAGAAAGCCTGGGCAGTGAATCTGAATGGTTTTGATGTGGAAGAGGCAAAGATCCTCCACCTCAGAGGAAAACCACAGAATGCTCCAGAAGGTATGATACAGGCTCCGTGTGAGCTGAATCAGCAGGAGGGATCAGGTCAGGGGAACAGCAACACAGAGGCTCTGTGTGTGGTCACAGGAGAAATCAACTGGTTTCTGAGAGCTGTACAGGCTGGAGTCTCCTTTCTTAAGGTTCCTGAGGTCGAGGGAGGGCATAACAGTTAAAGTGAATTTATTTAGGAGAGTTGCTATGACTGCCAGTTGGTCACCTGTTACAGGGCTTGCAAGGGTCTTCAGGGTGGAGAGAGAGATGAGAATCTTGACCTCATGTTCAGAAGGCTTGATTTAATATTTTATGATATATATTACATTATTACTATACTAAAAGAAATAGAAGGAAAGTTCTCTTAGCTAAGCTAAGAATAGGAAAAGAATGAATAAACAAAGGGCTCTTTCTCAGCAGAGGGTGAGACCCAGCTCCGCTGTGAGTGGTCAGTAAATCCAAACATTCACCCAAGACTGATCATGCATCCACCTGTTGCATTCCCCAGCAGCAGAAAACCATTGTTTACCTTTTGTTGCTGAGGCCACAGCTTCTCAGAAGGGGGAAAAATCCTAAAGAAAGGATTTTTATGGAAAGATGTCGGTGACAGTTACCGGTACTGCAGGTTCCAAACGTTCATGAAGTCTGTAAGAGCATCAAAGCCTCTGCTGTGCACTTTCTAGCTTAAACTGCAACTAAATATAATGGGATTCAAAAACCCAAATGTTTGTTAAATTTGTTTCCATGAATGAGGAAATTGTAGCTCACCCCTGCTCAGCAGTTCATTCTGCCAGTGATTTTAGTGCACTGCAGGCTTGTGAGTGTTTCTCTTAGGACTTTATTTTCACTCCAAGGGATTCCTAGTTGGGTGAGCAGCACTCAGCTGGGAGGAAACTAACTCAGGTTAACAAACCTGTTCCCCTGCACACAGACTATCAGAATAACCTGAAAGTGCTCTACAGTCAGAAAATGGCACCTGGATTCAGCAGGAAGAAGAGCAGATATATTCCCTCAAAGCCAGAACGGGTCTTGGATGCACCAGAGATATTCAACGACTACTGTAAGTAGGCTACAGGGTTGAGTGCTGGGCATCCAGAACATTCTGCACTGGATTGCTGTTCCTAGGACAGGGTAACTGGGCTGTCTGTATTATTTTGTGTACCCAGGCTAGCACAGACCACTTCTGGAGTGTCCCTGTGTGGCCTTACAGGCACAGTGGTCTAGGGCACTGTGTAGGTGCCTTGGAGCAGGGTACCTGGCCCCAGCAGCTGGGCATAGTGACACTCAGAAGGCTGCCCCTCACCTGCACGTGTGTGTGTGCACGTGTGCACCCACACCTGCTGCAGCAGCACGGGTGAAGGGCAGGGCTCTCTAGCCATCATGGTGTGACCTGCATTGCTCTTTCAAATTGTAGAACTGAATGTCATAGACTGGAGCTCCCAGAACTTCCTGGCAGTGGCTCTGGATGACACTGTTTATCTGTGGAATCACACTACTAGGGAGATTATCCCCCTGCTGCAGACGGAGCATCCAGATGTTTACATTTCCTCTGCATCATGGATTAAAGAAGGAGACTACCTTGCTGTTGGCACAAGTAGTGCTGAGATTCAGGTGAATGCAGGAGTAAAACTAGAGGTGTTTTCTAGGGATTGACAGAACTGTGGGGCCTGGGGACAAAACCTTGGCTGGCAGAGGAAGGATGCCATGCACCTGACTTTTCTTCCCTGGTGTGGGGTGGAACTGCCCAGTGTGCAAGGCAGGGTTTGATTTGGGCGTTTTCTGATAAGCAGCGTTACCTTCTGAGCTATAGTCATGAGATACACATTTTCTCTGTTCCCTTACTGAGAAAGCTGAATGCCAGAGCCTGTGCAGTGAGGTTCCTAGGGCATAGAAACAGGATTTGGTTTCTTCTGAAGAACTTTTTACTTTGCCTCTCCAGCTATTGTTGCATTTACATTGTTGTATATCATATTTCTAGGGTCTCATACCTTCTGGGTGGTTTTCTCACAGCAGCTCTTCACAGCAGTGCTGTTGTTCCTTCTCAGTAAGGGCTCCTCTACAGCCCTCCCTGAATGCCCCACCCCCTTTTATCCCAGCTACCTCCACAGGCTACTGCCCAATCAAGGACAGTGCAGCTGCAGCCCATTTACAATAACTAGAATCAGGGCAGGGTCACTTATACAATACAGAGATCTTTTACTGCAATACATATATTTACTCAGGCCCCTATAAGCTATGGGACGTTGAGCAGCAGAAACGTCTCCGAACCATGACCAGCCATTGCGCCCGTGTGGGAACCCTCAGCTGGAACAGCTGCATCCTCTCCAGGTAAAGCAGTGGGTCAAGGGCAGTTTCCAGTTGTTGCAAACTCCTATCCCTCAATCTATGTGTGGCATGGGTTAGGGATGGCAGAGAAGTTTGTCCTGGCTTGGGATTCTTACTCAGCCTTATCTGTTGGGGCTGTGAGGAGAAGGCCTCTTTCCTGTATTGCAATTTGTGCTGAAGCTGTAAAGAGCTTGTGTGGGTGTTTCACTCACACCAACAGACCTGTGTTGCTGGTAACACTGGTTGAAACCCAGTGGCAGGTATAGCAGTCTTGCAACAACAAAAATGGATTTGGGTGAAAATGTGCAGCCTGGGGCTGGCTCTGGCATAACGCCTGATGCAAAACAAAAGGTTAGCTCACACTGCAACACCCAGCCTGGATGTCATGCAAGAGCCACGCAAAGCACCACCAACCCTGTGCTCAGCCTTCAGTCATGTATTCTTCCAACAACTCTGATCTCCCTTCCCCTCCTGCTGACAGGAGGCCCTGGTGCCTCACTGAGGCTTCATGCAGGGGAGCAAGCACCAGGGCTCAGCTGACATTTATTGGAGCTTGACTCCCCTACACTTGGAAAAATGCCTTTTTTCCAGGCTGAACTGTGCTGGAGCAAGTTGCAGGAAATATATTTGAGCCCTTACCTGACCAACAACCAGCTCAGCCACGCTGCTTTGCACGGCGGAGCCGCTGTGTCTGAGCAACTCCACCAAGCCTGTGCCTCCCATCAGCCCTCAGTGATTAGCTGAGGGTGGATTATTAACTGTATTCACCTTTCCCTCAGCACAGTACCACACTGTGCCTAGCACCAGCTCTGCCTCCTGCGCCTCACAGCAGCTGGAACCTTCAAAGGTTCCGACTTGTGCTCTGCCAAGGCCAGTGAGTGTGTAACCACAGCCACCAGAGCACCCCCCCCCCCCCCACACACACACATAAAGCTGATATGGGGGGCACAGTCTCAAAAAACAGCCACTGAGCCAGCACCTTCCCAGCAGTGCTGCTGGTGCATCCCCATTTGGCCACTTGGGAAAGATCAGGAGGTCCAAGGATGGAGCTCTCCCTCAGACGCAAATCCTAGGGCCACAGCTGTCTCCAAAGGGGCAGCAGGCAGGAAAAGACTGAAATGCTCTCTTTATGGGCAAAAGAGCTGGTGCAGTAATTCAAATGCCTGGTACAAAAATTCTGTTTAATATTTAGCTCCTATTTAAAACACAGCTTTTCATTTAATTCTATTTACAGAATACTTTCATTTCATTTGTTTCTTTAAAATTACTTAGTTCTCACCTGTTGTATGTCTAGGAATATTTTCTTCCAAAAATAGAAAAAAATAGATGATATCTTTTCAGCAGAAAACATTGGTTGATACAATTTTAAACCATCATGATATGGAAGAATTGTTCTGTCCCTCTCTAAGGTGGAAGAAGCATTTGGATCACAGATCATCTACAATGAAATACTTGACATGTTTAAGATGCTTTCAATCAATTGTGATCGTCAATTGCTTATTCGTTGTAAACAGTCATTTTTCAGTGAAGGGAAAGTGTGTGTGGTATATCTACATGATGTGTTCAAAGCCAGTTCCTACTAATGGCCAGGCTGAATTCCAGTCAATAATGTCCCGAATGATATTTTGCCGCCTTCTTTGGCACTTCATGAAATCTTACCATGATGAAGTGCTGAAACACAGAGATTTTCTCTTAGAGAGTGTCTCATGTTGTAACCCATCCCGTGGATTTTATGCTGTAATTCTTATCTCTTTTAAAATTTGCTATCTTCTGTACAGTTTTCATGAACCTTTCAGTTACAGTAGTGAATATCACAGATAAATGTCATTTTGTACAACTTTGAATTTACCCCAAGAGCTGAGAGAAAACTTGCTCCTATACTTCAGTCCGAGTTTCTTCTATAGTCCAACTTTGTTTCTCTACCGTCAAGCTTCTCCTTTGTTGCTGCTCCAAGCCCCGTCCAAGCTGACCTTGAATACTTTCAGGCATGGGACATCCACAACTTCTCTGGGCAACCTGTTCCAGTGTTCCAGCACTCCCACAGTAAACAAGGCCTTCCTTTCATCTAATATGTGTAGGAAATCATAAATCTAGGCATAGAAACTTGGAGTGCAAATTTGAAATTCTTTTGATTTGAAGCACATTTTATATGAATACTGACTTACAGATGACTAAAAGATGTAGATGGGCATTTGAGCTGACAAGTTTTGAAAAAGTGCACGGAAATTAAAATTGAAACCACTAAAATTAAAAACTTCTTGCCATTTTCTTTTTCCTCTCCAATTCAAAATTGCATATGTCAGATATCAGTGCTTCATGCAAACCTCTCAGATGCTCTCAGAGAAAAAGCTTTTCTTTCAGACTAAGTTGCGGTTGACGTAGAACACTAGCAGTAGTGAAAGTTTTTCTGGGCATCGGGCAGCACCTTCTCCTTGGATTTGTGTGCAGAATGCATTTTATCCAAACTGGAAAATAGATCCCAGCTCTGTTTTATTCATCGATCTTACTGCATCAGGCCTGAAGATTCTGTGAAAAGTAGCCTGTGGACCTTGAAGATAGTGCATGTGAAACAGATGAGAGGTGATGGAGAAGTTGAGGGAGAGAAGAAAGAGCATATGGGCCAGTACAGACACCAGAAAGTATTTCTTCATGTGATCATGGGAGATTGCAGGAGCCACTTGGTACTATCAAACCAGCCCAATTTGGCACTGGTGCCACCTTGGGTCTGGGAACCATCCTGCGTATTGTGGATTTTCAGGGGCCAGCCGGTCACTCCCAGCCACAGGCCCCCAAACACAAACCACGGCCCTTTTCCCTGGCAAACAAAATTCAGCTGCCCCTCTTCTGGATGGCAGATTGCAGGAGCCACTTGGTACTATAAAACCAGCCCAATTTGGCACTGGTGCCGCCTTGGGTCTGGGAACCATCCTGCGTATCGTAGATTTTCAGGAGCCAGCCAGCCACTCCCAGCCATAGGCCCCCAGACGCAAACTTCCGCCCGTTTCCCTGGCAAACAAAACTCACCTGCCCCTCTTCTGGATGGCAGATTGCAGGAGCCACCTCTTACTGTCAAACCAGCCTGACTTGGCACTGGAGCCACCTTGGGTCTGGGAACCATCCTGCGTATCGTGGATTTTCAGGGGCTAGCCGGCCTCTTCCAGCCCCAGGCCCTCAAACATAATCAACAGCCCTTTTCCCTTGCAAACAAAATTCAGCTGCCCCTCTTCTGGATGGCAGATTGCAGGAGCCACTTGGTACTATCAAACCAGCCCAACTTGGCACTGGAGCCACCTTGGGTCTGGGAACCATCCTGTGTATCGTAGATTTTCAGGAGCCAGCTGGCCACTCCAGGCTATAGGCTCCCAGACACAAACCTCGGCCCTTTTCCCTGGCAAACAAAACTCACCTGCCCCGCTTCTGGATGGCAGATTGCAGCAGCCACTTGGTACTATCAAACCAGCCTGACTTGGCACTGGTGCCACCTTGGGTCTAGGAACCATGCTGCGTATCGTGGATTTTCAGGAGCCAGCCGGCCACTCCAATCCACAGGCCCCCAAACAAAAACCACAGCCCCTTTCCCTTGCAAACAAAACTCACCTGCCCCGCTTCTGGATGGCAGATTGCTGGAGCCACTTGGTACTATCAAACCAGCCCGACTTGGCACTGTGTTGAAAGCGAAGGGAAGCCTATCCACCTTGTCGTTGATCAGCATTGACTCCAATTTATTGATTAAATTAGCCATTTTATATAACAGTGTTAATTAACTTCATGCATATTGCAAAATCCAAGCTCACTATAGGTTAACAGAGAAAACTCTAACCCCTCCTTTTGTTTTACCATACCCATGATTGTTTATTGGAAACAAGACCAGCGTTCCCACTGTGATATTAAAGTCAAGTATTGGAGAGTGCTTTTGTTACTTCTTTAGAAGTTTAGAATATGCCGAAAAGATGCTAGCTGGGGACTTGCAATTAATGAATTATTTGCTGTAAGTAGGTCAAATGACATTAGCTTTCAAAAATGAAAAGTAGTCTTATTCCACGTGCCAATTCTAAAGTAGATTAATAAGCCTTAAGCAGAAGATGGATGTGAAGAGGGATATGACATGAAAGGTTAAGCAACACTGCTGACAGCAAAAGGCTTACCTGCTGCAGATACAGGAGACAAAATACTATTTTGACACAAACATTGCTATTCAGACGACAGCAAAATTTACTCAGTCATGACAGTAAAATTTGCTCCCATCAAAATGTGCTAATCAATTCTTAGTGTAAGCTAAGCACCTTAAGCAAAGGGTAGTTCAAGCATAACTGGTATTTGATGGCAAAAAAGGCAACTTGGCCTGCGTTTCTCACCTCTACTCCATTCAAAAGCTTACTCTGTCTCAGATTCCTTCGGAGGGATACCAACGCAAGCCGCGAAACTGCACGAAAATGATGATTGAAAGAAAGATAGATTAGAAAAATGGAATAATGGTTCATGTTCTTTTCCTTCCAACTGCTTTGTTTGCCCTTTTAAATTTTTGAAGTCCTTTCTGGTGTCACCATGGTTGCACTGCAGCAAGTGTTCGGCTGTAAGCTGTCCATATTGCCAGCTTCTGGACTGCCTTCAGAAAACTTCCCGCTGGTTTTGTATAGAAATCACAAGCAGTAGAGATGACAAAGACTGCAGAAACCTTCTCATCTCCTTCTAGAGCAAGAGCATGTCTTTCACCCACTCTTAACTAGACAACTTTCATCAGTCATGAGGGAGTCTCATGTTCAAGAGCTAGGCAGTGACAGCTGTAAATGACAAAAAGCAGACTGAAATTCTCTTGGGACTCCAGCAGAGCAATGAAGGAGGTTGAATTCACCTTCTTGGGAAGTTCTAAAATGCATGTTCACTTGAGCACAGGAGCTAAGCCATCGTAACCTTTGTTGAGTATGTCTGCGTAGACAGAGTTTCCATCACTGCAGAAGCAATGTTATTTAACCCGCGTTATCATCTCTAGCTGCTAAGCTGCACTTATTGCAAAGTATCTGCAACGTATTTTACAGGGTGGGCTTTTATGTGTAATTCCTGAGTAACAGTGCAAAGAGAAGTACTTGGGGTGTGGGGTGGGGGGGGAACCGCAACTCTTAGGTTTTTCAAATCATGGTTCCATTTGAAAGTCAAACAAGATGTCAAACCTTTCTTTCCTAGATGTATTACCAGCACAAACTGTACCAGAAATTTATGACCCGTAACTGTACCATGGACGCTCTTTCTCTGGACTATTCCTTAAGAAACAAAGTCCTCACTACAAATAAAACAAAATTAGCCAAAGTATTGGCCTGGATTAGTTCCAAGGCTCTGTACTAAAGGCCAAACACATGTAATAATAGTAATAATAATAGAGTGGACTAAAAGTTAAATCAATAGAGCATTACTCAGTTCAAAGACATCTTGTGTCCTAATGTTCTCACAGAAGACTGTAAAAACCTGTCTATTTTTGTGGGTTTCTTTTATCCATTTAGCTGTACCTTCTACTTCTCTCCACTGTCTGAGAACATTGATGGTAAGGTTGGATGACCTCATGTCAACTTGTAGAAGTAAAGAAAGAGAAGCCAGTAAAGAAAGGCAAATTTGTTAATTGCAGGTGGAAAGAGGGAGGCCAACAAGAGAAAACAAAAGAACAGTAATAATGAAATGCTCCCCTGTCTTCTGTGAAAAGTAAAGGCACAGACAAGAAAGAACAAGAGCAAAATTCTCACTAGAGAAACGCACTTGATCTGACTCAAGTATTTTGCGGTACATTTCTTGCTGTTTTCTCATGCCAAACATATTAACCGTTGAAGGTATCCCTTTCCTCTTTCTGGAATACAGCGAGGAAGATGGCTGTGTCATTGCTGACAAGCTGCTATTCTCAGAGGTGTCCAGCTGAAAGTCCTAGATCAATTGATTTGCTCTGTCACTTTGATATGGCATGACTTACAGTTTCAGCACCTGAACTGGCCAGCCCTGCAATTCTTTGCCCCTTGAATGGTTAGATAGGCTCCTTGGCAACTGGCATTTGTAAGGACATGAAACTATGCAGAATTTGCACCGTGAGATGATGCCAAATGAGTCATGCCGGTAGATTAACTAGGGCATGCAAGGCAGAGAGAGGGAAATGAGAGCACAAGAAGAGAGTACACAAGAAGAGAGTACAATCTCCTTTTTTCTGAAACACTGTAGAGATCAAAGTGAACACAAATCCTCCTAGGGGTAGTTCTTGCAAAAGACTAAGAGTTCTTTTTGTGTTCACAGGCCTGGAATCACAGGCCTGGAAGCTTTGGATCACGGCAAAATGCAGATGACAAAACGAGGCCTTGAAGTCACATCCAGTATGAAGCAGTATGAAAGAGGAAAGAAAGCAGCTGAGAGCGTCAACCCTGCTAAGTAGTCTCAGTATTCTTCTTGACATGAGCAGAAATTTGAAATGAGTCTCTGAAAATGGCAAAGGAGGCAGAAGAAAAGGGAGCGATGACTCCTCTGGCATAGTGTTTCCTAACAGGGATCTTCAAAATGGAAAGGTTGTATCATCCTTTCAACTGAAGGAAGGTATGAAAACAACAGGAAGGAAATGGCATCAAATACTCTGGGCAGTGTACTTCTAGACAGAAAGGCCACTGATGGAAAACCAACTCAACTGGCACCAATGCAGCAGCATTGTAACTAAAGCCAGAAATGTCCAGCGCTTCGCTCTCTGCCATTCCATTCAGATGCACACAGCAGCTCTGCAACATTCCTACTGATCATCTCCTTGGCAAACTGGCAGTGAGGGTCCGTGGTGATGCAGAGTCTCCAGGCAGACGCAAAGGAGAGCTGCTTTCTTACAAAAACCAGGCTTTTGAAACACTTAGGCCTTTCTCAGTTCCATAGCTTTAAGCCATAACAAACACAATTCAACCAACCACCATGCGCCACGCTGTGAACACACGATGGTTCTAGAACTTGTTGATCTACCTCGAATTCAGCTGCCTCACCTTCCCACAGTCCTTTTCTACTTAGCCAAAGTAATGGGCCTCAGCCCAAGGCCTTCCTTTTGTAAGCTTCTAGCTCTATGCAGCAGCAAACCACTACTTTCTTCTGTGCCAAGACTTCAGGTAGACCATTTGCATCTGCCCTTCCAGTGAAACCTCATGGGGAGAGAAAAGCCTCTCAGAGATGTTCAGTCATTCCATTTTCTAGACAGGCCAAATCCAAAGAAAAGCAAGCTATGGGATTGTGTACTTGCTCTTACAAAACACCTGCTGCCCTCTGACAATCAACTAGCAGAAAACCAGCCAAACTGAGACTTGAGGCAAACAACCCTTGGAAGGGAATAATGATGTGATCAATAAAGACAACACTTTTCCAGGCTACCGAGATATTGGAAATGTCAGCAAAGGCTTGAGAGCAAAGGCTGAACTAATGGGGAAAGGGTAAAAGAATCGCAAGAAAAACATGACCAAAGGTTAAAACAATTCCAAGAAAAACATAGGCAACTAACCTGTTGAAGCCTTCAGGAAATCAGTGGCCGCTGATTTACATAGGCCATTCAAGTTAATTGACCCGTGCACCTTCCACTCCTTTTTCGGCAACATAGGGTGAATTGAGACCATGGAATCACAATTCCTTGGATTCTGTTCTTAACTTTAGGAGAGAAGTACAGCAGCTGAAGTACCTGTTACTGATGTGAAACCCAAAAACACAGAGTTGACACATTTCATTCTTGGCCAATCACAACAAGCAAGACTAAGAGGATAAGGCTGGCTTATTTTCAGGACACTTTTCTTCTTTTACAGCCTGCTCTGATTCCGGTGAAACTTTTCCATTAGCTTCTCTCTAAAAGGAGAAAGTCCAGTTCAATGTCCCGCCCTACTGCTGCAAGTATACCATTTCGTTTGTCGAGCCTAAAAATAGAATGGGAAGGTACGGTGCTCTCTGGAGCTAAGCGTCGCTCCCGGGCGTCTTTCGGCAGAAGCCGCGCTAAGGAGAGCACTGTGAGCGGCACCATCGTCTTTGCGCGAAGAAGCCGCTTCTTCCCCTCCAGGAGCCGGAGAGAGCGGCAGCTTCGGAAAGGTGAAGAAGGAAGCTGTACGACACTGGGATTGTGTGCGCAGCTTGCCAACTGATAGAAAACAGTACCTTACCACTCTCCTGACTTTTCCAATCACATGAACATTCGATTGGAAGCTGTTTTGGACAACTTTCCTTTTCTCCTTGCCAAACACTTGGCAGATCTCCGTGCAAACTCTAGAACACAATGGGAGATGTTTTCTGTGCTGGCAGAGTTTCTCCCTGCCAGAACTAGTGGATTTTTAGTGGTTTTTAAACCAGAAAGCCCTGAGTTCCAAGAACACAGCAGCTGCCAAGGACTACCCAAGAGGAGCGCAAAAGTACCACATGACTGCCTCCACAGCTTTTTCCCTGGGACCATGCCTACCCCTAGGCTTATTTACATGCCTCCAGTTAGGGTTACAGATAGGGTTTTTAAAGCAAGAGGCCCTGAGCTCCAGGAACACTGCAGAGCTGCGAAAGTCATCCCAAGGGGAGAGCAAAAGTGGTGCAACATGGCTGCCTCCACCTCTTTTTCCTTGGCAACATCCCTATACCTAGTCTGATTTACCTGCCTCCAGTGCGGGATAGGGAAAGGGTTTCTCAAATGAGTAAGCTCTGAGCTCCCGGCCCACTGCAGCTGCGAAAGACTTCCCTAGGGCAGCGCAAAATTGCCTCAACTTGCTCCCTCCAGGGCTTTTTCCTTGGGAGCATCCCTTATTCCTGGCTGATTTTCCTTTCTCATCTTATGGTTGGGTTTTGGTCTAGGGCTAGGATTTGTAAAACTAGGAAGCCCAGAGCTCCAGGCACACTGGAACTGTGAAACACATTCCAAAGGGAGTGCAAAAGTGCCACATCATGGCTACCTGCACAGCTTTTTCCTAGGGAACATGCCTAATCCCAGCCTGATTTACCTTCCTAGGGTTAGCCTTAGGGATAGTCGTAGGATTATGATTTTTATAATGAAGAAGCCCTGATCTCAAGGCACACTGCAGCTGCGATAGACATCCCAAGGGGAGCTCAAAAGTGCAACAACATGCCTGCTTTCACAGCGCTTTTTCCTTGGCACCATCCCTATACCTAGGCTGATTTATCTGCCTATGTTTAGGGTTAGGGTTCACCCGAGGGCTAGGGTTTTTTTAACCAGGAAGCCCTGAGTTCCAGGCTTACTGCAGCTGCCAAAGGCATCCCAAATGGAGTGCAAAAGTGCCACACATGGCTGCTTTCACAGCTTTTTCCTTGGGAGGAACCCTAATACCAGGCTGATTTCCCTCCCTAGGGTTAGAGGTGGGCTTAGGCCTAGGGCTAGGATTTTTAAAACTAGGAAGCCCTGAGCTGCAGGCACACTGCAGAGCTGCGAAAGGCATCCCCAGGGGAGAGCAAAAGTGGTGCAACATGGCTGCCTCCACCTCTTTTTCCTTAGGAACATCCCTATACCTAGGCTGATTTACCTGCCACCAGTGCTGGATAGGGAAAGGGTTTTTTAAATGAGTAAGCTCTGAGCTCCAGGCCCACTGCAGCTGCGAAAGACTTCCCAAGGAGAGCGCAAAAGTGACAACTCTGCAACTTCTAGAACACGATGGGTGTGGTTTTCTGTACTGGCACAGTTTTTCCTAGCCAGACATAGTGGAAAAACTTTCTGCTAAGATGTAGACTACAAAAGACGCTAAAGACGAAGGTACGATGCTCTCTGGAGCTAAGCGCCGCTCCCGGGCGTCTTTCGGCAGAAGCTGAGATCTGGAGAGCACTGTGAGCGGCACAATCGTCTTTGCGCGAAGAAGCCGCTTCTTCGCCTCTGGGAGCCAGCGAGAGCGGCAGCTTCGGAAAGGTGAAGAAGGAAGCTGTACAACACTGGGATTGTGTGCGCAGCTTGCCAACTGATAGAAAACAGTACCGTACCACTCTCCCGACTTTTCCAATCACATGAACATTCAATTGGAAGCCGTTTTGTACATCTTTTCTTTTCTTCCATCCAAACACTTGGCAGACCTCTCTGCAACTTCTGGAACACGATGAGACATGTTTTCTGTGCTGGCAGAGTTTCTCCCTGCCAGACATACTGGATTTTTAGTAGTTTTTTAACCAGAAAGCCCTGAGTTCCAAGAACACAGCAGCTGCAATGGACTACTCAAGAAGAGCGCAAAAGTACCACAACATGCCTGCCTCCACAGCTATTTCCTTTTAACATCCCTAATTCCTGGCTGATTTGGCTTTGAGTCTTAGGGTTGGTTTTAGGCCTAGGGCTAGGATTTTTAAAATCAGGAAGCCCTGAGTTCCAGGCTTAATGCAGCTGCAAAAGGCATCCCAAATGGAGTGCAAAAGTGCCACAACATGGCAGCTTTCACGGCTTTTTCCTTGGGAAGAACCCTAACACCAGGCTGATTTACCTCCCAAGGGTTAGTGGTGGATTTAGGCCTAGGGCTCGGATTTTTAAAACTAGGAAGCCCTGAGCTCCAGGCACACTGCAGCTGTGAAAAGCATCCCTAGGACAGCGCAAAAGTGCCACAACTTGGCTGCCTCCGCTGCTATTTCCATGAGACCCTCCCGAACCATAGGCTGATTTACCTTCCTAGGGTTAAGGTTTGAGTTACGCCTAGGGTTAGTGGTTTTTAACCAGAAAGCCCTGAGTTCCAAGAACACAGCAGCTGCCAAGGACTACCCAAGAAGAGCGCAAAAGTACCACAACATGGCTGCCTCCACAGCTTTTTCCTTGGGAGCATCCCTTATTCCTGGCTGATTTTCCTTTCTCATCTTATGGTTGGGTTTTGGTCTAGGGCTAGGATTTGTAAAACTAGGAAGCCCAGAGCTCCAGGCACACTGGAACTCTGAAACACATTCCAAAGGGAGTGCAAAAGTGCCACATCATGGCTACCTGCACAGCTTTTTCCTAGGGAACATGCCTAATCCAAGCCTGATTTTTCTTCCTAGGGTTAGCCTTAGGGATAGTCGTAGGATTTTGATTTTTATAATGAAGAAGCCCTAATCTCCAGGCCCACTGGAGCTGCGAAAGTCATCCCAAGGGGAGCTCAAAAGTGCCACAGCATGGCTGCTTTCACAGCGCTTTTTCCTTGGCACCATCCCTAGACCTAGGCTGATGTATCTGCCTAGGGTTAGGGTTGGGGTTCAGCCTAGGGCTAGGATTTTTTTAAACAGGAAGCCCTGAGTTCCAGGCTTACTGCAGCTGCCAAAGGCATCCCAAAGGGAGCTCAAAAGTGCAACAACATGCCTGCTTTCACAGCGCTTTTTCCTTGGCTCCATCCCTATACCGAGGCTGATTTATCTGCCTAGGGCTAGGGTGAGGGTTCACCCTAGGGATTGGGTTTTTTTAACCAGGAAGCCCAGAGTTCCAGGCTTACTGCAGCTGCCAAAGGCATCCCAAAGGGAGCGCAAAAGTGCCACGACATGGCTGCTTTCACAGCTTTTTCCTTAGGAAGAACCCTAATACCAGGCTGATTTACCTCCTTGGGTTACTGTTAGGCTTAGGCCTAGGATTTTAAAACCAGGAAGCCCTGTGCTCCAGGCACACTGCAGCTGTCAAAGGCATCCCAAGGGGAGCGCAAAAGTGACACAACTTGGCTGCCTCCACTGCTATTTCCATGAGACCATCCCGAATCATAGGCTGATTTTCCTTCCTAGGCTTGAGGTTTGAGTTAGGCCTAGGGTTAGTGTTCTTTTAACCAGAAAGCCCTGAGTTCCAAGAACACAGCAGCTGCGAAGGACTACCCAAGAAGAGCACAAAAGTACCACCACATGCCTGCCTCCACAGCTTTTTCCTTGGGGATATCCCTAATTCCGGGCTGATTTGCCTTTCTCGTCTTAGGGTTGGGGTTAGGCCTAGGGCTAGGATTTTTAAAATCAGGAAGCCCAGACCTCCAGGCACACTGGAGCTGTGAAAGGCGTCCAAAAAGGAGTGCAAAAGTGCCACAACATGGCTGCTTTCACAGCTTTTTCCTTGGGAAGAAGCCTGACACCAGGCTGATTTACCTTCCCAGGGTTACTGTTAGGCTTAGGCCTAGGGCTAGGATTTCTAAAACTCGGAAGCCCTGTGCTCCAGGCACACTGCAGCTGTTAAAGGCATCCCAAGAGGGCCGCAAAAGTGACACAACTGGGCTGCCTCTGCTGCTCTTCTCATGAGTCCATCCCGAACCATAGGCTGATTTTCCTTCCTAGGCTTAGGGTTAGAGTTATGCCTAGGGTTAGGGCTTTTTTAACCAGGACGCCCTGAGTTCCAAGAACACAGTAGCTGCCAAGGACTACCCAAGAAGAGCGCAAAAATACCACAACATGGCTGTCTCCACAGCTTTTTCCTTGGGAGCATCCCTTATTCCTGGCTGATTTTCCTTTCTCATCTTACGGTTGGGTTTTGGTCTAGGGCTAGGATTTGTAAAACTAGGAAGCCCAGAGCTCCAGGCACACTGGAACTCTGAAACACATTCCAAAGGGAGTGCAAAAGTGCCACATCATGGCTGCCTCCACAGCTTTTTCCTAGGGAACATGCCTAATCCAAGCCTGATTTTTCTTCCTAGGGTTAGCCTTAGGGATAGTCGTAGGATTTTGATTTTTATAATGAAGAAGCCCTAATCTCCAGGCCCACTGGAGCTGCGAAAGTCATCCCAAGGGGAGCTCAAAAGTGCCACAACATGCCTGCTTTCACAGCGCTTTTTCCTTGGCACCATCCCTAGACCTAGGCTGATGTATCTGACTAGGGTTAGGGTTGGGGTTCAGCCTAGGGCTAGGATTTTTTTAAACAGGAAGCCCTGAGTTCCAGGCTTACTGCAGCTGCCAAAGGCATCCCAAAGGGAGTGCAAAAGTGCCACAACATGCCTGCTTTCACAGCGCTTTTTCCTTGGCTCCATCCCTATACCGAGGCTGATTTATCTGCCTAGGGCTAGGGTGAGGTTCACCCTAGGGATAGGGTTTTTTTAACCGGAAAGCCCTGAGTTCCAGGCTTATTGCAGCTGCCAAAGGCATCCCAAAGGGAGCACAGAAGTGCCACAACATGGCAGCTTTCACAGCTTTTTCCTTAGGAAGAACCCCAATACCCTGCTGATTTACCTTCCTAGGGTTACTGTTAGGCTTACGCCTAGGACTTTTAAAACCAGGAAGCCCTGTGCTCCAGGCACACTGCAGCTGTCAAAGGCATCCCAAGGGGAGCGCAAAAGTGACACAACTTGGCTGCCTCCACTGCTATTTCCATGAGACCATGCCCAACCATAGGCTGATTTTCCTTCCTAGGCTTAAGGGTTGAGTTACGCCTAGGGTTAGTGTTTTTTAACCAGAAAGCCCTGAGTTCCAAGAACACAGCAGCTGCCAAGGACTACCCAAGAAGAGAGCAAAAGCACCACAACATGCCTGCCTCCACAGCTTTTTCCTTGGGGACATCCCTAATTCCGGGCTGATTTGCCTTTCTCGTCTTAGGGTTGGGGTTAGGCCTAGGGCTAGGATTTTTAAAATCAGGAAGCCCAGACCTCCAGGCACACTGGAGCTGTGAAAGGCGTCCAAAAAGGAGTGCAAAAGTGCCACGACATGGCAGCTTTCACAGCTTTTTCCTTAGGAAGAACCCTCATACCCGGCTGATTTATCTTCCTTTGTGGGATCTCAGCACCTCAGGATGGAGGTGCAGAGTGGCCAAGAACACCCTTGGGGGGCTCGGGAGTCCTGGAATGTTGCCAGAAGTGTCTGGTGGCTGGACATTGATCCTACACAGGAGATGACACCTGTATGAGGACTGGGAGGATTTCACTGGGGTGAATGGTGAAGGGATAATTTAATTAGAGTGTGAGACACAGGGTTTAGGATTTCTGTACAGGGGGGTCTAAAGAAGTAAGATGGAGGAATTGGGGCGTGTCCTGTCCTTCTTCTTCTTTTTCTTGGCCTCCATCTTCTGTGGTGATGTTGGCACTTTGGGATTGGTCATTACTAGAAGTTCACCGGTTAATAAGAGTAGAAGGTATTGGAGAAAAATTATAAATATTGTACACGTAACTTCGGGTATAAAGATAAGTGACCGCCCCGGGGGCTCGCAGTGTGCTCATGGCTGGCTTGCTGTGCAAACCTCTGTTGGGCTGAAAGAAAATCTTTTAGATAAACAATTAATAAACACTGAGACCGAAACAAGATCAGAAGTCTCTCCTCGTCCTTTGAAGCGCTGGGCTGTCCAAGGCCACGCCGGGCCTTTCCAGGCCACCTAAACAGCCGAGAAACCGACAAGTGGCGTTCGCTGCATGGGCTACTCCCCGCCAACCCTTTCGGGGGGGGATCAGCCCTGAAGAGCTGAAGCTCAAGAGCTGAAGAGCCAAGAGGGCAGCTCCAATCTACGACGAGTTCCCAGGAGAGCACTGATAGCTCCTGAGGAGAGAAGCCTGAGGAAAAAGGCAAAAGTTCTCATTATCTATCTCTAAAATCATCTTCATCTCTGGGAGCACAGATCTTCATTTTTAGAAGCACAAGACTGTGCTCTTTCTTTGTGCAAACTTCTCATGAGATTACAGCTATTTCAACATCTGCTTACTTTAACATAGAAGCCTTTACCTAATATCAATTCAAACACTTTCATTTCCTTATAGTTTTATGTGTTATAAGGGAAAAGAGTCTTTTCTTTATAGCTTACAAGAGGATTTCAGCTCTAAAAACAAAGCATCTTCTCCCCCTCCCATCTGGGACTTACTTACCTTCTTCTTTATTACCTTTAATATCTTCATCTTGTTTTTAATATACGTGCATGTTGTTCTTTTCTCTCACTCAGAAGAAGACTGAAGCACTGAAAAAGTTAACATCACGCCTGAAGCCTACCTAACCCACCAATAACTACTAACAGAAAGCTGTGGCTCAGTTGTGTTCAGATCAGCTTTGTAGTTAGTGTTTAGTTTTCTACGCCAGCCACAGAAGTCTCTGGTCTCAGCCAGGCTAAGAAGAAGAAGAAGCAGCAGCCTGACAGCGAGATCTTCGCAGCCACAGCCAGCCCTGCTCTGGCTAAAGCTCCGCAGCCTCCCCTGTCTCCTTGCCCGGCAGCTGCTGAAGCCCAGCCCGGCCAAACCAGAGCCCATGGAGAGAGAAGCCAGCAAGCAGCCCAGGAAATAGAAAAGAAGCCCAGCCTGCAGCAAGACGGCCCAGCCCAGCCCAGACACAGAGCTGAAGCCCAAACCGAAACCCAGCACCTCCCTGCCGACCAACAAAGAAAAGAAAAGTTTCTGAATTTTTTGGTCTTTACCATGTGTGTTTCACAAAAGCGTGTCTAGCTTTTCAGCAGCTCAACAGACTGTCAGATACACAAAAAACTTTGCATCACTTCCCTACATTTCCTCCCATTCCCAAACATAACACAGGGGCCACTGGGAACAACTGGGATCAGACTGGGAGCAACTGGGAGCAGCTAGGACCAAGCTGGGAGCAACTGGGATCATCATGGCATCAGAGTAGGATCATACTGGGAGGGACTGGGTCTGTGCTAGAGGCAACTGGGATCACACTGGGAGGAAATGGGGACATGCTGGGGACCAATGGGATCATACTGGGAACAACTGGCACCACACTGAGGGTGACTGGGATCCTTCTGGAATCATACTGGAAGTGACTAGGGGCAGGCTGAGGGCAATTGGGACCATGTTGGGGCAACTGGGATATACAGGAAATGACAGGAATCATGCTGGAGGTGACTGGGAGTGGCTGTGAGCAAATGGAATCATACCGGAAGCTACTGGGAGCAACTGGGAGTGAGTGGAAACACATTAGGGACAACTGGGATGTACTGGGAGAGACCAGGAGTGACTGGAATCACAAAAGAACCATAAAGGAAGTCACTGGAATAATACTGGGAGTATCTGGGATTGACTGGAATCCTACTGGGCGTGGCTGGAATCCTACTGGGTGACTTGGAGTGACTGGGACCATACTGGGGGCAAATGGCACTGTACTGAGAGTGACTGGGTTCATCCTGGAATCATACTGGGAAGGACTGGAACCATACTGGGAGTGTCTGGAACTATAGTAGGGCTGAATGGGAACACCTGGGATCATACTGGGAGTGACTGGGATGATACTGGGATCACACTGAGTGTAACTGGAAGTGACTGGGACCATCCTGGGGGTGACTGGGAGCCACAGGGCCCATGCTGGGAGTGACCTGGGGGGAACTGGGGGAACTGGCCCGGCTGGGGCTCAGGGTTGTTCTCCCCCAGGGCTGCCCTGGCTCCTGCTGCCACCCTGGGCCCCACAGAGCCGAGGGACAGGGGACAGCTGAGGGACAGGAGACAGGGGCAGGGACGTGGAGAGGTAGAAGGGAGTTCCAGGGGGTCCTTGAGCCCAGGAAAGGGGAGTCCAGGGTTTCCCAAAAAGGGGGGACAAGGGTGGGGACAGCAGGGATGCTCGAGAACGAGGAGTTCAGGGGGTCTCTGGTTTTGCACACAGCTGGGGCTGGGGACTGGGAAAGGCAGGAATGGGGGACCAAGGCATTCCAGGGCATCCCAGGGTCAAGCCAATGGCCAGTCTGGAGGCTGGGAGCCATGGGATGGCCGGGAAAAGGGGAGCAGAGAGCCCTGATGTCCAGGAATGGGGTGTGAAAAATGCATGTATTTTATGATTGGCCTTTCACAAATATTAAAATGAATATTATATGTGTTGTATTAGAAAGCAATGCTGTATTAATTTTCTTAAGTACTGTGTTAAATATAGTTTTAGGTTATAAAAATTGTTAAAATAGAACTATGCTATGTAAGATGCTTTGTTTAAAAGAAAGGACTTGCAGCGAGATAACTTGCAGCCACAGGACACCTAGATCTTTCAGAGAAAAAGAATTTACGGCCTTCTTATCAGAAGAAACAAACTTCTTCCCACCTTGGAGGTGCTATTAGGATTAGAGGGAAGAAGTTGACACTGGTCAGACAGAATCCTGTGTTTGAATGGAATTTATGCATCATGTATGAAGTGTATGAATATGCAACGGGCTGTTGTTTTTAAGGGTTAATCCTTTGTTACCAGGGGTCCTTTTTTGGGCCGTGATGCCCAGAAAAAGGTACCTGGACGTCCATAACTCTTTGTTTTTATTGTCTCATATTGTCTTAATTCAATTTGTCCAAATTGTTATTACTCTAATTGTGTTACTATATAACCATCTTATTACTATTAAACTTTAAAAATTTTAAAAACAAGTGATTGGCGTTTTTCACAATTTGGTAGCAGAGGATGGTTACTAACTCCTCGCTGCCGGTGCTTTGGGAGAGTCAGAGTGGGGAAGGCGCGCCCTGCCCTCTTTGGCAGCCTCGCTCTGCTTCCCCTGAAGTGACCGACAGACGCAGGTTACGATCTGTGGACAAAAGGAGACAATAAAACAAAGAGAACGGGAAAAGGGTCCCTACAACTGCTGTAATTTGCCCCCTAAGAGTAGTAGTGCGCACGAAGAACCCGGGAAGGAAAAAGGATTGGTAAGTATTTCTCGGGGGGCAGGTACGGGGGGATGAATGTGTGTGAATGAGAGGCGGGCTGGTTGTCCCAGACCTGCCAAGTGAGTGCGGAGTCTCCCACGCTGCGTTTCCGACTTTGCGCTGGAAAAGCGGCCAGTAAAGAGACAAAGCGACTCATAAGAGAGTGAAAGAATCCCCGGGGGTGACTGGGACTGGGTCTCAGGGAGGGGTTGGACCCCTCGGTGGTGGGGAGCAAGGTTTCCTAGCCCAATCCACTAGGAAACAGGACAGGAGGGGCTCCTAAAACCTGCTGGGTTGAGGGATTTATATTCCAAGAGCATCCAAGAGCAGGGTTGAGCAGAATTCTCTCCGAGTGAGGATATGCCCGGGAACACTCAGGGTGGGACAACACAGCTAGATTGGGGGATAAAAAAATGCCCAAGAACATCCAGGGTTGGACAACACAGCAGAACAAATTAAATGCCAAAGAGCATCTGTAGTTGTACCACACCGCTGGGTTGAGGGACAGAAAATGCCCAAGAGCATCTGAGGTTGAACAACACAGCTGGATTGAAGGAAAATTACCCGAGAGCATCTGGGGTTGGACAACACGACAGGATTGAGGGAAAAATTGCCCAAGAGCATTTGGGGTTGGATAACACAGCTGGGTTGAGGGATATCCAATGGCACCGGGACTGGCCAGTAACACCTAAACTTGTAATAGGCGATGTGAAAGTAAAAGGTACCTTATTGTTGTTTTGTGGTGTGTGAGAGTGAGACCCACACAGAGCCAGCCTCAACTTCCTGGGCAGGTGGGAAGGGGGAGGTGTGGAAAGAGCGAGTGACCTGCACACCAGGCTGCAGCTCCCGGCTGGGTGGGGGCTTCTGGGCCCAAGAGGAGCGAGTGACCTGCGAACCAAGCTAGCGTTCCCTGGGCGTGTGAGGGGCCGTAGCTGAAGAGTGTGAAAGACACGCAGACAGCCTCACAGGGGAACGGGCACCAGAGGCAGCCAGAGTCAGGGCCCTTCTAGGGGGCCTGGTGACACTGAGACCTGGAGGTAAACCCCAAAGCGAAAGAGGGGGCCACAAGGACCTGTGATTTCCTAGCAATAAGGATCCACTCTGTGTCTTGAGAGTGTGAAGGAATGTGTGAAAGTGAATGAGAAATAAAAGTGAGTGAATGTAGACGAATGAAAGTATAGGTAATGTCGATTGTGCATTTTAAGCCTTACCGTATCTCCTTGGAGGGAGTTGGATTGTATTGAAAAGCAGTGTGAGAAAAAGGGGTTTTTTTGGGTGTAAGTAGTTGAAAGAAAAGTGGTATTTAAGTTGTTAGTAAAAAGTGAAAAACAGAAGCAGGGGACGAATAGATAGAAAACTGAAAAATGAGACAGAAATTCAGTAAGGTGGATACAGGAAAAGAAAAGCAGAAAAAAAATACCAACAGAAATACCCCAAGACAGCACTTTGGGAGTTATGTTAACAAACAGAAATACAACTCATTGCAAAATACAGGGTATGCAGAAGTTGATGAGAAAAAACATGCAAACTTGTGAATTATATACTTAAAAACAGCATTAGAAAATTTAACACAAAAGAGTTATATATTGATTCAAGGTATGCCTTTAGAGTAGCACATACCTTAAGAAAAATTTTAAAAGGGAGATTGCTTAATTAAAGAAGAAAAAGATTAGTACATGAGAAACTTATTTTCGAGGTTTTAGAGGCATTACAATTACCTAAGAGACATAGCAATAGTACATATTAAAGGACACCAAAAGGTAAAGACCTAGAAATAAGAAGAAATAAAATAAATAATTGGCAGATCAAGAAGCTAAAGATGCAGCAGAAAATAGAGCTGAAAGAGTTAATATTAACTCCAAATGAAGAAAAAAAAAGGGGGGGGGAATTAAAACAAGATTGTGGCGAACAAGATAAATCGGGGAAATAGAAACATCTTGATATGGAAGACAATTAGATAATAAAACGCTTACGAGGGAATAGCAGAGGACGTGTATCAAAAAGCCCGGTGGGATACACAGGCTAGGTGTGATCATTTTTTTAAAAGAACTATGGGTGCATTGAGACTTTTAGAGTAAAAAAACAAGTACCTGAAACATGTATAATTTGCCAAAAGATAAATAAAAGGGTGATGAGAAAAACAATATGAGAAGGTCGTCAGTTAGCTCGTCGACCATTTCAAAGCACCCAAAAAGCAAAACGGGGAAAGTACAGAGCTGAGAACAAATTACCTCATCCATTCCCGTTCGTTCCCCGACTCGTTCGCACCAGCCCTCCCAGCCCCTGTGCCGGCTCCGGCACAGTCCGTCTGTCCCGGTCCGTCTGTCCCGGTCCGTCTGTCCCGGTCCGGCCGCCTGGCCCGCGTTCTTGCCGGGGGTGGGGGTCTGTCCTGCCGTGTGCACCGTGGTTACCGCGCTGATCGCACCGAGGGGGTCCCGTCTGTCCCATCCCCGGCTGCCCTGACTCTGTCGGCTCCCGCCGCTGCAGCCGGGGTCAGTCCCGGCTTTGTCTCTGCCGGATCAGCCACCGTGAGCCGAGTGAGGGCGATCCCCGCTCCAGCTCGGTCTGCACAGGAACAGCCCCTCGGGCGATCCCAGCCACAGACCCCGCCTCTGGAGCCCCCAGACCCTGAGCTGTGCCGATCCCCTCGGGCCATCCCGGCTGCAGACCCCGCCTCTGGAGCCCCCAGACCCTGAGCTGTGCCGATCCCCTCGGGCCATCCCAACCACAGACCCCGCCTCTGGAGCCCCCAGACCCTGAGCTGTGCCGATCCCCTCGGGCCATCCCAGCCACAGACCCCGCCTCTGGAGCCCCCAGACCCTGAGCTGTGCCGAGCCTCCCCGTCCTGCCCTGAGCTCCATTCCCTTGGTAACCACAGCTCCGGCTGCTTAAGGAAACTCTCTAAAGGAATCACTTTATTGAAACACTAAAATATCAGTTAGAAGAAAGCCCTCTCCTGTTTCTTCCTAAAAATACGTGAGAAAGGCTGTAGAAGATAAAAATCCAAAAAGAATGGGATAAAGAGATTGGTCTATTTCCATTAAGAGAGGTTCTCAAATGGGGGTGATGGATCAGAGTTTGTAAATGCTTCTTTGACTTTGTCTGAGGTCTGAAATTTTAAGAAATAAATAAAAGAGATATTTGGAGAATCCCATAGGCATAGCTGAACAATTAGACCAACTTTTAGGTCCAAACATGTATACTTGAGAACAGATGTGGTTGGTAATGAAAATAATATTTTTCTCAGGAAGAAAAGCAATTAATCAGAGCAACTGAAATAAAAGCTTAAGAAAAAGATAATCTGCAGGGACCCCCAGAGAAGACAAAATGCCAACTGTACCTCCTGAATGGGGTTAAAATAATGAGGAGGGGAGTAAACACATGAACAGTTATTGTAATTACATAACCAAGAGAATAAATGAGACAGCATATCAAAGGCGAAATGTGAAAACAAAAGATTTTTGAGAGACAGCTTTTAGAGGGGAAAGAAAAAACTCCAACTAAATAGATAAACAAACTTTAGAGAAAAAGGAAAATGGTCCTAAGTAAGCAGAAGATCTGAAAATCTTTAAAGAAATGGGCCCATAAAAAAAAAAAAAAAAAAAGTCATAGGCTTTAATTTTTTTGGGGGGGAACAAATACCATCAGGAGCCTGTGATAACTTTAAAAGTGGGTCCCCAAGAAGAAGAATTGGAATTTGTTATAGACACAGGGACAGAGAAAACCTGCCTGTTAAACGTTCCAAAAGGTTATAGTGTGAGCAAACATATAGTGAAAGTAACAGGGGCAAAAAGAGGAAGTTTTACATTTCTGGTCATTAAAGATGTGGTAGTTGAGGGAAAAAACTAAAATTTAGATGGGAGATGTGTTATTGGTCCCAGGGGCAGGTAGCAATTTATTGGGAAGAGTCTTACAAGTGCAATTAAGAGTAAGAGTTATATCAGAAAATAAGAAAATGACAGCTAGAGTTTTGAAATTAAGCCAAGAGGATGAAGAAAAAAAAATCAACAAAGAAGTTTGGGCTGGAGAAAGAAATAGGGGAAGAATAAATATCGACCCCATAAGGGTTACAACTGAGAGAGGAGAAGGAGAGAAGTTGAAGTAGAGAAGTAGTTAGGAAACTCTGAGATGTTAGAATGTGAAGTGATGACATCTTGGTGCTAGAAGAGAGCAGAAGTGTGAATGCAAGTTTTTTGCATGAAAGGCAGAGAAGTATCTTAACACACGGTTGTTAAGAGGTTATTCAATGCCACACTGGGGTCCGGAAAAGCCTTAGCAGAACGGGCCCTCCTTGAAGAGAAAAGAGGATAAGTTGACGAGAGAAAGAGAAAGAATGTCAGGAGCACCTGGGCACGCCAGGTTTGGGGTTGTCAAGGTTGGGAGGTGTCTGAGCGCTGCCTGCGATCGGCGGGGTCTCGGGGGCTGCGGCACGGACCGATCCATGGAGGTGCCCCGGGCGGGGCTGGCAGCAGAGGACACAGGTTTGCGGCCAGGAGCGGGCTGGCTCCGGGGCAGAGCTGCCGGGGGGCTCCCAGACTGTCGGGGTGCCGAGCCCAGGATGGCAGCGTCAGCCTGGAAGTAGGCCGAGAGAGAGAAGGGGAGAGAGAGAGAGAGAGAGAGGGAGAGGGAGAGGGCAAAAGAGACCCAGGGCAGCCCCCAGGGTCCCCATGCCCGGGGCTGCTCTCCCCTGCCCCGGCCCTGCAGCCAAGGGGCCGCACCGGGGGAAGGGCCAAGAACAGCACTGACAGCAGGGCTGTGAAAAGAGGGGCAGGGGGGACTAGCACTAAAAGATAAAATCAAAGCAGAGATTGCTGACTCTCCAAACCTCACAAAGCGGTTTGTTTTTCTTAAGTAAGAAGTTTTTTGGTTTTTTTTTCTTTTGTGTGTTTTGTTTGCCGTTAACGAGAAGGCTTTTTTCCTGAAGAAGAGGCTGCTGTAGAGAAAGCTTTTAGCTAAACCCAGAAAGTTTAGAAGGAAAGCGAATCGTAAAAGTTAATGCAGTATTATCTTTCTTTTATTATCTATGCTATTAAGAAGTCCTTTCCAGGTACTACTGAAGCAACAATCAAAATCACGGAAAGAGAGTGAATTCATGCCAGCAGAATCAAAGGACTTGTGAAGAAACTTGAGGAACGGACTATCATATTTAAACCGGGTGATACTGAACTGACTTTCCAATGGGGACTGAGTGGTAATGGTTTGAGAAAACCCAAATGATCCAAGAAATGTACAAAGAATAACACTGAATTAAGAAATAAGATAATGCTTATATCACTGGATTTGAGCACTGCCTGAATAAAACATCTCCTTGGGGGAGGAATACCTCAGATAGAAAGATCAAGAACGTTTTTGTATTCTGACCTTAGCCCTAGAATTGTACAAGGGAGAAGGGGAATTACTATTTCCATTAGTAAACTTTACTTGATTCATTCCAATACTGGACATGCTAGGTGGGTTATAAGTAAATGCTTAAATTGTAAGAGTAATTAGTGTTGTGATTCGCAAAATTTATGCTCTTATTGCAAAAAGTGTTAAAGTACTGACTTGGTTTTGTGATGGGAATTATTAGTGCCTGTTAAATGAGAGATACCTGAGGAACAGTCAGAGACCACAGTTAAAGAGTGTCAAAAACAATTTGCCTAGCAATTAGTTAAGAGAAAGTGACAAGAAAATAGAGGGCAAGACCAGATTGGCCTCTGTATTTCACCACCAAGAAGATCAAATAAACCTGCTGTGGGTTGCAACCTCACAGGCATGGGAGGTGGCAGTATAAGCCATACTGGACCTCTGTTATTCCTGTTTCTGGCACTCACTTGTTGTCTTTTCCCTTTCGGGATACCAGCAGGATTGTGTCACAAATGCTACAGAAAGCATCACATAGAAAGAAACCAAAGTTCCTCCTTTATTACACACACCTATGTCAACAGCCACTGTTATAACCCAGCCAAATTAAGAACTTGTAGGCAAAACAGAGTAAACTATTAGATTACAAGAAACTTAAGAAAAAGTGGCAATAGATTTAGAACTGAATGTCCAAAAGGAGAGAGAGGGATTTGTTTTAAATTTAATCTTGAAGATGCGGTTCAAGATTTGGAAAAAAACCCCAAATAATAAAGGAAAAGGTAAAACCAGCACAGCAATCTAACTCTGTATTGACTCCAAATTATCTGTTGAATTGTATTACAAGACTCCAAGCAGTTATAGAAATGATAGCAAATAAGGCTGCCCAGGCATTAGAGTTAACATTAAGTCAGCTAAGCCAAACAAAAACTGTAGGGTATCAGAAAGGTTCGCTTTAGACTATTTATTGGCCAAAGAAGGGGGTGTTTGTGGAAAGTTCAATATATCAGATCGTTGAAAATTGATGACCACAGAAAAGTCATTCTAGCAAAAGCAAAAGAAATCAAAAAGAAAAATATATACGCATATAACAACCCAGGTACCAGTCCAAAAATTAGAAAACAATGTTAAAATCTAGCTGGTGGGGTAATGTATTAGAAGAAATTAAGATCTTTCATTTGTGTTACAACTGTTTTTATATTTCTTTCTTGTGTAATCCCGTGTTTTATTTTACCAGCATAGTCCAGAAGATATAAGTAGAAAAAAAATATTGCTCAAGCCAAATGATTTACAAAGAATAAGAGTGGGGATTGTGAAAAATGCATGTATTTTATGATTGGCTTTTCGCAAATATTAAAATGAATATTATATGTGTTGTGTGAGAAAGCAATGCAGTATTAATTTTCTTAAGCACTGTGTTAAATATAGTTTTAGGTTATAAAAATAGAAACTATGCTATGTAAGATGCTTTGTTTAACAGAAAGGGCTTGCAGCGAGATAGCAGCCACAGGACATCTAAATCTTTCAGAGAAAGGGAATTTATTGCCTTCTTATCAGAAAAAATGAACTTCTTCTCACCTTGGAGGCACTGTTAGGATTAGAAGGAAAGAAGTTGACAATGACCAGACAGAATCCTGTATTTGAATGGAATTTATGCATCATGTATGAAGTATATGAATATGCAACAGGCTATTGTTCTTAAGGGTTAATCCTTTGTTAATGGGTGTCCTTTTTCAGGCTCCTGATGCCCAGAAAAAGGTACCCGGACATCCGTAACTCTTTGTTTTTATTGTCTCATATTGTCTTAATTCAATTTATCCAAATTGTTATTACTCTAATTGTGTTACTATTTTTATAACTATTTTATTACTATGAAACTTTTTAAAATTTTAAAAACAAGTGATTGGCGTTTTTCACACTGACTGTTCACCGCTGCCAATGCTCACAGTATTCTCCTAACACACTTGAGCTTCCTGTCTTTCAGTGAGAGAAAGATTCAGCTAAAGTCAAGGAAAGAGGGCAGGGGAGATGGAAACCTTCCCTTGGGATGCTTTTAGGAAGGCCTGAAGGGACCCTGCCTTTCCTTGGAACAGAGGTGGTCACCATGCATGGTGTTGCCTGACCTGCCCTAGGTGCTCCTCTATTCCAGAAGGACTTTTGCCCACTTCATCACTCGTCTGTCCCTCCAATTCCAGGGCCTCAAACCTGCTCTGTGAGATACTAAACCTGTAAGTCAGCTGTAAGTTTTCAGAATATGGCACTGACCATGGCTCTAAGTAAGTTTTTTTAATCAGGCTTGCAATATATTTTGAGAAGAAGAAGGAACAGAAGGGGTAGATACCACACAAGAATCCAGCAGAGTCTTCCCAGCTTTTTTGTCTGGGTTCTATGAAGCACAATGCCCAGTGCTTGCATTATGCTGTCTTTTCATGTGTTCTGGTGACCAGAACCATCCCATGGCCAGGCCCAGGATAATTTGGGTGCCAAAGTCCCATTGCCTGCAAACATCACACTCTTTTTTACCCAGCTGGTCCTCAGCTCAGCATATTTGCTGAGACAACTTTAGGACTGTTTTCCTTAACTTGGCAGTTCTAGCAGATGTCCTTATGGCCCCTAAATTCTGCATCCTTTGTGTCCACTATCAATGGGCATCCTTCTTCCCAAGCTTTGTCAACCTCCCTCTGGGTCTGAGATCAGTGAAACGGGCCCAGCCCTGAGTCTTAAAGACAATTCTAGCAACAACTACTTTGCTTTTCTAATACCTGGCCATCACTTCGAGCTTGTAGGCTGCTATGTGTGTCACAGGTTAAATGTCTCTTCCTGTTGATCAGGCTTGGAAGCGTGGACAGCCCAGGCATGACAGGATATGTTTTCTTCAGGAAATGGGACGTAGGGCCCAGCTTGCACCAGGTCCAGGCCCGCGCCTTCCAGAGCGCCAGAAGGTTCGCGGCGCCATTGCAGGGCTCAGGGCGCCTCCTTGTGGGCAAGAGTCGCCTCGACAGCGCGGGCGCCGCGCGGCGGGGCCAGAGGCCGGGAAAGGGCGGGCGGGTGTGAGGGGCGGGGCGGTTCGTGCCGAGAGCCGAGCCCGCGCTGTACCTCGGCGCCTTCCCGGCTCGGTGTTGGGAGCGAGCCGCCGCTGCTCGGGCTCTGGGAGAAGCGTGCGGCCGCTGCGGAGTCCCAGCCCGCAGATCTGGCTGCTGGCGGAGGCTGCAGTGCAGAGCTGCCATGCCAGAGCTGCCGTGCGCCGTGGCACTGCCAGAGCCCCTGGCAGAGCCGGGCTGGAAGTGCCGACAGCTGAGGGAAGCCCTGCCATGGCAGCGCCCCAAGCTCTTGTTTATCCCACAGAAAGAGAGGATCAGCACCTGGAGGTGACTGCGTCATTCCTGGAAAGGGACTATCTGCTTACAGTTGCGATGTCTGGCAGCAAGCAGGACGGCGCTGGTGCCAGGGAGCCAAGTGAGGGCAAAGCAGCCCTGTGACAGCCTGGCCCAGGGGCTCTTGTGGCAGCAGGCAGCGTGGGGATCAGAACAGAGGCAGGGGGAGACAGGAGCTGCTCGGCCATGCCAGGGCTGGGAGCCTCCTTCCTGCCCAAGTGGGGCCCAGCTGGGCCAGGGGGCAGCTCCTGGGACAGCCGTGCCCGCAATGGCCCCTGCTCTGCAAGGCCTCCAGCGCTGCCCATCAGCCAGGCAGGGACAGAGCAGCCTTGGGGCCGATGCTGCTGCAGGCTCAGAGCCCCGCACAGCTGCTCATGCCCGGTGCCATTGGCTCTGTCCCCTGCAGCCTGCATGCTGTGTCACCGTGCAGAGGCTGAGCCCTGTGCCTCCCCTGGCCCTGGCAACTGTTCCTGTGCTGCTCCTGCACTGCCCAGGGCACCCACGGGCCCTGCTTGGGCCGCACGCAGACCAGAACCAGCTGGGGCTGTGACAGCTCTGCTGCTCTGGGCCCAGCCCTTGGGCAAAGCACTCGCCTGTCCCTGGGCTGGGGGCAGTGCCCAGGCTGCGCTTGGCAGAGCCCGTCCGCTCCTGGAGGGCTGGGGGCACTGCTCTGGCCTGGCCTGGCCCGGCCCTGGGGTCCCTTGGCATTCCTGCTTGCCCTTGCATCCACCAGGGATGGGCTGCAGCTCAATGGCCCCGGACTGGCCGCACACTCAGGCCTGGAGCCTTCCCTGGCTCCCCAGGGCACGAGAGCCTCAGCCCCAGCTCCCAAACATGACCTAACAGGGTTTGCTGATATTGATCCCTGTTAGACCTTTGAAAGCATTTTGAAAGTAACCTTGTTTGGCAACTCCTTCAAGGAACAAACGTGATTCGCTTCTAATCAGTAAAAACTTTATTGGTTTGCTTGCACTTCCTATAGGGTATCCTAATGCTTCCTTTGGCGTTCCAGAAAATAATGAAAATCTAACAAATTCTAAAGAGAAGTTCTTGAATCCACTATGAGGAGAAGTCTCTACATTCACTATCCTTACATACACTTAAGTAGCTGCTCCTGTAACACACAAAGATGTAGTGGTTTACCTGACTGGACCACACAACAGGATGTTATACACACCGCTACACTAAAAAATTTCTCTTCCCTGTTCATCACAAATTTAAAGCTCTTCTCGAGGTCCTGACTTAATTTTACATGCACATTCATACCTGCAATCCCTCCCCATGCTCAGTTTTCACCTAGACTTACCAGGGAACAGATGTTCCATACTCACCTCAAGCAATAATCTACGTCTGTCTTCCTAACCCTCTTTTTCTTCACTGACTTCTACTAATCTACAAAATAACTTGGACCCTCTGCACAAAAGAAACATCCAATTAATAGCCTTAAACACTTGTGAATGTGCTGCTACTTCTAACAATCTTGACCACCACAGCACTAAAATCAGAAATCAATTCTTCACATCCTTCCTGTTCTCCTGCCCCCACCACGCCTTGGCTCCAGCAGAAATGTTCCCTACTGCAGCCTGGTGTGCTAAGAACAATCAAAGGCAGCAGCACTTTCCCTCAACATGCTGCAATCTGAATTGCAGTGAAATTGCAGCTGTTGCATTAGAAGCTCAGCACCAGCACCCCACATCTTCCCCCAGAACTGAGGCCTGCTGAGGCCTGAGCTCTCCATTTCAACACACCCTGTAAATCAGGCTGCCTGGAAGATTGCAGGCTGGTAACTGTGTGAACACAGCAGTGCATTTCAGCAGAGTTATGGAATCAGTCTCATGGAAGGCACATCCTTTAAGCTTAAGACTCTATTCTACAAAATCTAGCCAGCAATTGTTTTGGTGGCCTGTGCAGGTTTTGGGGACTGTGCATGTTTCCTTTGGATGTTGTTTTCTTTGTTTCTAAACACAAAATTCACTGGATTCAGAAGCAAAACCCCAGATTCATTAGAACAAAGAACCACAGGGACATATGTGGCTGACAAGAACACTCCTCATTTCTAATAGTAACACCAGAAAGAGAGGAAAAAGATAAAGATGATTTAAATACCCGAAAGGATCCGAAATGTCTACATAAGCTGTCAAGTGACTAAGTTTTTGGTAAACTCTAAAAGTCCAGATTCCTATTCGGTAATTGTCTGAAAGAAAAGAAAGCCAGAAAATCTGGTTGACCTTTATTTTGCCAGGACTTTCTCACGGGATTCTACCACAACTTGGATCACAAGTGAGGGTGGCAAATTTTGACTAGAAAACTTTGATAACTAGGCAGCATTTTTTCCTCCTCACTGAATTACAGGAAGGGTTTAAAAGGAAAAAAAAATATAAAAGAGCGTAAAGAAATTCTATCATACCTCTTAGGCGTTCATCATCTTTGGAGAACAAAAAAAAAAAAACTCTAGCACTTCCTGTGCATGGTAAAGAAAGAAACCTAGAAAAGGACAAAGGGATTTGAGCATCCTAAATTGTACTATCAAATTTCATGAACACGAGTTAATCCTGTAGTGCTTCAGAGAAATGCCATACATTGAAAAGCTTTATTCCCTAGAAACCAAATAAATCTTTTTATTTTCCAAATCCTCTTTTAAAGAGAAAACTGACTGTGTCTTTGGCTTTTGGCCAAACTCAGTTTGGAGTTGGTCAAACCAAAATGACCCAGTTAATTTCCTGTGCTCTGCTCTTTCTTTCCATATTCACATTCACATCCAATAGGTTGCTGGGAGTTTTGACTCTGTGCAGCACAAACGGTTTTCTAAGATGACTTTCATTGCTCAGAGGTGTGCAATGTCAGTTTCCCATTCCCTGAGTGCTGCTATTAATATTCCCACAGCATCCAACTACTACAGCCAAGTAGACAACAAAGAGAAATGGAACTTGCATTTCTTGGTCCTGTTCAATTTCTGACATCTCAGGCTCATCGTCACCCTCAGAACTGCTGTCCTGGAAACGTGGATCCTCTTGCCATGTGGCTTTTACTGGCTTTATTGTCCCAAGCGCGTGAGGCTCTGCAATGACAGCACCAATAGAGAAAAAAAGCCAAAACCAGATTATTCCTCTAATCATCAGGAAGAATTCCTCCTTTCACGTGAAATACTTACAGTGGAGAAGAGAGATTTAGGAAGGACAGAATCTGACCCTGCCAGATTTTCTAAGCTACATTTCTGCTCCACTTTGTATTTTCCACTTTGTTCCAGGGATCCCTTATGTATTCTTAAACATTTCTCATTGCATTCAGAAGACACTGAATACCTTTTCAGTTCGGCGCAATTCTGGGGGGCTCATTGCTTTGTGCTGTTGCGTTGGGTTTTTTAATATTTTGGGTAACTTCACGGGGTTTCTTTTCTCTCCTACATGACTGGGACTTGAGTTAATGTTGTTTCATCTTCATTTCAGACGGCCTCGTTTTATCTAAGGTTAGGACACCCCAATGATCATGTGTCATTCCATTTCCTTTTTCTAAAGGTCCAAGAGTAGAATTCAGTAACAAACAGAATGTTCATGGATCTTGGGGCCAGCTCTCGGACTTTGCTCCTCCCTCTACATTAACGCACATTTCCTTAAAAGCCTTGTGAGTTCCTATGAAACTTGATATGACTGGTGTGTCACCTTTTTCCCTGTTTGAGGAATTCAGGGCATGAGAACAAGCTTTTTCACCACTCAGCAAAAACCCCCAATGCCTTCTCAAAGCATGCCTTTCAGAATTCCTGAGATGCAAGCATGAGGCACCTCTCAATAATCTACCACAACCCTAGCAAGCAGAAATGAAGATCAAAATGCTTCTGCCTAATTACTGACTTCTGTTGCTGAAAATCCCCTGCATCCTGACCTTTTTTACACCATATTGCCCTACAGTGCCTGCCAGAAGCTCTTCCTTAGCAATGGCACTGTTAGAAGGGTTCTGCTGTTACCTTCTTTGATGCCCAACTCCTCTGTGCCTCCAAAGAAAGAAAACTTGAAGTAACTCGTCTCCTGAGCTGCATCATCCTCAGGCAAAGGTCCCAAATGGTCATCTGGGGCAGAGTCCTGTGCATCCTCTTTGTCCCAGGGTATTTCCTCAGTCTGGTTTGCTCTTTGAAGGTCTTTCAAAGAATAAACCAGAATAGACGGAGGAAATACCGTCTATTCTGGTTTGTTCTTTGAAAGGCCTCTTTCAAATCCGCAGCAATGGTGTAGGACTTGTCTTCAGACAGTGAGGCAGTGTCTCATCTCTTTCTTCTTTTTTTGGCTTTACTGAAATGAGATTGTTCAAGGATAGCAACACAGCACACGTCCTGTTCGGACACAGCTTCCCTAAGAGCCACCTTGCTCTGAATGTCTCCCTAAGCATATCCAAGCCCATTAAGGAGTGGTTCATTATCAAGGGTAAGCAGTGGGGAAACATCTGAGGTTGAAGTCTAAAGGCAGGAACAAGAGTCCTTTTTAATTAGCCACATCCTTAAGTGACTTTTCACTGAATACACAGTTACACAGAAATCAAGGTATTTAGCCCAGACTTCTTCCTGCCAGTAGAAACATCAAGAGCTAATAGGGTTTGCCCACAGAGCTGCACATCTCAGGGTCCCTGCACTGACCGTTCTCACCTTCACTTCTGGCAAGGAACACACGGCCTAGAAAGAAAAGATGACGGCGCTACGTGCTGCTGTTGGAGGTCCCAGTTGAGGTCCGACGTCGCTGGTGGGAGCGGCTGCTCCTGCGGGATGTCCCCGACCATGTCCCCCTACGCCTGGGCCTCTCAGCACTCGCTGCTGTCCTCCTGCTCCTGTCCTGGCGACTCCTGGACCGCACAGTTTGAGTCGAGGCCCGGCGCTGCTGGCGGGAGCGGCTGCGTCTGGGGGATGGCCCTGACCATGTCTCCCTTCGCCTGGGCCTCTCAGCCCTTGTCCCTGTGCCACTGCTGCTGCCGCGGCGACTCCTGGAGCGGACAGGTGGACTCTGGGCCCAGCCTTGCTGGCGGGAGCGCCTGCGTCTGGGGAATGGCCCGGACCATGTCTCCCTTCGCCTGGGCCTCTCAGCCCTTGTCCCTGTCCCACTGCTCCTGTCACAGCAGCTCCTGGAGCGGACAGGTGGACTCCGGGCCCAGCCTTGCTGGCGGGAGCGCCTGCGTCTGGGGGATGGCCCTGACCATGTCTCCCTTCGCCTGGGCCTCTCAGCCCTTGTCCCTGTCCCACTGCTCCTGTCACAGCAGCTCCTGGAGTGGACAGGTGGACTCCGGGCCCAGCCTTGCTGGCGGGAGCGCCTGCGTCTGGGGGATGGCCCTGACCATGTCTCCCTTCGCCTGGGCCTCTCAGCCCTTGGCCCTGTCCCTCTGTTCCTGTCATGGCAACTCCTGGAGCGGACAGGTGGACTCTGGGCACGACCTTGCTGGCGGGAGCACCTGCGTCTGGGGGATGTCCGTGATGGTGTCTCCCTTTGCTTGGGCCTCTCAGCCCTTGGCCCTGTCCTACTGTTCCTGTCACGGCGACTCCTGGACCAGACAGGTGGACTCTGGGCGCGACTTTGCCGGCGAGAGGAGCTTCGCCTGCGGCTGGGCCCAGCACGTCTGGAATGGACCCTGTCCTCAGGGTCAGGGGACGTGCTGCGTGTTGCCCTTGATCTGCTGATGCTGCTGGTGTCCAGTGAGGAAGATGGCAGCGCCTGCTGCCATGCTGCGTGTTGGGGCCTGCTGTGGCTGCCCGTCTCTGGAGATGGAGGTGGGGAAACCAGCACCAATGGCACAGGGCTGTGGGAGCTGGGGCTGATGGCCTCAGATTCTGACCAGCCACGAGCAGATTGTAGTCCTGACTGTCTGGCCGGCCTGGGGCCATTGAGCTCTGTCTCATCCCTGGAGGCTGTAAGGGCAAGCAGGAATGTCAAAGATCACCCAGGCCCCGGCCAAGCCAGGCCAGAGCAGTGCCCCCAGCCCTCCAGCAGTGGATGCTGCGCTCTGCCAAGCCCGGCCTGGGCACTCCCCTAGCCCAGGGACACCGGGGACTTTGACTCATACATGTTCCGAGCCCAGCACAGCTGTCACACTCCCATCTCTGTGTGCTGTTCCTCAGGCCAGAGCAGCGCCTGTGGGTGCCCTCAGCAGCACAGGAGGAGCACAGGAGCAATTGCCAGGGCCTGGGGAGGCAAACAAGCTCATAGCACTGAGAACAAAAAGTGTACCAGCACGTGGTTGTCTAGCCAAGCGCTTCTGCTTCTTCCTGCTTTGAGCCCTTGTCGAGACACAGGTTCCCTGCAGAGCCCCAGGTGCAGCTTCCCAACTTACCCCTGTTCCTCTGCCTCCTCCCTGCCCCCAGGGTAAAGGCAATCCCTGGCATTGCATTGGCCGTGCCTCACTCCTAGATCTGCGAAGGCATCGTTGTCCTCCCACGTTGGCTGTCTGATGGAGAAAGGAAGAGATGATGAATTTCTGCTGCTCTCCCTCACGGAGGTCCAGGGTGTCCCAGCTCTTTCTCCAGCACTTTTCCAAGTTGGGGGTGAAGCTGAAGCCCAGACTCACAGGACAGGGCAGGGCCAGGGCTCCTGGGGCAGGGCCTGGCACAGCACAGCACTTGCACCCTCCTGGCTGGTGGGCCAGGCAGAAGGACACCAACCTGAAGGGGACTCGGATCCCCAAGATGAACATTTCAACAGGGAATTCCCCACTGTCTCTGCACAGGGGGCACTGGAAATAGAAAGCACCAGCGCGCAAGGCCTGTCCCTGCAGGGCAAACACAGGCAGGGTGAGCGAGGCCCTGCTGCTGCTGCTGCTGCTGCTGCTGCTGCTGAGCACCTGCTGTGCCCCAGGGCTCAGGGGAGGGCTCCTACCTGGATGCAGTCCCTGTGGAACCAGGCCTTTTTGCACGCTGGGCACACCAATGTTGTGAAGGTCTTTCTGTCCTCCACAGGTTCCATGCAGATGAGGCAAACGGTGTCCGGCTCAGGAGTCACATCCACCTCCTGCTCTGGACGGTGCTCAGGGCAGAAAGAGCTGGGGGCAAAGGGATGGGGAAAGTGAGAAATGCCGGATCATTCCCCAGGGGTGGCCATAAAGAGAGATGAGGTACCTGAACGGAGTAACGTATAGATTGACACAGCCGCCCTCCTTGGTACAGGGCAAGTGGAACCATCTGTCACAGTTCTCCCTGCAGCACATGATGGTTGCCCCGCTCTGGCCGCAGACGCAGCAGCGCTGGAAAGAGCCAAGCAGCTGCATCAGCAGCAGCAGCAGCAGCAGCAGCAGCCTCGAGGCCTCCCCAGGCAGCCCCAGGGCTAAGGGCAGGGCGCAGGACGTGGCCGCTGCCGGCTCCCAGCCCACAGAGCCGCCAGCTGGAGGAGGGAGGCTGCTGTGCCAGGGCCTCTGTGCCAGAGCTGCTGGGAGCCAGACTTTGTCCCGACTGTTGGGCCGGCCTTTCTTTCCTGCAGTCTGGGCTAAGCTCTGGCAAACCTCGCCAGGCACAAATCTCCCTGCTCTTGTCAGGCTCTCACCTTCTGTGCCGCCCGCCGCACTGCAATTAGGAGATCTCGAGGGAGAAAGTCCATGAGTCCCCCGCGGTCTGTCTCTTGCCGAAATAGTAGAGTGGCGAAGAACTGCAGCCAAGGGGAGAAGCTGATGAGGAGGGGGCGGGAGGAGCTGCCCATTGCAAAGGTGGAGGGAGCGCCCGGAGCCACTCACCATGCAGAACACGTGGGCACAGAGCCCACCCTTCTGCAGTTTGTCACCGCACACGTCCGGGTCAGCCTCGGCACGGCGACACAGCATGCAGGCTGCAGGGGACAGAGCCAATGGCACCGGGCATGAGCAGCTGTGCGGGGCTCTGAGCCTGCAGCAGCATCGGCCCCAAGGCTGCTCTGTCCCTGCCTGGCTGATGGGCAGCGCTGGAGGCCTTGCAGAGCAGGGGCCATTGCGGGCACGGCTGTCCCAGGAGCTGCCCCCTGGCCCAGCTGGGCCCCACTTGGGCAGGAAGGAGGCTCCCAGCCCTGGCATGGCCGAGCAGCTCCTGCCTCCCCCTGCCTCTGTTCTGATCCCCACGCTGCCTGCTACCACAAGAGCCCCTGGGCCAAGCTATCAGAGAGCTGCTTTGCCTTCACCTGGCTCCCTGGCACCAGGACCCTCCTGCTTTCTGTCAGACATGGCGGCTGTCTACGCTGAGTCTATCTCCTCGAAGGACGTGGTCACTTCGAGGTGCCGTTCCTCTCTGTCTATGGGAGAAAGAAGGGGGGGGGGAGTTTGCAGAACAGGCCCAGAACCACGAGGCTCTACTCCCTGCTCAGCCCTGCGTGAGCCCTGCTCCTGTCTGTTTCTCCTCCCGTCGTCGCCTTGAGTAACACTGCAGTGTCCTCTGGCTGTTCCTCTGCTGATTCTGTGATTTTGGGAAGGGAGAGGCAGGTGAGCCTGCAGCACAGGCCCAGAGCCCCGAGGTGTGGGGCCCCTCTGGTCCCTGGGCAGCCACATCCCCGCCCTACCTTCTCCTCCCGTTGTCAGGTCGCACTGACACTCGGCTTGAGCCCCGCGTTCCCTTTTGTGGCCTTGGTGGCACAGGTCACAATGGCCACTCTGACATCAGCACCGTGTACCCAAAATCGGGGCAGCCATGGCCCCAGGTCCCTGGCAACCACTTGTGGCGGCCCCCTTGGGCACCGAGCTTCTAAAATGGTCCGAGCGTTTGCTCAGGGTGGAAGCAGGGCCAGGACTCCTGCAGCAAGTGCAGGGTCAAATGCCAGGCCCTGGGGCAGCCATCCAGGGTGGTACTGTAGGCACGGAGGTGCTATTCAGGCACTGCCACACTAGGGCTCCGGCCCCGGCCAAGGGAAATTTCTGCTCGTGCCCCTGGCAGGCGGTGGCCCAGAGAGCCCGTGCGGAGTCAGCTGCACTACAGGGATTCCATCCCTGCTCTAGGTGAACTGATGTTTTCATCAAGACCTGTCTGCAGAAAACTAAGATGAACCTGATTTGATGCTGCTGCTGATCACCATTGGGTACAGGAGATAAACCTGGACACCACCACAGCTGCCTCCGTTATCCTGCCATCATATGAACTAACAACTTTGACTTTCCATATAAATGGAAAAATTAGTATTAAGCTTCTGAGAAGCGTCATCTTTTATACTGACTCAGCAGAAAGACAGAAAATTCACTGAGAATTTTCTGTGTACATTTGACAGGAGAGCTTGCAACTGTCCTCCACTCAAGTCAAATACAGGAGGATGCTTTTCCTACATTATAGGAACTTTGCCAGTTTGGTCCATGCTTTCCTACTAGAAAATACATTGGAAAAAATTAGGAAGAGAAGCACGAACAATTCTTGTCAATTTTTCTCTTTCGTGTCTTTGCAAACATGCTCCTGGAAATGCAGATCCATGACTTGTGGAACAATCAGTGGCATCTCTGGGAAGCAGGGCAGGGACTGACAGGCAAGGACACACTGCACCTGCCTGATGCTGGGGCAGCAGGAGTTTGCCCATTTTCCTGTCTCCATGGGAGAGCCACCTTGGCTGGGAAACGATCCCTTCACTGGTCTAGGAGGGAGGCACAGCCAGTGCAATGCCAGGGAGCGCCTTTACCCTGGAGGCAGGGAGGAGGCAGAGGAAGAGGGGGGAAGTTAGGAAGCTGCACCCGGGGCTCTGCAGGGCTCCCGGCTAGGTCTTGAAGCACAAGGAGCCAGAAGAGCTTGGCCGGACAATCCCGAGCTCTGGACACCTTGTCCTCAGCACCGGGAACCCGTTTGCTTCTCCAGGCCCTGGGCACTGCTCCCGTGCTGCTCATGCAATTACACACAGACACAGAGCTACCTGCTCTGTCTCAACCCTCTTCAGCACTGAACAGCACAACACAGTAACATGTTCTCTTCAGTACATGGTCTAATTATTAATAGTCCTGCAAAGACTCACATTCAAAGCACACACAAAAACCCCAAACCCTGGTACAAACCTTGCATCAACACAAAATGCATGTTGCTGTTCAGAAACACAGGGCAGCACTTTTGGCCAATGCTTTTTCCTATAAGATCTTTCAAAGGATTGCAAAAGTGACATTGTTTGGCAACTTCTTCAAGGAACAGACAGGAGAGGCTTCTGAGTTTTTAAAGATTTATTGGTTTGCTTTCGCTTTCCTTTTGGCATCCTTACACTTCACCCAGCATTCCAGAAAATCGTGAAAATCCAAAATAATATCAGGGGAAGTTTCTGAATTCATTCATGTTTCTCCCAAAGACTTTCTTGACATACATACAAGTGACTGGTCCTATGACATACAGAGACGCAGTGGTTTCCCTGACTGGACATTACAAGACAACGTTATAGACTCCACTATACTAAAACACTTCTGTTGCCTGGTAATTACAAAGCCTGAAGCTCTTCTGGAGGCTTTTCCCAGTGCAACTTCATTAGGTTCCTCTCTGCCCAACTCTCGAGCCTCTCCAGGTCTCACTGAAGGGCAGCAGAGCCTTGTGGTGCCTCAGGCCCTGCTCCCAATTCTGTCCCATCAGCAAACACTGAGGGAACACTCTGTCCCTTCTGCCAGGTCACTGGGGAATAAGGCAAACAAGGCTGGGCCCAGCACGGCGCCCTGAGCTCACAGCTACCTGAGTTTGGAGCTCCCCTGTCCACTTCTCTGCCCCACTGTCCCTGAGCTGCCTCAGGGGCCTGTTATGGGAGGCAGGGACAAAGCCTTGCTGAAGTCCCAGCTGGCAACAACCACTGCTCTCCCCTCACAAGCCCAGCCAGTCACTGCAGCACAGGTGGCTATGGGATTGGTCAAGCATGGTTTCCATTCCTGTTATTCCACAGGCTTAGAGATGGCATCCAAGAGGAGCTGTTCTGTCACCTTTCTGGGGATGGAGCTGAGGCTGATGGCCCTGCAGTTTCCTGGCTCTTTCTTGGTGCCCTTTTGCAAGACTGCAGTGATGTTGGCTTTCCTCCACTGCTCATGCCTCTCTCCAGGGCTGTCTCCTTCCCTGACCTGCTGGCAGAGCACCCTGTGCCAGAGGCAGGAGCAGAGATTTCCCTTGGCCCCAAAAGGGAACACTGGGCTCAGGCCGAGTGTCAGTGTGACCTGACAACGGGAGGAGAAGGCATGAAGGAGCAGAGCTCACTCAGGGCTGAGCAGGCAGTAGAGCCCTCGTGGCTCTGGGCTTGCTCTGCAAGCTCCTGGGCCTCTACTTTCTCCACAGAGAGAGAGGAACAGCACCTCAAAGCGACCAGGAAACCCGGCCATGGAGCGAGGCTGGGGCTGTGACACCTCAGGGAAACCGGACACGGAGCGGGACTGGGGCTGTCAGCCCTCAGGGAAACCGGCAATGGAGCGGGGCTGGGGCTGTGACACCTCAGGAAACCGGCCATGGAGCGGGGCTGGGGCTGTGACACCTCAGGGAAACTGGCCATGGAGTGGGACTGGGGCTGTCAGCCCTCAGGGAAACTGGCCATGGATTGGGGCTGGGGCTGTCAGCCCTCAGGGAAACTGGCAATGGAGCGGGGCTGGGGCTGTGACACCTCAGGAAACCGGCCATGGAGCGGGACTGGGACTGTGACACCTCAGGGAAACTGGCCATGGAGCGGGACTGGGACTGTGACACCTCAGGAAACCGGCAATGGAGCGGGGCTGGGGCTGTGACACCTCAGGAAACCGGCCATGGAGCGGGGCTGGGGCTGTGACACCTCAGGAAACCGGCCATGGAGCGAGACTGGGACTGTGACACGTCAGGAAACCGGCCATGGAGTGAGGCTGGGGCTGTGACACCTCAGGGAAACTGGCAATGGAGCGGGACTGGGACTGTGACACCTCAGGGAAACTGGCCATGGAGCGGGACTGGGGCTGTCAGCCCTCAGGGAAACTGGCAATGGAGCGGGGCTGGGGCTGTGACACCTCAGGGAAAGCGGCCATGGAGCGGGACTGGGACTGTGACACCTCAGGGAAACTGGCCATGGAGCGGGACTGGGACTGTGACACCTCAGGGAAACTGGCCATGGAGCGGGACTGGGACTGTGACACCTCAGGAAACCGGCAATGGAGCGGGGCTGGGGCTGTGACACCTCAGGGAAACTGGCAATGGAGCGGGACTGGGACTGTGACACCTCAGGGAAACTGGCCATGGAGCGGGACTGGGACTGTGACACCTCAGGGAAACCGGTCATGGAGTGGGACTGGGACTGTGACACCTCAGGAAAGCGGCCATGGAGCGAGACTGGGACTGCCAGCCCTCAGGAAACCCGGCCATGGGGCGAGACTGGGACTGCCAGCCCTCAGGGAAACTGGCCATGGAGCGAGGCTGGGGCTGTGACACCTCAGGGAAACGGGCCATGGAGTGGGGCTGGGGCTGTGACACCTCAGGGAAAGCGGCCATGGAGTGGGACTGGGGCTGTGACACCTCAGGAAACTGGCCATGGCGCGAGACTGGGACTGTGACACCTCAGGAAACCGGCCATGGAGCGGGACTGGGGCTGTGACACCTCAGGGAAACCGGCCATGGAGTGGGACTGGGGCTGTCAGCCCTCAGGGAAACCGGCCATGGAGTGGGGCTGGGGCTGTGACACCTCAGGAAACCAGCCATGGAGCGAGACTGGGACTGCCAGCCCTCAGGAAACCCGGCCATGGGGCTGGGGCTGCAGCTGTGACACCTCAGGGAAAGCAGCCATGGGTGTGGCTTGGCCTTTGACACCTCAGGGAACTCACCATGGCAGCCACCTCCAGGGGTTTTGAAGTACTTGTTTCTTGGTTTAATGCCCTTCCAAGATCAATTTTCCTGATCCTTATCCATGTTTTGGACAAGTATTGCCTCCTGAACAGGCCACCTCCTGGATGTGCAATGATTCCATCTGATCCAGCTGTGCCTCTTCCTTTCTCAAGGGATGGACAGAGGGGCTCTATTGAAGGTGGCATTTCCTGCAGGAAGGGAGGCGATGCCAGACACAGCCACAGGAGGTAGTTGCTCTGCTTCTGGGCCTGAGCCCTGCTGAGGCTTGAGCTGCCCTCTCTGCTGCTTGGCACTGCGGGCACAGCCCGGATAAGATGGGCACAGCCCAGAGGAATTGTCCCGAGCAGGCTCAGGGCACTCGGGTACTGAGCTGTCCTGCTGGGCTCCCTCCGTGGGAGACATGTCCCGAAACCTGGGAGCGGCTGCACAGGGTGCCCGTGGTGGGGAAAGGGCAGAGGGGGAGAGCAAGGCTCCAGTGTGTCCTGAGAGGGCCTGGCTATGTGCCCGTGGGCTGTGGGAGCTGTTCCATGGGCAGGTGGGCAAGCAGGAGGGAGGGACGGAGGTTGGGAGCGACAGCTGTGGCACTGCAGATTTCCCCAAGCATTTAGTGAGGGTTTCCTGTGTGGCAGGGAGAGAGCCCCAGGGCCCTGGGCTGCTCCAGCTGCCCCTCCAGGCATGTTGCACAGGACCTGCAAAGAGCGTACAGAGTGACCAGGAGCCACAGGCTCCCACAGCCTTACCCCACCCCCTTGCAGTCCCCAATTCCCCAAGGGAGAAGGGGATCCCAACACACCATGGAAATGGTTCTGTAGCATCTGTGATCCCTCCTCGACTGGGATCATGACTTGGATTACTTGGAAATGCTGGTGAATGGTGCTTTGAAGACCTTGTCAGATGTTGGAGGCATGTTCTGAATGTACCTTTCCTGACAGAATAATCTGTGTCAGTATGCCAAGAGCTTACCATGAGCCAGTTCCCTTAAATTTCACTGAAGGTAGATCAGTTCTGGAAACCTTACCCTGCTCCCTTCTGGAGCCCTGAGGGATCCCACAGGATCACTGTCAGTGGGAGGAAGGGGCATTTAGCTGTCCATCCTCCTCCCGTGTGCAATGCCACTGTGTCCTTCTGTGTGCTCTGTGCAGCCACAGAGAAGAGCAGAGAGGGAAGGGGCTGGGCCCAGGGCTGTGCCCCAGGGCTGAGCCTTTCTCAGCTCCTTTGCAGCCCCCAGGGAGCCCGAGCTGCTTCTGCTGCCACTGCTAAGCCCTGGCCCTGCCTGGGGCTGGGTTTCAAGCTGCTGGCTGCTCCAGGGAGTCCTTTCTGCCCCGACTGCCCCGCAAGGGGCTCCTTCCATCCCAGTGTGGGGCCACTGCAGGCACGAGGTCCCCCTGGCCCTGCTCCTGAGTGGAAGGCAGAGCCAAGGGAGTGCCTTGGAGGGCACCAATCACCCAGATGCCCTCACTGCCACTCGGGCCTGAAGGAGAATCTTCAGCAGTGCCATTGGAGCTGTTGTGTCCTGCCTTTCTTTGCAGCTGAGCCTGTTGCTAAAGGTGATCTGGCTTCCCAGCCCATGTTCAGGATTGAGCCTCTGGGAGATGGTGAGGGTACGCCAAGGCCTTTCCCCTGTGAGACCTGCCAGCTCAGAGCCCAAAGCTCGGCCAGGGGGGCATCGCTGCAGGTGCCAGGACAGAGCCATGCATGTGTGTGCCCTCACCCTGCACGATCCACTCACAACTTCTGCTCAGCACTGGCAGGTGTTTGAAGGACGGTGGGCCATGGCCCAGCTGAAAAAGCCCAGATGATTTGTTGATTTTATCCGATTTTGCATAAGCATGACGTTCTGAACATGCCATTAAAGAAATGGAGAATTTCTCCATCTTTTAAGGTGTACTTTTTGTTTCTCAAGTGATGGGCCAAAAGTTAGGACAGAAGGAGGTGTTTCCCCAACAAAGCAGAGGCCGATTGGCAGCCCCTGCTGCAGGAAGGAAGTCCAAGCCAAACACAGGCATGGGCACAGGCACAGAAGGTAATTGCTGTGCCAGGCTCAGCAGGGCTCAGCCATTGGCAGAGCTGTGTGGCTGCAGCTCTTCTTCTTCTACCAGGGCCTCCCTTGCACAGCCCAGCAAAGCTGGAGGTGCCTTTGGAGCTCGTTCAGAGCCCTGGGAAAAGGGGACTCGTGCACCAACGTCCCTCCCGCTGCAGCTGCTCTGGAGCTGGCCCTGAGTGCCCAGAGGCCCAAGGCACAGGAGCAGCCCCGAGCGGGAGCCCTGCCGCGAGCCCAGGGCCAGAGCCAGCCTTGGCTCCTGACTGGGCAGGGGCTGCACTGGGTGCTGACAGGGCCTGACTCTGTGCCCTGGGGCGGGGGGAGCTGTCACGGGGCAGGGAGGGCCAGGGCTGGCAGGGGCTGCTCAGGGATGGGTGTGGCCCGTGTCCCTCCAAGCAGCGACTGCCCAAAAAGCTGCGCTGCCCCCGGGCTCTCCTCTCGGCCTGCTGGGCTTTGTTGGGTGGCACAGCCTGTGCCACGGGGTGGCAAGGTCCCTGCAGGCCCCAGCTCTGGGGGAAACAGAGAATGTCCTGCCCGCATCCACCGTGCTGCCAGCTCAGCAGTGCAGCACAGCACGGGCTGACGATCCCCATCGCTCCCACAGGTGCAGCTGGAACCACAGCACATGTTCCTGATTCCCAGAAGGGCCTTGGAAGGGGTTTCTGTCAGGGAATAGGCTTCTGGCTAGGGTTACTGGCAGGCCTGCTTGTCTTGGAGCTGATCTTCATCTTATGCTCTGTCCGAAGTTGGACTTGCTGGAAGAGAAAAAGCGTGAGTGTTTAGTTCACCTTTCCCTCAAAGAGCTTCTTTTGAAAGTCTACGTCAGACAGAAAACATTCCCAGTGAGGTTGCAGTGTAGGGGTGGCCAGTCCTTGATTGTCCAAAGAACTCTGCTGAGGGTTCTGCTGCTGCCCAGAGCTTTCATTGGCCTCCTAATTGCTGGGCCCTGTCCTGGGGGGGCCCGCTGGGGCTGCAGCCAGTGCTGGCTCCCACTGAGGCTGCCTGGCCAAGAGCAGCCCCAGGGGCACTGGGCAGAGGCAAAGCACGGTGGGGAGGAGAAAGAGCAGGGACGAGATTGCCCTTGAAAGGCAGGGGAAGGGAGAATGTTGCTTATCGGAAGAAGCCCCAAAGAGCGGCTGGAAGGGGTGCTGCCTGATCAAGGACCCCCGAGAAGCGGAGGGAGGGCGTATCGGCTGATGGGGTGTCCCGAGGAGCGGCTGGGGAGAGTGGGGGTGTCCCTTAGTGGGGAGGAGCAGCCGAAGCGCTTGCCCGGTCCGGTGGTGGGGAGGCCGGCGGGGCAGTCGGAGTAGGCTCAGCCCGGCCGGTGGGCACGGCTCACCCTGCCCGCCCGCAGGACCACGGTGCAGTTCCTGTTCGAGGCGGACCTGCACGGGCTGCTGAAGCTGGACACGCTGATCCCGAACGCGCCGCCTGCGCCATGGCAGCGCAAGGCCAAGGAGAGCGGCCCCGGGCCCAGCCCTGTCGGCGTGTCCCCCATAAAGCCGGCATGTCGCTCCCACAGCCCCAGCAAGACGCCATCCAAGACACCCGGTGAGCGCCGGCCACCGGCGGCAGAGGTTGAGTGCGGGAGCCTGGCCCAGGCTGCTTGTCCGTAGCCACGGGGCTCTGGGCTCCCTGCCACGCTGCCCTACTGGCTGCTGCTCAGGCAGGAGGAGGTGGGCTGTGCTCCTGACAGCCACCCACCTCCTTGCCAGCATGAGGGGCAGAGCTCTGAGCACTGGGGCTGGCGAGCTGCTGTTCACCCAGCTGAGCCTTGCTGGCACAGCTGGATGCTAGGACGAGTGTGGGCAGGACTGTCAGCTGACAGCTTTACATCCTGTGAGCGTTTTTGTATCTTCCCCTTATCTCTGGACTCTGGAATTGTTGCACTAGACCCAAGGAGTTGCACCACACAGTCCCTAACCAACTTGGTGGCAGGGAGGAAAATATAAGTTAGTTGGGACTGGGTGGCATGAGACCTCAGAGTCCTACTTGTCTGGTGGGTGTGATGTGGAAGAGTGTTGGGTTTGCTCCCGTGAAAGCTCTAATACAGGCTGTTAAATAGCTGTAAGACAATATTTTCATATGTGAATGCAGGTAAATCTGGATCCAAAATTCAAAGCACCCCCACAAAGGCTGGGGGGGATCGCTACATTCCCAAACGCAGCACTATGCAGATGGAGATGGCAAATTTCCTCCTAACCAAAGAGAATGACCCTGCTGAGGATTCCCCTACCAAGAAGGTGAGCATGTTGCTAAGTTACAATTACTTCAATAACTGCTACGCCTTCCTGCCCCTTTACAGAGCAGTGAACAATAGGTTCTATCAAGGGGGCACACGGCACTGACAAGTCCCAGCCATCACTACTTGCAGCTCTGGGCTTCAGGAGCCTAGGACGAGACTGAAGCTGTAGAGACTGCCATGCACTCGAAGCCTATGCTGCTTCTGGTAGCAAAATTTAGCTTTTGACTAACGAGGCTTTAAAATGTAGCAGGCAACAAAAACACAAAGCTGTAAGCCTATGCAAAGTGAAACTGCTGGTGGTAGCTATTCTAGGACAAGGTCTCCACAGGGAACACTTCTGGAATGTTTTACACTGTCTTCTGAAATCTGTTTGTGAAGCATTTGGTCGCTTTGTGGCTGTGGCTTTTCCCTCTGGCAATGACACTGAATTTGCCATTGTTTGAAAATGTGAGCAGGACAATGTATGAAAGTCTGAGGAAAACTGCTTTGACCTGCCTCTGTGTGACTGACCCTTGCAGCACAGTCAAACATCTTCAGATTCTAAGAGAAGGGGACTTAGATGTCTGTTTAAATTGTAGTGTGGGAATTGTTTTAAATGCATTGCACTGAGGGTGATTTGTCTCTGTAGGAGCAACAGAAAGCCTGGGCAGTGAATCTGAATGGTTTTGATGTGGAAGAGGCAAAGATCCTCCACCTCAGAGGAAAACCACAGAATGCTCCAGAAGGTATGATACAGGCTCCGTGTGAGCTGAATCAGCAGGAGGGATCAGGTCAGGGGAACAGCAACACAGAGGCTCTGTGTGTGGTCACAGGAGAAATCAACTGGTTTCTGAGAGCTGTACAGGCTGGAGTCTCCTTTCTTAAGGTTCCTGAGGTCGAGGGAGGGCATAACAGTTACAGTGAATTTATTTAGGAGAGTTGCTATGACTGCCAGTTGGTCACCTGTTACAGGGCTTGCAAGGGTCTTCAGGGTGGAGAGAGAGATGAGAATCTTGACCTCATGTTCAGAAGGCTTGATTTAATATTTTATGATATATATTACATTATTACTATACTAAAAGAAATAGAAGGGAAGTTCTCAGAAGCTAGCTAAGCTAAGAATAGGAAAAGAATGAATAAACAAAGGGCTGTGTCTCAGCAGAGGGTGAGACCCAGCTCCGCTGTGAGTGGTCAGTAAATCCAAACATTCACCCAAGACTGATCACGCATCCACCTGTTGCATTCCCCAGCAGCAGATAACCATTGTTTACCTTTTGTTGCTGAGGCCACAGCTTCTCAGAAGGGGGAAAAATCCTAAAGAAAGGATTTTTATGGAAAGATGTCGGTGACAGTTACCGGTACTGCAGGTTCCAAACGTTCATGAAGTCTGTAAGAGCATCAAAGCCTCTGCTGTGCACTTTCTAGCTTAAACTGCAACTAAATATAATGGGATTCAAAAACCCAAATGTTTGTTAAATTTGTTTCCATGAATGAGGAAATTGTAGCTCACCCCTGCTCAGCAGTTCATTCTGCCAGTGATTTTAGTGCACTGCAGGCTTGTGAGTGTTTCTCTTAGGACTTTATTTTCACTCCAAGGGATTCCTAGTTGGGTGAGCAGCACTCAGCTGGGAGGAAACTAACTCAGGTTAACAAACCTGTTCCCCTGCACACAGGCTATCAGAATAACCTGAAAGTGCTCTACAGTCAGAAAATGGCACCTGGATTCAGCAGGAAGAAGAGCAGATATATTCCCTCAAAGCCAGAACGGGTCTTGGATGCACCAGAGATATTCAACAACTACTGTAAGTAGGCTACAGGGTTGAGTGCTGGGCATCCAGAACATTCTGCACTGGATTGCTGTTCCTAGGACTGGGTAACTGGGCTGTCTGTATTATTTGGTGTACCCAGGCTAGCACAGACCACTTCTGGAGTGTCCCTGTGTGGCCTTACAGGCACAGTGGTCTAGGGCACTGTGTAGGTGCCTTGGAGCAGGGTACCTGGCCCCAGCAGCTGGGCATAGTGACACTCAGAAGGCTGCCCCTCACCTGCACGTGTGTGTGTGCACGTGTGCACCCACACCTGCTGCAGCAGCACGGGTGAAGGGCAGGGCTCTCTAGCCATCATGGTGTGACCTGCATTGCTCTTTCAAAGTGTAGATCTGAATCTCATAGACTGGAGCTCCCAGAACTTCCTGGCAGTGGTTCTGGATGACACTGTTTATCTGTGGAATCACGCTACTAGGGAGATTATCCCCCTGCTGCAGATGGAGCATCCAGATGTTTACATTTCCTCTGCGTCATGGATTAAAGAAGGAGACTACCTTGCTGTTGGCACAAGTAGTGCTGAGATTCAGGTGAATGCAGGAGTAAAACTAGAGGTGTTTTCAAGGGATTGACAGAACTGTGGGGCCTGGGGACAAAACCTTGGCTGGCAGAGGAAGGATGCCATGCACCTGACTTGTCTTCCCTGGTGTGGGGTGGAACTGCCCAGTGTGCAAGGCAGGGTTTGATTTGGGCGTTTTCTGATAAGCAGCGTTACCTTCTGTGCTATAGTCATGAGATACATATTTTCTCTGTTCCCTTACTGAGAAAGCTGAATGCCAGAGCCTGTGCAGTGAGGTTCCTAGGGCATAGAAACAGGATTTGGTTTCTTCTGAAGAACTTTTTACTTTGCCTCTCCAGCTATTGTTGCATTTACATTGTTGTATATCATATTTCTAGGGTCTCATACCTTCTGGGTGGTTTTCTCACAGCAGCTCTTCACAGCAGTGCTGTTGTTCCTTCTCAGCCAGGGCTCCTCTACAGCCCTCCCTGAATGCCCCACCCCCTTTTATCCCAGCTACCTCCACAGGCTACTGCCCAATCAAGGACAGTGCAGCTGCAGCCCATTTACAATAACTAGAATCAGGGCAGGGTCACTTATACAATACAGAGATCTTTTACTGCAATACATATATTTACTCAGGCCCCTATAAGCTATGGGACGTTGAGCAGCAGAAACTTCTCCGAACCATGACCAGCCATTGCGCCCATGTGGGAACCCTCAGCTGGAACAGCTGCATCCTCTCCAGGTAAAGCAGTGGGTCAAGGGCAGTTTCCAGTTGTTGCAAACTCCTATCCCTCAATCTATGTGTGGCATGGGTTAGGGATGGCAGAGAAGTTTGTCCTGGCTTGGGATTCTTACTCAGCCTTATCTGTTGGGGCTGTGAGGAGAAGGCCTCTTTCCTGTATTGCAATTTGTGCTGAAGCTGTAAAGAGCTTGTGTGGGTGTTTCACTCACACCAACAGACCTGTGTTGCTGGTAACACTGGTTGAAACCCAGTGGCAGGTATAGCAGTCTTGCAACAACAAAAATGGATTTGGGTGAAAATGTGCAGCCTGGGGCTGGCTCTGGCATAACGCCTGATGCAAAACAAAAGGTTAGCTCACACTGCAACACCCAGCCTGGATGTCATGCAAGAGCCACGCAAAGCACCACCAACCCTGTGCTCAGCCTTCAGTCATGTATTCTTCCAACAACTCTGATCTCCCTTCCCCTCCTGCTGACAGGAGGCCCTGGTGCCTCACTGAGGCTTCATGCAGGGGAGCAAGCACCAGGGCTCAGCTGACATTTATTGGAGCTTGACTCCCCTACACTTGGAAAAACGCCTTTTTTCCAGGCTGAACTGTGCTGGAGCAAGTTGCAGGAAATATATTTGAGCCCTTACCTGACCAACAACCAGCTCAGCCATGCTGCTTTGCACGGCGGAGCCGCAGTGTCTGAGCCACTCCACCAAGCCTGTGCCTCCCATCAGCCCTCAGTGATTAGCTGAGGGTGGATTATTAACTGTATTCACCTTTCCCTCAGCACAGTACCACACTGTGCCTAGCACCAGCTCTGCCTCCTGCGCCTCACAGCAGCTGGAACCTTCAAAGGTTCCGACTTGTGCTCTGCCAAGGCCAGTGAGTGTGTAACCACAGCCACCAGAGCACCCCCCCCCCACACACACACATAAAGCTGATATGGGGGCACAGTCTCAAAAAACAGCCACTGAGCCAGCACCTTCCCAGCAGTGCTGCTGGTGCATCCCCATTTGGCCACTTGGGAAAGATCAGGAGGTCCAAGGATGGAGCTCTCCCTCAGACGCAAATCCTAGGGCCACAGCTGTCTCCAAAGGGGCAGCAGGCAGGAAAAGACTGAAATGCTCTCTTTATGGGCAAAAGAGCTGGTGCAGTAATTCAAATGCCTGGTACAAAAATTCTGTTTAATATTTAGCTCCTGATTAAAACACAGCTTTTCATTTAATTCTATTTACAGAATACTTTCATTTCATTTGTTTCTTTAAAATTACTTAGTTCTCACCTGTTGTATGTCTAGGAATATTTTCTTCCAAAAATAGAAAAAAATAGATGATATCTTTTCAGCAGAAAACATTGGTTGATACAATTTTAAACCATCATGATATGGAAGAATTGTTCTGTCCCTCTCTAAGGTGGAAGAAGCATTTGGATCACAGATCATCTACAATGAAATACTTGACATGTTTAAGATGCTTTCAATCAATTGTGATCGTCAATTGCTTATTCGTTGTAAACAGTCATTTTTCAGTGAAGGGAAAGTGTGTGTGGTATATCTACATGATGTGTTCAAAGCCAGTTCCTACTAATGGCCAGGCTGAATTCCAGTCAATAATGTCCCGAATGATATTTTGCCGCCTTCTTTGGCACTTCATGAAATCTTACCATGATGAAGTGCTGAAACACAGAGATTTTCTCTTAGAGAGTGTCTCATGTTGTAACCCATCCCGTGGATTTTATGCTGTAATTCTTATCTCTTTTAAAATTTGCTATCTTCTGTACAGTTTTCATGAACCTTTCTGTTACAGTAGTGAATATCACAGATAAATGTCATTTTGTACAACTTTGAATTTACCCCAAGAGCTGAGAGAAAACTTGCTCCTATACTTCAGTCCGAGTTTCTTCTATAGTCCAACTTTGTTTCTCTACCGTCAAGCTTCTCCTTTGTTGCTGCTCCAAGCCCCGTCCAAGCTGACCTTGAATACTTTCAGGCAAGGGACATCCACAACTTCTCTGGGCAACCTGTTCCAGTGTTCCAGCACTCCCACAGTAAACAAGGCCTTCCTTTCATCTAATATGTGTAGGAAATCATAAATCTAGGCATAGAAACTTGGAGTGCAAATTTGAAATTCTTTTGATTTGAAGCACATTTTATATGAATACTGACTTACAGATGACTAAAAGATGTAGATGGGCATTTGAGCTGACAAGTTTTGAAAAAGTGCACGGAAATTAAAATTGAAACCACTAAAATTAAAAACTTCTTGCCATTTTCTTTTTCCTCTCCAATTCAAAATGGCATATGTCAGATATCAGTGCTTCATGCAAACCTCTCAGATGCTCTCAGAGAAAAAGCTTTTCTTTCAGACTAAGTTGCGGTTGACGTAGAACACTAGCAGTAGTGAAAGTTTTTCTGGGCATCGGGCAGCACCTTCTCCTTGGATTTGTGTGCAGAATGCATTTTATCCAAACTGGAAAATAGATCCCAGCTCTGTTTTATTCATCCATCTTACTGCATCAGGCCTGAAGATTCTGTGAAAAGTAGCCTGTGGACCTTGAAGATAGTGCATGTGAAACAGATGAGAGGTGATGGAGAAGTTGAGGGAGAGAAGAAAGAGCATATGGGCCAGTACAGACACCAGAAAGTATTTCTTCATGTGATCATGGGAGATTGCAGGAGCCACTTGGTACTATCAAACCAGCCCGACTTGGCACTGGTGCCATCTTGGGTCTGGGAACCATCCTGCGTATCGTGGATTTTCAGGAGCCAGCCGGTCACTCCCAGCCACAGGCCCCCAAACACAAACCACGGCCCTTTTCTCTGGCAAACAAAACTCACCTGCCCCTCTTCTGGATGGCAGATTGCAGGAGCCACTTGGTACTATAAAACCAGCCCAATTTGGCACTGGTGCCATCTTGGGTCTGGGAACCATCCTGCGTATCGTGGATTTTCAGGGGCCAGCCGGCCACTCCCAGCCATAGGCCCCCAGACGCAAACTTCCGCCCATTTCCCTGGCAAACAAAACTCACCTGCCCCTCTTCTGGATGGCAGATTGCAGGAGCCACTTGGTACTATCAAACCAGCCCGACTTGGCACTGGTGCCGCCTTGGGTCTGGGAACCATCCTGCGTATCGTGGATTTTCAGGAGCCAGCCGGCCACTCCCAGCCATAGGCCCCCAGACGCAAACTTCCGCCCGTTTCCCTGGCAAACAAAACTCACCTGCCCCTCTTCTGGATGGCAGATTGCAGGAGCCACCTCTTACTGTCAAACCAGCCTGACTTGGCACTGGTGCCACCTTGGGTCTGGGAACCATCCTGCGTATCGTAGATTTTCAGGAGCCAGCCGGCCTCTTCCAGCCCCAGGCCCTCAAACATAATCAACAGCCCTTTTCCCTTGCAAACAAAATTCAGCTGCCCCTCTTCTGGATGGCAGATTGCAGGAGCCACTTTGTACTATCAAACCAGCCCAACTTGGCACTGGTGCCACCTTGGGTCTGGGAACCATCCTGCGTATCGTAGATTTTCAGGAGCCAGCCGGCCTCTTCCAGCCCCAGGCCCTCAAACATAATCAACAGCCCTTTTCCCTTGCAAACAAAATTCAGCTGCCCGTCTTCTGGATGGCAGATTGCAGGAGCCACTTGGTACTATCAAACCAGCCCAACTTGGCACTGGTGCCACCTTGGGTCTGGGAACCATCCTGCGTATCGTAGATTTTCAGGAGCCAGCTGGCCACTCCAGGCTATAGGCTCCCAGACACAAACCTCAGCCCTTTTCCCTGGCAAACAAAACTCACCTGCCCCGCTTCTGGATGGCAGATTGCTGGAGCCACTTGGTACTATCAAACCAGCCCGACTTGGCACTGGTGCCACCTTGGGTCTAGGAGCCATGCTGCGTATCGTGGATTTTCAGGAGCCAGCCGGCCACTCCAATCCACAGGCCCCCAAACAAAAACCACAGCCCCTTTCCCTTGCAAACAAAACTCACCTGCCCCGCTTCTGGATGGCAGATTGCAGCAGCCACTTGGTACTATCAAACCAGCCCGACTTGGCACTGTGTTGAAAGCGAAGGGAAGCCTATCCACCTTGTCGTTGATCAGCATTGACTCCAATTTATTGATTAAATTAGCCATTTTATATAACAGTGTTAATTAACTTCATGCATATTGCAAAATCCAAGCTCACTATAGGTTAACAGAGAAAACTCTAACCCCTCCTTTTGTTTTACCATACCCATGATTGTTTATTGGAAACAAGACCAGCGTTCCCACTGTGATATTAAAGTCAAGTATTGGAGAGTGCTTTTGTTACTTCTTTAGAAGTTTAGAATATGCCAAAAAGATGCTAGCTGGGGACTTGCAATTAATGAATTATTTGCTGTAAGTAGGTCAAATGACATTAGCTTTCAAAAATGAAAAGTAGTCTTATTCCACGTGCCAATTCTAAAGTAGATTAATAAGCCTTAAGCAGAAGATGGATGTGAAGAGGGATATGACATGAAAGGTTAAGCAACACTGCTGACAGCAAAAGGCTTACCTGCTGCAGATACAGGAGACAAAATACTATTTTGACACAAACATTGCTATTCAGACGACAGTAAAATTCTGAGTGACAGCAAAATTTACTCAGTCATGACAGTAAAATTTGCTCCCATCAAAATGTGCTAATCAATTCTTAGTGTAAGCTAAGCACCTTAAGCAAAGGGTAGTTCAAGCGTAACTGGTATTTGATGGCAAAAAAGGCAACTTGGCCTGCGTTTCTCACCTCTACTCCATTCAAAAGCTTACTCTGTCTCAGATTCCTTCGGAGGGATACCAACGCAAGCCGCGAAACTGCACGAAAATGATGATTGAAAGAAAGATAGATTAGAAAAATGGAATAATGGTTCATGTTCTTTTCCTTCCAACTGCTTTGTTTGCCCTTTTAAATTTTTGAAGTCCTTTCTGGTGTCACCATGGTTGCACTGCAGCAAGTGTTCGGCTGTAAGCTGTCCATATTGCCAGCTTCTGGACTGCTTTCAGAAAACTTCCCGCTGGTTTTGTATAGAAATCACAAGCAGTAGAGATGACAAAGACTGCAGAAACCTTCTCATCTCCTTCTAGAGCAAGAGCATGTCTTTCACCCACTCTTAACTAGACAACTTTCATCAGTCATGAGGGAGTCTCATGTTCAAGAGCTAGGCAGTGACAGCTGTAAATGACAAAAAGCAGACTGAAATTCTCTTGGGACTCCAGCAGAGAGCAATGAAGGAGGTTGAATTCACCTTCTTGGGAAGTTCTAAAATGCACGTTCACTTGAGCCCAGGAGCTAAGCCATCGTAACCTTTGTTGAGTATGTCTGCGTAGACAGAGTTTCCATCACTGCAGAAGCAATGTTATTTAACCCACGTTATCATCTCTAGCTGCTAAGCTGCACTTATTGCAAAGTATCTGCAACGTATTTTACAGGGTGGGCTTTTATGTGTAATTCCTGAGTAACAGTGCAAAGAGAAGTACTTGGGGTGTGGGGTGGGGGGGGGAACCGCAACTCTTAGGTTTTTCAAATCATGGTTCCATTTGAAAGTCAAACAAGATGTCAAACTTTTCTTTCCTAGATGTATTACCAGCACAAACTGTACCAGAAATTTATGACCCGTAACTGTACCATGGACGCTCTTTCTCTGGACTATTCCTTAAGAAACAAAGTCCTCACTAGAAATCAAACAAAATTAGCCAAGTATTGGCCTGGATTAGTTCCAAGGCTCTGTACTAAAGGCCAAACACATGTAATAATAGTAATAATAATAGAGTGGACTAAAAGTTAAATCAATAGAGCATTACTCAGTTCAAAGACATCTTGTGTCCTAATGTTCTCACAGAAGACTGTAAAAACCTGTCTATTTTTGTGGGTTTCTTTTATCCATTTAGCTGTACCTTCTACTTCCCTCCACTGTCTGAGAACATTGATGGTAAGGTTGGATGACCTCATGTCAACTTGTAGAAGTAAAGAAAGAGAAGCCAGTAAAGAAAGGCAAATTTGTTAATTGCAGGTGGAAAGAGGGAGGCCAACAAGAGAAAACAAAAGAACAGTAATAATGAAATGCTCCCCTGTCTTCTGTGAAAAGTAAAGGCACAGACAAGAAAGAACAAGAGCAAAATTCTCACTAGAGAAACGCACTTGATCTGACTCGAGTATTTTGCGGTACATTTCTTGCTGTTTTCTCATGCCAAACATATTAACCGTTGAAGGTATCCCTTTCCTCTTTCTGGAATACAGCGAGGAAGATGGCTGTGTCATTGCTGACAAGCTGCTGTTCTCAGAGGTGTCCAGCTGAAAGTCCGAGATCAATTGATTTGCTCTGTCACTTTGATATGGCATGACTTACAGTTTCAGCACCTGAACTGGCCAGCCCTACAATTCTTTGCCCCTTGAATGGTTAGATAGGCTCCTTGGCAACTGGCATTTGTAAGGACATGAAACTATGCAGAATTTGCACTGTGAGATGATGCCAAATGAGTCACGCCGGTAGATTAACTAGGGCATGCAAGGCGGAGAGAGGGAAATGAGAGCACAAGAAGAGAGTACACAAGAAGAGAGTACAATCTCCTTTTTTCTGAAACACTGTAGAGATCAAAGTGAACACAAATCCTCCTAGGGGTAGTTCTTGCAAAAGACTAAGAGTTCTTTTTGTGTTCACAGGCCTGGAATCACAGGCCTGGAAGCTTTGGATCACGGCAAAATGCAGATGACAAAACGAGGCCTTGAAGTCACATCCAGTATGAAGCAGTATGAAAGAGGAAAGAAAGCAGCTGAGAGCGTCAACCCTGCTAAGTAGTCTCAGTATTCTTCTTGACATGAGCAGAAATTTGAAATGAGTCTCTGAAAATGGCAAAGGAGGCAGAAGAAAAGGGAGCGATGACTCCTCTGGCATAGTGTTTCCTAACAGGGATCTTCAAAATGGAAAGGTTGTATCATCCTTTCAACTGAAGGAAGGTATGAAAACAACAGGAAGGAAATGGCATCAAATACTCTGAGCAGTGTACTTCTAGACAGAAAGGCCACTGATGGAAAACCAACTCAACTGGCACCAATGCAGCAGCATTGTAACTAAAGCCAGAAATGTCCAGCGCTTCGCTCTCTGCCATTCCATTCAGATGCACACAGCAGCTCTGCAACATTCCTACTGATCATCTCCTTGGCAAACTGGCAGTGAGGGTCCGTGGTGATGCAGAGTCTCCAGGCAGACGCAAAGGAGAGCTGCTTTCTTACAAAAACCAGGCTTTTGAAACACTTAGGCCTTTCTCAGTTCCATAGCTTTAAGCCATAACAAACACAATTCAACCAACCACCATGCGCCACGCTGTGAACACACGATGGTTCTAGAACTTGTTGATCTACCTCGAATTCAGCTGCCTCACCTTCCCACAGTCCTTTTCTACTTAGCCAAAGTAATGGGCCTCAGCCCAAGGCCTTCCTTTTGTAAACTTCTAGCTCTATGCAGCAGCAAACCACTACTTTCTTCTGTGCCAAGACTTCAGGTAGACCATTTGCATCTGCCCTTCCAGTGAAACCTAATGAGGAGAGAAAAGCCTCTCAGAGATGTTCAGTCATTCCATTTTCTAGACAGGCCAAATCCAAAGAAAAGCAAGCTATGGGATTGTGTACTTGCTCTTACAAAACACCTGCTGCCCTCTGACAATCAACTAGCAGAAAACCAGCCAAACTGAGACTTGAGGCAAACAACCCTTGGAAGGGAATAATGATGTGATCAATAAAGACAACACTTTTCCAGGCTACCGAGATATTGGAAATGTCAGCAAAGGCTTGAGAGCAAAGGCTGAACTAATGGGGAAAGGGTAAAAGAATCGCAAGAAAAACATGACCAAAGGTTAAAACAATTCCAAGAAAAACATAGGCAACTAACCTGTTGAAGCCTTCAGGAAATCAGTGGCCGCTGATTTACATAGGCCATTCAAGTTAATTGACCCGTGCACCTTCCACTCCTTTTTCGGCACCATAGGGTGAATTGAGATCATGGAATCACAATTCCTTGGATTCTGTTCTTAACTTTAGGAGAGAAGTACAGCAGCTGAAGTACCTGTTACTGATGTGAAACCCAAAAACACAGAGTTGACACATTTCATTCTTGGCCAATCACAACAAGCAAGACTAAGAGGATAAGGCTGGCTTATTTTCATGACACTTTTCTTCTTTTACAGCCTGCTCTGATTCCGGTGAAACTTTTTCATTAGCTTCTCTCTAAAAGGAGAAAGTCCAGTTCAATGTCCCGCCCTACTGCTGCAAGTATACCATTTCGTTTGTCGAGCCTAAAAATAGAATGGGAAGGTACGGTGCTCTCGGGAGCTAAGCGCCGCTCCCGGGCGTCTTTCGGCAGAAGCCGCGCTAAGGAGAGCACTGTGAGCGGCACCATCGTCTTTGCGCGAAGAAGCCGCTTCTTCCCCTCCAGGAGCCGGAGAGAGCGGCAGCTTCGGAAAGGTGAAGAAGGAAGCTGTACGACACTGGGATTGTGTGCGCAGCTTGCCAACTGATAGAAAACAGTACCTTACCACTCTCCTGACTTTTCCAATCACATGAACATTCGATTGGAAGCTGTTTTGGACAACTTTCCTTTTCTCCCTGCCAAACACTTGGCAGATCTCCGTGCAAACTCTAGAACACGATGGGAGATGTTTTCTGTGCTGGCAGAGTTTCTCCCTGCCAGAACTAGTGGATTTTTAGTGGTTTTTAAACCAGAAAGCCCTGAGTTCCAAGAACACAGCAGCTGCCAAGGACTACCCAAGAGGAGCGCAAAAGTACCACAACATGACTGCCTCCACAGCTTTTTCCCTGGGACCATGCCTACCCCTAGGCTTATTTACATGCCTCCAGTTAGGGTTAGAGATAGGGTTTTTAAAGCAAGAGGCCCTGAGCTCCAGGAACACTGCAGAGCTGCGAAAGGCATCCCCAGGGGAGAGCAAAAGTGGTGCAACATGGCTGCCTCCACCTCTTTTTCCTTGGCAACATCCCTATACCTAGTCTGATTTACCTGCCTCCAGTGCAGGATAGGGAAAGGGTTTTTCAAATGAGTAAGCTCTGAGCTCCCGGCCCACTGCAGCTGCGAAAGACTTCCCTAGGGCAGCGCAAAATTGCCTCAACTTGCTCCCTCCAGGGCTTTTTCCTTGGGAACATCCCTAATCCCAGCCTGATTTACCTTCCTAGGGTTAGCCTTAGGGATAGTCGTAGGATTATGATTTTTATAATGAAGAAGCCCTGATCTCAAGGCACACTGCAGCTGCGATAGACATCCCAAGGGGAGCTCAAAAGTGCAACAACATGCCTGCTTTCACAGCGCTTTTTCCTTGGCACCATCCCTATACCTAGGCTGATTTATCTGCCTATGTTTAGGGTTAGGGTTCACCCGAGGGCTAGGGTTTTTTTAACCAGGAAGCCCTGAGTTCCAGGCTTACTGCAGCTGCCAAAGGCATCCCAAAGGGAGCGCAAAAGTGCCACACATGGCTGCTTTCACAGCTTTTTCCTTGGGAGGAACCCTAATACCCGGCTGATTTCCCTCCCTAGGGTTAGAGGTGGGCTTAGGCCTAGGGCTAGGATTTTTAAAACTAGGAAGCCCTGAGCTGCAGGCACACTGCAGAGCTGCGAAAGGCATCCCCAGGGGAGAGCAAACGTGGTGCAACATGGCTGCCTCCACCTCTTTTTCCTTAGGAACATCCCTATACCTAGGCTGATTTACCTGCCACCAGTGCTGGATAGGGAAAGGGTTTTTTAAATGAGTAAGCTCTGAGCTCCCGGCCCACTGCAGCTGCGAAAGACTTCCCAAGGAGAGCGCAAAAGTGACAACTCTGCAACTTCTAGAACACGATGGGTGTGGTTTTCTGTACTGGCACAGTTTTTCCTAGCCAGACATAGTGGAAAAACTTTCTGCTAAGATGTAGACTACAAAAGACGCTAAAGACGAAGGTACGATGCTCTCTGGAGCTAAGCGCCGCTCCCGGGCGTCTTTCGGCAGAAGCTGAGATCTGGAGAGCACTGTGAGCGGCACAATCGTCTTTGCGGGAAGAAGCCGCTTCTTCGCCTCTGGGAGCCAGCGAGAGCGGCAGCTTCGGAAAGGTGAAGAAGGAAGCTGTACAACACTGGGATTGTGTGCGCAGCTTGCCAACTGATAGAAAACAGTACCGTACCACTCTCCCGACTTTTCCAATCACATGAACATTCGATTGGAAGGTGTTTTGGATAACTTTTCTTTTCTCCCTGCCAAACACTCGGCAGATCTCCGTGCAAACTCTAGAACACGATGGTAGATGTTTTCTGTGCTGGCAACATTTTTCCCGACTAGACATAGTGGAAAAGCTTTCTGCTTAGATGTAGACCACAAAAGACCCTAAAGATGAAGGTACGTTGCTCCCCGCAGCCAAGCGCCGCTAATGGCCCTCTTTCGGCAGAAGCCGCGCTAAGGAGAGCACTGTGAGCGGCACAATCGTCTTTGCGCGAAGAAGGCGCTTCTTTGTATCCGAGAGCTGGAGAGAGCGGCACCTTCGGAAAGGTGAAGAAGGAAGCTGTACAACACTGGGATTGTGTGCGCAGCTTGCCAACTGATAGAAAACAGTACCTTACCACTCTCCTGACTTTTCCAATCACATGAACATTCAATTGGAAGCCGTTTTGTACATCTTTTCTTTACTTCCATCCAAACACTTGGCAGACCTCTCTGCAACTTCTGGAACACGATGAGACATGTTTTCTGTGCTGGCAGAGTTTCTCCCTGCCAGACATAGTGGATTTTTAGTAGTTTTTTAACCAGAAAGCCCTGAGTTCCAAGAACAAAGCAGCTGCAATGGACTACTCAAGAAGAGCGCAAAAGTACCACAACAAGCCTGCCTCCACAGCTATTTCCTTTTAACATCCCTAATTCCTGGCTGATTTGGCTTTGAGTCTTAGGGTTGGTTTTAGGCCTAGGGCTAGGATTTTTAAAATCAGGAAGCCCTGAGTTCCAGGCTTAATGCAGCTGCAAAAGGCATCCCAAATGGAGTGCAAAAGTGCCACAACATGGCAGCTTTCACAGCTTTTTCCTTGGGAAGAACCCTAACACCAGGCTGATTTACCTCCCAAGGGTTAGTGGTGGATTTAGGCCTAGGGCTCGGATTTTTAAAACTAGGAAGCCCTGAGCTCCAGGCACACTGCAGCTGTGAAAAGCATCTCTAGGACAGCGCAAAAGTGCCACAACTTGGCTGCCTCCGCTGCTATTTCCATGAGACCCTCCCGAACCATAGGCTGATTTACCTTCCTAGGGTTACGGTTTGACTTACACCTAGGGTTAGTGGTTTTTAACCAGAAAGCCCTGAGTTCCAAGAACACAGTAGCTGCGAAGGACTACCCAAGAAGAGCGCAAAAGTACCACAACAAGCCTGCCTCCACAGCTATTTCCTTTTAACATCCCTAATTCCTGGCTGATTTGGCTTTGAGTCTTAGGGTTGGTTTTAGGCCTAGGGCTAGGATTTTTAAAATCAGGAAGCCCTGAGTTCCAGGCTTAATGCAGCTGCAAAAGGCATCCCAAATGGAGTGCAAAAGTGCCACAACATGGCAGCTTTCACAGCTTTTTCCTTGGGAAGAACCCTAACACCAGGCTGATTTACCTCCCAAGGGTTAGTGGTGGATTTAGGCCTAGGGCTCGGATTTTTAAAACTAGGAAGCCCTGAGCTCCAGGCACACTGCAGCTGTGAAAAGCATCTCTAGGACAGCGCAAAAGTGCCACAACTTGGCTGCCTCCGCTGCTATTTCCATGAGACCCTCCCGAACCATAGGCTGATTTACCTTCCTAGGGTTACGGTTTGACTTACACCTAGGGTTAGTGGTTTTTAACCAGAAAGCCCTGAGTTCCAAGAACACAGTAGCTGCGAAGGACTACCCAAGAAGAGCGCAAAAGTACCACAACATGGCTGCCTCCACAGCTTTTTCCTTGGGAGCATCCCTTATTCCTGGCTGATTTTCCTTTCTCATCTTACGGTTGGGTTTTGGTCTAGGGCTAGGATTTGTAAAACTAGGAAGCCCAGAGCTCCAGGCACACTGGAACTGTGAAAGACATTCCAAAGGGAGTGCAAAAGTGCCACATCATGGCTGCCTCCACAGCTTTTTCCTAGGGAACATGCCTAATCCAAGCCTGATTTTTCTTCCTAGGGTTAGCCTTAGGGATAGTCGTAGGATTTTGATTTTTATAATGAAGAAGCCCTAATCTCCAGGCCCACTGGAGCTGCGAAAGTCATCCCAAGGGGAGCTCAAAAGTGCCACAACATGCCTGCTTTCACAGCGCTTTTTCCTTGGCACCATCCCTAGACCTAGGCTGATGTATCTGACTAGGGTTAGGGTTGGGGTTCAGCCTAGGGCTAGGATTTTTTTAAACAGGAAGCCCTGAGTTCCAGGCTTACTGCAGCTGCGAAAGGCATCCCAAAGGGAGTGCAAAAGTGCCACAACATGCCTGCTTTCACAGCGCTTTTTCCTTGGCTCCATCCCTATACCGAGGCTGATTTATCTGCCTAGGGCTAGGGTGAGGTTCACCCTAGGGATAGGGTTTTTTTAACCAGGAAGCCCTGAGTTCCAGGCTTATTGCAGCTGCCAAAGGCATCCCAAAGGGAGCACAGAAGTGCCACAACATGGCAGCTTTCACAGCTTTTTCCTTAGGAAGAACCCCAATACCCGGCTGATTTACCTTCCTAGGGTTACTGTTAGGCTTACGCCTAGGACTTTTAAAACCAGGAAGCCCTGTGCTCCAGGCACACTGCAGCTGTCAAAGGCATCCCAAGGGGAGCGCAAAAGTGACACAACTTGGCTGCCTCCACTGCTATTTCCATGAGACCATGCCCAACCATAGGCTGATTTTCCTTCCTAGGCTTAAGGGTTGAGTTACGCCTAGGGTTAGTGTTTTTTAACCAGAAAGCCCTGAGTTCCAAGAACACAGCAGCTGCCAAGGACTACCCAAGAAGAGAGCAAAAGCACCACAACATGCCTGCCTCCACAGCTTTTTCCTTGGGGACATCCCTAATTCCGGGCTGATTTGCCTTTCTCGTCTTAGGGTTGGGGTTAGGCCTAGGGCTAGGATTTTTAAAATCAGGAAGCCCAGACCTCCAGGCACACTGGAGCTGTGAAAGGCGTCCAAAAAGGAGTGCAAAAGTGCCACGACATGGCAGCTTTCACAGCTTTTTCCTTAGGAAGAACCCTCATACCCGGCTGATTTATCTTCCTTTGTGGGATCTCAGCACCTCAGGATGGAGGTGCAGAGTGGCCAAGAACACCCTTGGGGGGCTCGGGAGTCCTGGAATGTTGCCAGAAGTGTCTGGTGGCTGGACATTGATCCTACACAGGAGATGACACCTGTATGAGGACTGGGAGGATTTCACTGGGGTGAATGGTGAAGGGATAATTTAATTAGAGTGTGAGACACAGGGTTTAGGATTTCTGTACAGGGGGGTCTAAAGAAGTAAGATGGAGGAATTGGGGCGTGTCCTGTCCTTCTTCTTCTTTTTCTTGGCCTCCATCTTCTGTGGTGATGTTGGCACTTTGGGATTGGTCATTACTAGAAGTTCACCGGTTAATAAGAGTAGAAGGTATTGGAGAAAAATTATAAATATTGTACACGTAACTTCGGGTATAAAGATAAGTGACCGCCCCGGGGGCTCGCAGTGTGCTCATGGCTGGCTTGCTGTGCAAACCTCTGTTGGGCTGAAAGAAAATCTTTTAGATAAACAATTAATAAACACTGAGACCGAAACAAGATCAGAAGTCTCTCCTCGTCCTTTGAAGCGCCGGGCTGTCCAAGGCCACCCTGGGCCTTTCCAGGCCACCTAAACAGCCGAGAAACCGACAAGTGGCGTTCGCTGCGTGGGCTACTCCCCGCCAACCCTTTCGGGGGGGGATCAGCCCTGAAGAGCTGAAGCTCAAGAGCTGAAGAGCCAAGAGGGCAGCTCCAATCTACGACGAGTTCCCAGGAGAGCACTGATAGCTCCTGAGGAGAGAAGCCTGAGGAAAAAGGCAAAAGTTCTCATTATCTATCTCTAAAATCATCTTCATCTCTGGGAGCACAGATCTTCATTTTTAGAAGCACAAGACTGTGCTCTTTCTTTGTGCAAACTTCTCATGAGATTACAGCTATTTCAACATCTGCTTATTTTAACATAGAAGCCTTTACCTAATATCAATTCAAACACTTTCATTTCCTTATAGTTTTATGTGTTATAAGGGAAAAGAG